>NW_005841950.1:2644889-2672484 GCF_000455745.1 Alligator sinensis | reverse complement strand
ACAGATGGGAGCCTGGAGAGAGGTGAGTGCTCCCGCCTGCCCCCCTCTGACCCCTCAGTACTCGCACACTTCGGGGAGGGAAGGGAGTGGTTACTACAGGGGCCCAGGCTGCGTCCTGCCCTCCCCCTTCCACAGCTTTTCAGTGTAATCTGGGCTTGGGCGGACTCCAGGATCCCAGCTCTCCCTCCTTGCCATCTGCCTGGTGGGTGGGTGCCACCCTTGGGTGTCCCTTAGGCACCCTCTGCTCGCAGAGTAAGGGAGGGAAGGGTCTGACTCCAGCTCAGCCTGGGGAGAGCCATCGGGCACTTTGCGGGAACCTTGCAGGGGATGCATACGGTCACTTCCTGCTCCCCAGTCCCAGGGGACGGTCTGCTGGGGGCAGGCCCAGTGCTGGTACCGATGAACCAGCACAGCCTTGTCCCTGTGACCAAGTGGGGAAGCAGAGAGAGAAAAGACTTTTTACATGGTGTGTGGGTCTCCAGAGCACGTCCATCGCTCTCCTACTTGGCCTAGGCCTGTGAGCTCTCCCTCCCCCACGCCCACCCCCACCCCAGAATCTCATTTCCTTGTGTGATCAGACTGGGGTGTGCTGAGAAAGTGGACTCTGAATGAGCGAGCTTCCCTCTCTGCCTTGCCCTGGATGTAGCATGAGGCCTGGGGTGGATTTGAGTTACCAGTTTCCTGTTTTATACCTCCCCCAAATAAGCCAAGAGGTGCCCAGCTGGAGGGTTGGGAGAAGGGAGAGGAGCTGGCTTTCACACAGGCTCTGGACTAGGTCCCTCCAGCCTTGTCTGCCAAGGAGGAACAGGCATGTTCCTGAAGGATGGCTCTCAGAGCTGAGTGGCAGCCCAGGGTGAGATGACAGCAGCTGAAACAATGGGGACTCCATCATCCCTGCCCAGACCATTGCTGCCTCTCCTTCTGCAAGGAGCTGACAGGTTCATAGAGCACAGCCCATCCTCCTCTGAGATTTGTGTGCTCAGGGCTCTGGCTGATGGTCCACAGCCCAGGGATCAAGTGTGCAGGAACTCATGGCTGTAGTGTAATATGTATTGGCTTAGTCTGGATGATACACTGCTGCTGTCACCTCCCATGCATTTCATTGTAGGCAGACAGCCGGGCTACAGCCAGTATTAGCCTTTCAGCTCCGCATTGTGGAAGACAACCAAGCTATTGAATGCTGAGAGTTTGGATTTTTGCCCCCCCACCTCCCTCCCCTCTTGACAATAAGTGAGTCATATTGCTGTGAGCTGGCTGGGGGACAAGCAGAAGGTCTGGGTTATGGCCTTTGGTTTGAGATCAGGGCAGCCACCACAAAGGAGCCATTACCGGACGTTGCCCGGATGGGTGAGTGTGGTGGTGCTGCCATTTTTGAAGCTGCGGTTATGGGTTTGGTGGGATCTGTGAGACTATTTACTTTTTTTTTTTTTTTTTTAAACATCCAGTGGTTCTTTAGTGCGTAGCGGAGGCGAGCAGGAGGGGTGACTTGACAAGGTGTTTAAACGTCCGGTGAAAACTTAGGAACATTGACTTTCGCTCCGTTACTTTATGTCTACAGACTTCTGCTCTCTTATGTTGAGAATAAAAGGAGCTGTGTCCTCCCGCAGCGTTTTGCTGGCCCGTGGAATTCCAGGCTGTTTGGCAGGAAATCAAATAGCCAAATGGTGCGGTTGGAATGAAATGGGCCGGATAACTGTGTGACCTTGGTGGTTTGGGGTGGGTCAGGCAGAGGAAGAATTGACCCTCGGGCTTCAGGGCATAGGCAGGGGTCAGGAAGGAATTTTTCCATGTTCCACCCCTACGGTACATGTGCTGGTGTGGAGAATTGGTGTGGAGCCTTGGCTATGCTGGCGGACAGGTGCCAGGGGTACCACGCTCCATGGAACCAGCAGTTGCCTCCGGCCTATTTCTCTTTTCAGGTTTCCCATTGTTCACTCCAGCAAAGGTTTACACCGTTGCTGATTGGGCTGGTGCTTCAAAGCATGGAATTCACCCTCATCCCCATGCAAGCTTGTTCCTTTTAATTCAGGCCTTTTATTTCATTCTCTTTTGTTTGCTTTCTTCTAGTGCTGGGTCCCTTTGGAGTTGCCAGGGCCTCCAGGTGGATGCAAGGGACTGCTGGTCTGTGACCCTTTTAAAACAGAGGGAACTCTGGGAAAGTGTTGAGTGTGCAATGGGACACAGCACTCGCCCCGGGATGGTTTATTCAGGGTTGATCCTGCCTTGAGCAGGGGGCTGGAGTAGATGGCCTGGTGAGGTCCCTTCCCTGCTTTCGTGTGACTCTTTCTCGGAGGTGTTCTTAGCTCTGGAGTTGAAAAGAGAGAAAAATCCCATCCACCTTTAAAATCCAATGGGGTGTGAGGAAATCTGAGGGAACAAGTGGTCTTAGTTCAGGAGAATCGCTGCTGACCCCTTGGCTGGTGATTGGTAAGGCCAAAGGTGGCCTGGCCCTCTTGGTCTGATCCCTGATGACTGTGGGTTGCAGGGGGCAACTTTCCCAGCTGTTGCCTATTTTTCCTCCACCTGATGACTTTGGTGGAGCTGCCCCTGCCTGACCCATGGCTGTATTTTGTTCTCTGTGTGTGTGGTTCTGTGTATGTGTTTAAGGTTTCCAAATCTAGCTGCTCTGGGGGGTTCCCCCAGACAATCAGCACAGGGTGCAGGGCTGAGTCTGTGGCTGGCCTCTTTTCCCCTCTGTAACAATTTCCCATCAGTGCTACTGCTTGTTCAGCACCACTGCCCTGTAGCGAAGGGGGTAGGAAGACTAGAATAGTCATGGTTGCAGCTGGCAATAACTGTCTAACCCAGTGGTTCTCAACTTTGGTAGACTCAAAACACCCTTCAGTCAGACTTGAGGACCCCCTCAGAAAATGGCAGCTCTTGGCTTTCACTCATTTCTTAAATGTGGAAAAATGCTTCCTCAGCCTGATGAAGGGTGTCTTGCTAAGAAGAATTTTTTCCAACTATTTGAGTTGGTCTAATAAAAGATATCGGATTTACCCAAAGAACCTTGTCTGAAAAATACCAGAGCAGTTCTTCTGTTGCAAGGGACTCGGAAAGCCCACGGCAGGGAGGCTTTGACGCCCTGGATCCCTGTTTGAAACCTCTGGGTTTATCTTGTGAATCTTGTGTAGGTGTTCACACACCTAAAGGTGCTAATATGGCACAGCATCCCACAGCACCCTTGAAAAGATCTCATGGCACCCCAGAGTATCACAGCACCGTGGCTGAGAATCACTGATCTAACCCATTTGGGGCAGATCCATATGGCTAAAACTCAAGCTGTGATACTGCTTTTGTAGTTACTGTCATTCATACAGTTCTGGAGATGGCAGGGGTGAGGGGGGAGTGTTTGAGGTGGGGGGGGAAAAGCATAGGGTAAACAGTAAAGGAAGTGAATGCTTTTCTTATCTGTGTAAACTGTCAGCCTTCACTGCTTCCCTCTATGGTGAAACTCGCTGTCCCAGCACGTGTGAAGCTCAGTTACTGTTCTCTCGCATGGTAAAGCTGGGGATAAAAGAAAATAAGATGACCCAAGCTGTTTGGAACCCGATGGGGCTGGCTTATCCCACGAAACAAAGAGACCGTCTTGTCTGTCTGCCCCCGTTGTATTGCAGATCACGTCAGAGCCCGAGTTCTGTTGTGCGCGGCAGTCCCCTGTCGGTGCTGGCTGAGTCGAAGGTACAGTTTCAGTTCAGTTTGCTCAGCTCTCTTTGGCTGGGTTGCAAAGTTTTTAAACCTCAGAGGTAGCCTGCCTGCAGTTTGGGCCTCCGTTTGACTGAATTGCAAAGCTGAAGCGAAACCAGTGGAAAATACTCTTGGCCTGATTTACAAGAACGGGGCATTTGCGAGATTTCATTCAAGTCATTTCCCAGGCAGTGCCCTTCAATTGGTCCTCGCATTGCACATGGACTAGACTTACGGAGTTGGACGCATGGTGCTAGCCTACAAATATTTGGGGGGAAGGAAGGATAGATGTTGACACTGGTTATACTGGTGTGATCCTTTAGTGGAGGAATAGCAACCCTGTGCCAATCATGGCTTGGGATGATGTGATTTTGGGGTTGGTTGGTTAGAACCTGCCTGAACCCCAGGCCTGAGCTGAGGTGCATAGATTAGCTAAAAATATACCAGAGGAAAAAAAAATCAGGTGTAGGTGGGCTGAGTTCAAAGCACCTGTCCCAGAATAGTTCCTGTTATAGGCATCCAATAACATCAGCTTTCCGCCAAATTTTCTTTCTCCTTGCGGAAAAAGTCCTTTCCACGAGACCAAGACCCTGACTAGAAAAGAGAGGGGCATCAAAACCCACTGTAGATTTCCCGCGCTGTGAAACTTGCACAGCCCAACCGATCAAGCAAAAACATTCTTCTTTTGTTTTTTCTTTTTTTCTTTCAGTTATGGTAATTGTGGGCGTTACGTGTTATGGCAGCAGATACAATTTTTGCTGTGCGTTGACGCTTTTTTTTTCTAAGTTCAGTTTCATTTCATTCAGGAAGGGGAAATCTAGGTTGAGCATTAGGAAATGTCTGATATTGGGATCTGGTCACTTAGGGTTAGATCACCCCAGGTGTTAAGTAGGGTGGGTTATCAGGAATATTCATAGGGTCCAGGTCTTGACTGCTAAGCTTTTTGTCTAGAATGGGGTGGGGGGGTCATCTAACAACTGGCCTGCAGGGTTTCTGGAGGGGCAGGGAATAGGGGTGGGGGATGAGTGAGGGTAGGGCCCGTTGCTGAGTTCTGGGGTACGGAGCCCAATTGGGGATGTGTGGGTGGCTGTGGGGTGAACGATGGCTGCATTAACCCTTGCCCTGCTGCTGGGGGTGGGTCCAGATCTGGCCTGTCATCCTGATCCTGATCCTCCCCGGGGAAGGGGGCAGGCAACCTTGGCAGCCCTGGTTTACAAGGAAGGCTTCTGTCTTTTGGGAAGGACCTGTCACATCTGAGTGCTGCCTCCTTGCCTCTGCGGGCAGAGACCACTCCGGTGCAGCTGCAGCTCCCAACCTGGCCCAGCAGCAGAATGAAACCCAGGAGACTTTGATCAGTTTTAGTCCTCCTTGTAGAGGCAGGAAAGGTGTGAAACCCAGTAGACTTTCCCTTGTGGGAGGGTGACCTTTAAGCAGCAGCAGAAACCAGTCCTAGGCCTGCTTGCCGCATGGGAGGATTTGAACAGTGGAGTGGGGATGGCAGGTGGGCAGAAGATGTGGGCACTTTCATTAGAGCTGCCAAGGTACGGGGGCAGATCAGCATGTACCCAGCCATCAAGAGACTGAGGAGGCCTGGAGCCACAAGGATGGTCGCTCCTTCCAGCCAACAGCTGCGGACAAGCCGAGCGGGGGATACAAAGGATGAGGCCCTGTATAATTGAGGCATCAGCTAGCAGGGTGAAGAGCGACAGACATCAGTGCTTTCTCCCTGGCTCGGGTGAGGGGTCCCCTCTGATCACTCCATTTCCCACTTCAGTCTGCTTCGAGCAGGGGCCAGGGACAGCCCCTGCATAGAAATTCCCACGCATCCCCTCTCCCCAGCTGCTGGGAGTGGGAGCAAGATTTCTCTCTTGTTGGTAGGACTTCTTTCCCAACCCACGGCTAACAGATCAGATCTGCTGGCTAGTTGATGGTTGCTGAGTTTTTTTCAGGCCTGGCTGTCTCTTGTGGAATGGGCTGTGGTTGGGAGTGGGTGATGCGGCCATCGGAGAAGTAGAATCTACGGTCGTAGCCACTGCCGGACAGTTGTGAATCAGCCGAGGGGCGGACTAGGGATAATCCAGTGGGATTTGTCCGGTGGCTTTAAAAAAACAAAATCAAACTGGCAGAAACAGTGCTACATTCACCCACTGCCAAAGCATCTTGTGCTCTGCCTGCCTCCCCTCCCTCCTATAGAGGGAGATCAGCTCCAGGGGAGGTCCCTACAGACCGGGAAGCTAGGCTGCCTAGGGAAGCCTACGCTATGATTTCCCTATTGTGTGCAGCAAAGTTGTGAACTGGGTTTGAAATGAAAATGCACTGTTTCCCATGCGCACGCCCCCCACCCCCCCACCCTCCCTGCTGCTCCTCCGCACTCCCTGCCCTTGCGGTGGGGTTAGGAATCGATAGCATCTGGCCGCCAAGCGCACAGGCGGATGGACCGGAGCGACTGTGCTCTCAGCTCCCGGTGATTGCAGCCTCAGCTCTTGGTGCAGGATTTTCCTTTTGCATCAGGCACTGTGGGTTTTTTTTTCCCCCTTCTTCCCCCCTCCGTCCCCCTCTCTGGCTGGAGGAACTGCAGGAGATGAAAGAGAAGCGAGGATCTCTCAGTGGAGCCCGGCAGCCACCGTCTCACTGATTCCTTTGCTTCTCTGCTCTCCTGTTATGTAACCAAAGATGCTTCTCAGCTTCTGCTCTGGTCTTGTAAGTTTTTCTTTCCCTCTCTTTCTTCCTCCCCACTGTATCCCCCCATACCACCTCCCCCCTGGCCCTGACCCACCTTGGAAAGGCATAAATAACTAAGACTGGCTGAAAGGCTGCTGGCTGGGCCCCGTGCTGCAGAGGCTCAGCACTGCATGGTTAGGATCCGCTCCAGTCCTCTGCCTGGTGCGATGGCGTTTGGCCCAGGCAGCCTTCGTGCCACCGTAGATCCCAGCAGCCTCCACCATTGTAGAGAAAGGCTCTGTTATAGCCTGTGGCTTCAATGGCTATGCAGGTCAGTCGGTGGTGGTGGTTGGGGGGGTGGATCCCTGGTCTCTCTGCTGTAGGCAGTGATGAGGAGGAGTGTAGGGGAGATTGTGTGTGTGTGCTAGGGGCAGGGGTGGCTAGTTTTGAGGGGGATGGAGGGTTGGGCTTGTCACTTGGGTTACCCCCCACCCCACCCGCCAGCAATCACAGGGTTCACATCTGCTGTGCTGCGGGATGAAGAAGCAGGTGCAGGGTGACGAGGGAGATCGGACCAGCGGTGGGATGGGATCTGTGGGGGTGACTGTGATTCCTCCTGGTTCTGATGTGTGGGGGAACATGCTGAGCAGGGCATCTGGCTGAGCAGCTGGCTAAGCCTTGGGTTTGAAACTCCTGTTGCCCGAGTCTCCTTTGCATTAAGGCTGAGGGTCCTGCCCAAGCCTCGCGGCTTCTGCCTGCTCCGAGCCTCCCTCTTTGTTTCCAGAGTCAGGTCGATGAGAATTGAGTCCAGAGGCACCCCCCCCGCCCCCCCTCCATTGACTGGCAGTCAGGAACTGCAGCCGGTTGCACTCGGCCACTTTCCCCTCGGTTGGATATGCCGAGCCTCACGGAACTTGACGGAACTTGCTCTGCGGTCAGTCTGGGCGGCTGTGGTCCAGTCTGTGCTGCAGGGATGGGAGAAATCCTCCTGGCACGATGGAAACATCAGGCTGGCTTGATTGTGCTTGGCTGCCTTTCCTTCCTTCCTCCCCTAGGCCGTCTGGGCTTAGACTGGCGGTTGCCTTCCTCCCCAGAAATGGCTGCACTTGAGTGGTACTGCATGTGTACAGGTTGCAAGCATGGTTTCAAGTTCCCCTCTGTAGGCACCATCTTTGGAAATACAGTGGAAAGGGGCTGCACCTTCCTCCTTGATCCGCAGAAGGTTTTCACCAGTTAGTGAGGGGAATGTTTTAAATAACCTTCCTCACCTGCCACCTAGCCCTAAACTCTACCTCCCCACCTCCCCCCTACTCTACAAGCCTTGGCAAGGAAGCCTTCCAGCATGCCACTAATTCAGGCTCCAGTAGAGCAAGTGAGGAGCGAGCCCCACGGTTGAGGTTTCTCCTAGAATGTCCCAGCTTCGTCAGATAGCAGTCAGCAGCTGGGAGAGAGCTGTGATTTCATAGGGAACCAGGTCCTGAAGTGTAAAGCTTTGCATTGGTGCCTTGAGTTTATGGGAAAGTAGGGCTGGAAGGGACCTTGTGAGGTCACCTCGTCCAGCCCCCTGCTCAAGACAGGATCATCCTTGAATTCCACCTGGATGCGTGTCAGCAGGTGGGGGCATCTCTCGGAGCAGGGCAGTGGCGTGCTCCTGACGTGTGGCTCCCCTCAGGAATCCCCCTGCGGCACTGTGTGCTAATCTCAGCATGCAGCAGCGCTGGGAGCTTCTGTTGCTGCCAGGTGACAGAGGCATAGGTGACTGTGGCAAGGTCCTTACAGTGGAGAGGAGAGGCTGCCCCCTTCCTCCAGGCACCCGTGGGAATCACACTCTTGACCTAAGGGCACCCCAGCCTGGTACTGGACAGCCCCTGCGACCCTGGAGATAGTAACAGCAATTGTAGAAATAAGCAGCTTTTATATGTCGACTGTGGCTCCTCAGGCTGTGAACTCTGAGCCTCCAAAATAAGCAGGCCATTGTTTTTGAAAGCTAGCACATCTCTGATTTAGTTAGCTTATTGCAGGGGCGGCCAACCTGTGACACAAGCAGTGTTTGTGGATTTGCCCCTCGCAAAAGCAAGGCATCTGTACTGGGGGTATCTTGCTGCAGCATTTCATTGTACTGAGTTCAGCAGAGCCATTGGGGAATCGCTTGTGATCTGGTGTTCTTGGCTGCATCCAAAAGCCCAGCGAAGCCAGCGGGCATCTTTCTGCTGACATCCCTGGGTGTTGGACCAGTTGCCCTGGAGCAAGTAATGGAATAAATCAGGTAGGGACCTAGCCCAATGATTGCAGGCTTCAGAGCCACTGGAGAAGCTGGTAGGATGCTGGAGAATCAAAGTCCTATTCCTGGACCATTTGCATCCATAGTGATGACCTGTGGCTGCTTAGCAGGGGAGGTGGGAGGAACCACGGGAGCTGCCTGTGTTCATGGACAGCACAGACCCCTCCCTCCCTCCCTCCCCCTTTCCTAGGCCATCTGCCCATGTTAAGGCTGAAGTCAGCTTCCCACGTTAAGCCTATTCCCATCCACATGCAAGAGAATCTGCTCCCATCTCTCTCTCAAGGCTGGCAGCAGCGTCCATGTCAGAGATGCCACTCTCTGGCCTCCTCCCTGGCCCTCTCTGCAGGCAGGACCTCCAGACATGTGGGCAGAGGGGAGGACTCCACACTACGCCTTTTCTGTGTTGCCTTTGCCCTACAGGCAGTTAACCTTTCAGGATCCACTAGCTTGGAGGGGGGAAGCGGAGGGGATCAGCTGCCTCTGCTATTGATTCGGTCTCGGCTCTGACACGAGGGTCAGTAGATTTGTGCCAGGGCCGTTATCTGCGGGTTCTAACCGCTCATCGTCTCCCAGGATGGGCGAGGAACCACAGCTGGCAAAGAGCCTCTGGCCCAGCCCGGTTGATCACTTCTTCCCCGCTCCCCTTCCCCCACCCTTGTCTGTATTTCCTCCTGAAACAGCTCATGGCCGGAGCTTGCCTCCTCTCCAGCCAAAGCAGGCACATTTTGAGGGGGAGGAGCCTATGACATGAACTGTGGGCTCCCAGAGGGACCCATCCAAAAATAGCAGGGCTTGATCCCTTTTCCCCTACTTCCCTGGCCTCAGAGAGGGCATTTCATCCAGAGATGTTTGCTGAGCTGCATCAGAGCGCCTGTGACTTCTCCGTGAGCCTGGCTTGCTGATGGGGAAGTGGCACTCGGCGGCATTACAGCAGAAGAGATATGACCTCTTAGTGCAATGGATGGGTATGGTCAGGGTGTCGGAGGAGGCAATGGGGAACTGGGGTCTGGCCCAGCAAAGGAATTCGGGTGCCACTTCCTGACCCCCGGCTGAGGAGAGCCAGGACTGGCTTCCTTCCTTCCTCTCCTTTTCCATGTGAGTTTGGTCTGTGCTGGAGATAAACTTGGATTTTATTAGTGGAGGGCAGGACCAGGTGGCTGGTGATGGATGGCTCCTTCTGTTCCTGTCCTCTGGACCCTTTCCTTATTGTCACAGTCATCATCACAGTCCACTGATGTGTGCTCCCCCAACCCCACTCCTTTCTCCCCCTGTAATTCGGAGCCACTGGTGTGAACTACAAATTGCTGAGTAACAATTGAAAGTCAAACTACAACTTAAAAATAACCCTCAGGGAGGAAGAGCCCATCTAAAAAATATGGAAGAGGAGGAAAGGGGGATTTCCAGAGCATTGGCCACGGCTGTGTCTAGCTGCAGCTGTGTCAGTTGGGTTGCAGTCCTATCAGCACCCATGAGTTAAGGAGAATCGGTTGGGAGACTGTCAGGGAAAGTGCAGGTACATCAGGTGGTCTTTTACTGAGGCAGTTCCTTAGCAGGTTCATAAGGGGCACTGTACCACAAGAGACGCTGTCTGCTGGCCAGAAACTAGGTTTTGACTTGCTAAGATTCCTTTGGATTCTGTTGGAAGCCTGGGAGTACGACACTTCGCCTTCCTGAATTTATCCCTCCTGTTAGAGATGGTTTTACTCCTTCCTTCTCCTATCTCGTTAACAGGGGCACAGGAGCAGAAAGTAAAGGACAACACGTATTTCACCCCAGAGTGGGCCACATTTCAGTATGGCCAAAGCCATCCCTGTATCTTTGCCACCGGCAAAGCACATTATGAGTCTGCAGGGCAAGAGAGCATTTGATGAGGGTTGCAAGCTGTTAATGTCACTCGTCCCCAGCAAGTGATGCATAAAGAAGAGTTTATTCAATACATTTCTCCATCTCATCCGTTCACAGCATGTCAGCAGACAGATCCCAGTTGTTCTTGCATTTAGCTAGAAGTGAATCCATGGGCATAATAGAGTCGATCTATTCTCTGGCTGGCTGTTTGAACTGATCATTCAGTAGCCACATGCATAGCTGGGTTTCCTGGTTGGATATATCCTACGTGTGATTGCCTGGCTTTGGGTTTGCTTTTTGCAAGCGTTTATGCTCATGCACTTCAATCGCTGCTGTGATGAGGGAAAGGGAATACAAAAGATGTGCGAATGCGGCTGGAGGCAATTCATTAAAAAAAGAAATATATGGCTGTGATGACCTTGATTGTAACGCTCCTCAGTTGTACGCAAACACCATGGATATTAGTGGGGAGAAGCTCTGAGATGCATTAGCCCTTATTGCAGGGGTAGTACACCTGCAGCATGTGTGCCACAAGTGGCATGGGCAGCCTCTGTGTGTGGCATATGGCAGATCAGGGAGGACAGGGAACAGAAAGCAGAGCAGCAGATCAGGCCTGCAAAGGGGATCAGTGTGGCTGTCAAGCAGAGCAGCAGATCAGGCCTGCAAAGGGAATCAGTGTGGCTGGCGGGCAGGGGGTGGAGCTTCATTTGTGTCACATCAAATAAGTTGGCTCCCTGCTGCCTTATTGCTTGATCTGAAGGAGTAAGTCTTTGTTCCTTGCTCACAGCAGGTATGGTGACTCTGAAAGGGGGATTCTCCTGTATACATCAATGTGGCTGTATCATTAAGTAGGGTGGATGCATCTCATTAGTTCAGTCTGGGCTGTTTTATTGAGATGTTCATTGAGATTTGGTTTTAAATCAGGGATGTTAACATATCCAGCCTCACAGGCTGAATGAGGGGTATGGGTCTGGTCTGTACTGGGGCCTGCACGCTGGTCCAGCATAGACACCTCATGCAGTGCATGCCCCAGACAAGCCCTGGCCCTGTGGTGCATGTGCAGAGCTGGCACGGGGCGGGCACCGCATGAGGAGCCCATGCTGGACTGGCCCTGAGCGCAGGCTCCAGTGCCTAGGGATGATGTGTAGGCCCAATCTAGTCTGGCTTCAGAGCGGGCTTTCAAGGCTGGTCTGGCACAGGTGCTATATACAGTGCATGCCCCAAACTGTCATGGACACCACCCATGGTGCTGGTTCTAGTCCCGTGCATGGTTTGCAGCCTGTGCCACCCTAGCCTCATGAGCCATATCTTTGACACCCTTAGTTTTAATGAATTTTAATTGCTTATTGCTGAGTCTTTGCTGTGCATGTCTTGTGTTAGACTGTCTGGTTTCCTAATGGTGAGCAAATTGTCAGCATTCATATTCAGAATGGTTTCTTTTACTGCTTTGTCGCATCCTCTGTTAGCTGAATGCCTTTGGGAAGCATGGCTGGAAAGCCACTGGGATCGCTGAATTCTTTGGGATAAGGGAGACAGATACAAGTAACTGCGTCAAACCTCAAGGTAGAGGCACACTATTGGCTTAAATCAGGGGTGTCAAAGATGTGTTCAGGGGTCCGGAAGAGGCTGGGAATTCAGAGGCAGGGCCCAACACCAAATTCCAGGATATGGAGCCCCATTTGCAACATGCTTCAGTGACAGCATGGCAAGCAATGGCAGCGTCTCTGTCACAGTGGCTTAGACACCTGTGGCAGTTCACATCCCTGCTGCTCACCCCACCACTGCCACTGGCAGTGGGTCTGGATACGGCCTACAAGGAGTCCTGCAGTCTGCACCCCCAACCCCCTACCCATGCAAATAATACCTGTGGCTTAATTTAAAGCTTGCAAGAGAGCAGCATGTAATACCAGTGGTCTCTGACTGCAGAGTAGGGATATGCTGATGCGTTAACTAAAGTCTTGGAGGAGAATGGTTTTCTGCAGAAAACTGACACTTCCAAGGGTGTACAGATAAGCTGCCGTTCAGATCTCATGTTGTTCACCTAACCGAGGCTTGGCCAAGTGAAGATGTACCGCAAAAAGTTTCTGCGCGCTGTTGTGCTCATCTGTGCTAGAGAAGCCAAGTTCTGGGTGCCCTCCATCCCCTTGCTATGAAAAAACAGCAGAGTGGAAGGCAGTGCTGATAAGCAACTAGCTGGAGCTCTGTTTGCAGCAGTGGCACAGCTGATGCGTCAGACTTCCACACCGCCAGGAAGTAATCTGCTGTAGATAGGCTGACTTAGGGTTTGCAGCTGGAGGGCGATCAGACTCTCAGCTTCTGGAAACTTTTGAAGACCCTGTCCTCTAGGTTCGGGGGGTCGCAACCTTTTACCTGAATTAATGCAGCTCAGTGCTAAGGCGGACCATTGCTAATGACCCAGTCACCACCACTGCCATTGATTTGCTGTTCCCCAGCTTTGTGGCCCATTAAAAGCTCTTTGCAGACCAAATCTGGCCTGTGGGTCAGAGGTTGCAGCCCCTGCTCTAGATCAGTGGTTCTCAACCTCTTTTGTACCAGGGCCCATTTGCAAACATTGATGGCTGGTCCCAAACCAGTGCCCCTCACTCCCAACCTGTTGCCCCCTGCCCCCAGGCCTCAGCCCGACAGTGTATGAGGCAGAGGGTAGGTGTGTGGGGCATGGGTGGGGGTGTGTGTAGGGCATGGGTGGCCCCAAGCAGCCCCTTGCAGGCTGTAACTCTGCCAACCTGCAAGAGAAAAAGCCAGTTCTCCACATTTTTCTCCTTCAAAGGAAAATCCGATTTTAAAGTTTGTTCGTGACCCTTTCATATATATATTCTTGTGACCCATGGATTGAGAAATGCTGCTCTAGATGACTAAATAAGGGTTTAAGACAGTGATTCTCAACCTGGGTGCCACAAGATCCTTCTACAAGTGCCATGGGGTGCCACGCAATAATAGCACTGTGAGGTGTGCAAACAGCTACATGCGATTTGCAAGATAAATCCAGAGATTTCAAATCGGAAACCCGGGTTATAAAAAACAGTCTGCCCTATTGGGTGTTTCCGAGTCCTTTGCAATAGAAGAATTGCTCTAGCATTTTTCTGTAGTCAAAAAGTGAGTGAAAGCTCAGAATTGGCATTTTGCAAGGGGCTACCTTGAGTCTAACAAGGGTGCCTTGAGTTTAATAATGTTGAGAACTGTTGGCTTAAGAGCTTAAAAATAGGTTTCTCATGTGGAAAAGTGTGTGCTTGGGGGTCTGTGTGAGGATATATAAGATGATAACCTTCTGCTTTTGGAAATCTAAAGACCTGAATTTTGTCTTGCAAATGTCAAAGATTTTATGGCCCTATTTAATTAAACCTCCTGTTATTATCCCTCTGCTGCTGTCAGCAGAAATTCCCAGGCTTGTTCGTTGGCACTCATGTTTCCAGTGGAGGGGCAGAGGGGCAGCTCACACGAGGAAATGATTTGCAGGCTCAGGCTGTCTTATTGACAGTGGAGACCCAGGTTCAGTCCTCAACTCTGTCCCAGACTGTGTGTGACTCACAGGGCCTGTCTGCATCGCTCCCGTGCTGGGTCTGGGCCTGCTGCCAAGGGGCACGCCCTGCCTCACCCACTTGATCCCGAGCAGCATGTGCCAAGTTCTGGGAATGGAGCCGTGGAGTTGCCCGGGAGCAGCCCTGTGCTCCCGCCTGCTATTCCCAGGCTGTCACAGGCATCTTTATGGGTACACGTTGAAGGCCACTCTAAGCGGGGTTACGATGCTGAGCTGGGGGGACTGGGTGAGGCATGCTGTCCAGCGTGGGGCCAGGCCTGGCACTGTGTAGACAAGCCCATAGATGCACAAAGTCTGCCCCCAGAAGGAACCATTTGATTGTTGAGCCTGAGCTGAGCATCACAGACCCAGCTGCTTTCTGCCAAGTTCATCTCTGGGGCTCCCTACAGGGCCAGGGCCCTCATCTTGATCTGAAGATACCGAGAGACTTGGTCACTTCTCCGGATTGCCTGTATGAATGATTTATTACTATCACTGTTAGAAATCGGTGCTTTAGTCCTTTAGTCAGCTTGTGCCTCCGTTTTCCTATCTATAAAATGGGGATGTTCTCTCCCCCTCTCACCTCATAGCAAGGGGTGTGAGATGCTCAAATCCTGCAGATGTGGGAGCCGCATCCACTCAACAGGTTATGACCTGCTCCCTGTAAGCGATGCTGCAAACAGTGGCATTACCAGAAACCCTTCATGTATAACTGAAACTTTACTTCTTTACGGTAAGGGTTGTTAAAATCTGGAATGGGCTTCCAAGGGAGGTGGTGCTTTTCCCTACCCTGGGGGTCTTTAAGAGGAGGCTAGATGTGCACCTGGCTCGGGTCGTCTGAGCCCAGCGCTCTTTCCTGACCAGGGCAGGGGGTCGGACTCGATGATCTGCAGAGGTCCCTTCTGACCCAGACATCTGTGAAATCTGTGAAACTGAGTTCACTACACATTTTAATTTAATATTGCTTTGAAGGAAACTTTCACGTTGGTTTTATGCCCGGCTGATGCCTTATATCTCAGTTATTTAAAGGAGTGATTTAAATTGTTTCCCCTTGTTAGTTGTTATGCTGATGAGCATATGTCTGAAATCCAAGCTCCTAGTGATGCAGCTCCTAATACCTCAGGGAAGTTGCAGTCTAAATAGATGAGATGGGCAAGAGTTGGGAGTATTAATATTCCCATTGTGCTGATAGGATATGGAGATGGGGAGTTGAAGTGACTTGCTTTTAGCACATGCAGGGCGGCTGTGGCAGCGTCAGGAAATGAAGCAAATCTCCCAAGACTTACCAAGAGCCTTTGCTTGCAAGACGGTCGTGATGAGACAGACCACCAGTGTCGGTGTTTTAACTGCGTTTGAGCCAATCGTGCCAGATCCTGGCTCTCTCTTATGGAGCCTGAGTTGAGAAAGCAGAGACCTGGTCACTGCACCCTTGTCACTCAAACTGCCCATGCCTTGTATTGATGGGGGCAGCTCTTCCTAGGGTTGCTTTCCCACATCTGTGGCAAAAAAAAAGGAAGTGGGATCATCCGGTTGCCTTCTCCCCCTCCCTGTCCCCCAGCATGCACTTAGAAGCGGGGTGGGGGGGCCGAGAAATCTGCTGGGAATCGATCTGATTGGATAAGAAGATGACTCATTTTCTTTCTGTAATGCCTTTCATCCAGGGGGGCCCTCCCAATCACTCCGCTTCATCTATCTTCCAAAGGGCAGCTGCAATTTTTTGCGTTAGCAAAGCTATATAGCCTGGGGTTTTGCCTAGAGATTTTTTTTTAAATTTTATTTTGTTTTTACCTCCTATATACGAGGAGTTTGGGGCCAGTAGGATGCAATCTCTTAGTCACTGAGGCCAATTCGTCACCTGCACAAGAATCACCCTGGGGTATTAACAATTATGGAGGGACCTCAGGTTTGTTTCCTATTTGGAGATGTTACCTCCAGCCCTACCATGCCTCTGAGCCGTTCACCAAAGCATCTCCTGCAAGCCAAGGAGGTGTTTTGTCCTGCCACTCAACCCAGGCTCCATTTCTGCTTGGCTTGCAACTTATTAAAAGGACTGCGGGGTTGCTTGCCTTCTTGTTAAGCCGGCTGGGAACAGAGCTTCTTGCAACCATTGTGCCCTCTCTACCCCCGCCGAAATAAACAGCATCCTGCATGGATTCCCCCCCCCCCCCCCCGCCCGACAGAGGGTCCCCCCCCCCCCCCCAAACGGTAGCTAGAAGCAGCTGCTGCCATGCGGATCACAGCGAGTGGGATGAGAAAAGAGACTGCTTTTGCTGGGGGAAGGGATGTCAGGAGCTAGTAAATTAGATTAGATCTAGTAGTTGAAAGCACTCTGAATCTCTGGGGATCTGGGGAGATCACGTTACTTCCAGCTCTCCTGGCTGCTGTCAGAGTGCTCATATTCTGTAGCCTTTAAAAAGATGGGAGTAGGGGTGTGGGGGAGGGGGGTGGAAATTGCAGCCTTGTGGCTCTTCTGCTAAGAGGATCTTGAAAATGGTACGTGCGGGGAAATGAAATGCAAAAATCTTTGTTAAAGCAGCGTTCACCTTCCAGACTGATGTGCGAGCACGCGAACGAGGGCTCCTGCAGCAGGCGTGTGCTGGGTCCTTGCACACACGAGGTCCCTTTGAGGGTTAGACTGGATAGGGGAAGGCAAACTGGGCTTTTGGAGGCTTCACCTTTGAATCCACAAGGATTAGTAGCTTCTGGAGCTACACGAGCCATGTGTGTTACTCAGAGAGTCCCAGCAGCCTACCTGCATGCCCTTACCTGAATTGTGGCAAACCCACTGCCGTGCAAAAGAAAGTGCTGCGGTACGTGATTAATGCTAGCACAGGTTGAAAATGGAAGAGTATTGATAGCTGGTAAATGCATGATGCAGTATGTGCAATCATGGGAAAGACCAACCCCAGTGCATTAAAAAGTAAAACTCCTGTGGATACTATTTTTGGTGAGGAGCTGCAGGCGATTAGTTGAAGTCACATCTTGGGAGACGTGGTCCGAGTATCACTGAGTTAGGCCAGATCTAGCTTAAATATATAGCTTGGATGTGTTTAGGAGTCCAGGTTTTCCAACTGATGGCTTTTTGTCTTAAGAGGCTTCAAAGGGGATCTGATGGTCCTCGAATTGTCAGGCCAGCTGGGCCCATGGTGTCAGCTGATCTGACCCTTCCCCCATTCCCCTCCATAACTCCAGCCAGAGATTTTTCCCTTGGCTACGCCTGCGTGGAGCCCAGCAACCTTTGTTTGCCTCAAGCTGCGCCATCCAGAAAGACGATGTACAGAGATCAAGGGCTGGTGCAGGCGCCCCTTCCTCGGTCTCTCCCTTCCGATGATGCATGAGCAACGAGGGCCTCATTTCTCATTTGAATCTCATAGAGCAGCTGCCTGGCGCTTCCTGAGAATTGGGACTTTTGAAGGTGTCTCAAACCGAGCACCCAAAAATCTCTTGAAAACCCCAGCCTGGATTTCCACTCCAGATCATCAGAGAAAATCCCCAAAAGTGTGTGCGGGAGGGGTGGTGGTGGTGGGGGTGGTAGAATCTCCTTCCCGTCAAAAAACCAAGAGCATGTTTTTTAACAAATACCCAACATCCATCTTCCTGCAGTATGTTGGGGGCTGGTTGTGGAGTTTAATGGGACCTGTGGTGGAACGAGGGAGCATTATCCAGTACCGTGAAACCTAAGAAATGGTGAGCATGAGGCACTCATAGTGTTCCTGTAGTCCAGGAGTTGGCCACCCTTTTAGCAACAGCAGGATGAACTGAATCCCAGTCAGTCCTAATGTGGGACACAACTTGCCACTGCTTCCTCTGCCACCAGTAGCCACTGCTGCCCTGGCTTGGTGAACTGGGTAGGACCTCTTCGCGAGCTGTAGGTCGCTGACCCCTGCTATTCTGAGCTCTAAGTGGCGATCCACTGGCAAGGATCTGGTCTTCAGAGAAGCTGATTGGGCCCCTCGGGAAGAAACAGAATTTGTTAAAAACTGCACATGAAAAAAAGCTTTTTATAACTCAGAAAGGAGCCATAATTAGGTGCAAAATCAGGGAAAAACCCTCCCAAACAGGAAACCCTGCATCGATATAAATAGAGGCCGCGCCGTGTGGCTGAGGTTAGCGCTGCCATAGGGACCTTTGCTTCATGTTTCCTGGTGCTCGTGCACTCAGATTCGTAATCTCAGGTCAGGTCTTTGCATTCACAGAGCAGGTCTGCCTCTCAGCAGCAGGCAAGGGTTGGGAGGGTGGGTCCGTGCTTCTGTGTTGATTGGCATCGCAGAGACACAGATCAGACTCGCTCGGTTCGAGATCTCAGGCTGAGTTTGCATGACTGGCAGTGCGTCAAACCAAGCCCTGGAGTGGTTTGTTTTTTTTTTTAACTTGCAAATTCATGCTCAGATCTTTCCAGCCTGTGCGTTGTTCCAGGTTAGCAAGACGCTGCAGGCATGAGCTAGTCAACCGTTGCGTCTCCTGTAGAATCTGACCCCCGTTCCTGTAGCTAACAGCTGTTCAGCCTGGCTGTGGGTGCTCGCAGCCCTCAATACCTGCAGGGAGCAGACCTGCTTAGGAAGCAGGCTCTGGTGGTGTCACATAGGACCCTTTCCACCCAAGAGCACACATGGTGCCCCAAGAAGAAACAGTGACAGCTTCCTTCTGCCAACACCTGGCTGTTATTGCTGATGCTAGTAGAGCAAGGGCTCACGGGAGCTGGATGACAGCCGCAGAGCTACAAAGACCTGAATACTGCACAACTGCTCAGACGAATCATAGAAAATGAGGGTTGAAAGGGACCTCAGGAGATCATCTAGTCCAACCCCCTGCTCAAAGCAGGACCACTCCCAACTACATCATCCCAGCCGGGGCTTTGTCTGGCCGGGTTTTGAAAACCTCCAAGGATGGAGCTTCCACCGCCTCTCTGGGTAACCTGCTCCAGTGTTTTACTACCTTCCTGGTGAGAAAATTCTTCCTAATATCTAACCTAAACTTCCCTTGCTGCAACTTGAGACTCTTGCTCCTTGTTCTGTCATTGTGAATAGTGACATAGTGAATGACGTAGTGACATAGTGAATAATGTAGTGACCCCCCACCCTCTGTATGGCTAGGTGCAGCTGGTTATAGAGCTCAACTGATGGAGGGGGAAATAATTCAGATGTCTGAATTTTGCATCTCTGTTTTCTTCCCCTGCTTCCTACCAAATTGGCTTCCCTCCGAAGCAACCCCCCTGAATATTTCTGGATCTGCTCATCAAAGAGCTGGTCTCCCCTAACACTGCCCATTGTCCTTGTTGCTTAGTGAGATGGCCTCCTAGAAACACAAGTGGCTATGTCAACATTAGCAAGGAGAGGTGTGTGGGTCTGCTACCCCAGCGGAGCATGCTCAAGTCAGCTCTACACTGCAGACTTCTGACCTGGGCTGCGCGGTCAGCAGGGATCCTGTTTTTCTCTGATTTAAAAAAAAATAAAAATCCTCAGTTTTCAGGTTAAAAAAAGTTACCCAAAATCCACATCCACATTTTTCCATTATCAAAATGAAACACCATTATAGATAGATAGACAGATATCTTTCTATCCTTATATCTCTGAATCTGTGTTAGCGGTATTTCATTTTAATCGCAGAAAAAATTGGATTTTGGGTTACTTTTTTAACCTGAAAATTGGGAATTTTTTTAAATCGGAGAAAACCAGGATCCCTGGTGGTCAGGGACGTGATCCCTGTAGCTGTTAATAGAAGCACAGTTGTACCAGTAAAACCAGGCTTTTGCTAGTATTGCCTGTTCCCCATGGCTCTGCCCATTTAACATTATTGACACTAAGCCTCTGTCTGTGGGAATGCATTATACAGGCCAAATAGTTTCTGGTCTCAGATGAAGCACTAGCACTAGTGTACCAAAATGTTTTGGTATGTGTAGACCATAGGTCGTCAACCTTGGTAGACTCACGGGTCCAAAGGCCAGCTCGCCTTTCATTCATTTCTTGACCCGAGATAAATACTGGAGCAATTCTTCTGTTACACAGAGCTTGGAGAGCCCACATCAGGACAGAACGGTTGTGATGCTCTGGATTTCTGTTTGAAATCTCTGGGTTTATCTTAATATCTTTTATTAGACCAATTCAAGTAGCTGGAAAAATTCTTTGCGAGCTTTCAGGTACAAATACCCTTCATCAGGCCGAGGAAGCAAAGAACCTTGTCTGCCTATGTCCTTAGACCAACATGGCTACAACCTATGCCCCGGGTTTATCTTGTGAGTCGTGCAGAGACGTTTGCACATCTAACACTGCTAATATGGTGCAGCACCCTGTGGCAGCCTTAAAAGGATCTCATGTCACTCCAGGGTGCCCCAGCACCCTGGTCGAGAATCGTGGATGGCAATATGTGCACACTGTTTGTAACATTGTTTTGAATTACACTTTAAGTCTGGTTTATAATTTTGCTGTGTCAAATGAGGTTTGTGTTAGTATGGTAAAACTGCACCTCTGTGAGCGAAACCTGGTGGAAGTGTAACATTGACATTCTGCCTGTCTCTAGTTCTGCTGGCAGGGATGTGTTGATCGAGTGGGTGAAAACATGATCCTAGTCATACAGGCAGACAGCTGTGATGTCCATGCAGCCCTAGCATCAAGGTCAAAGGTCTGCCCAGGTCAGTCACCGTGGCTCATTGGGTTAGAGCGGTTAAGGCATGCTGCCTTCTGTAGCCATGAGCACACACAAGGGAGTAATGTGGCCAGCAAGGTGCCAGTGATGGTCCAGCCAGAAGGGCCAGGCAGTGCAGTCCCAGGTGGGTGACCAGGCAGAGGTGGGTGGTTTTTGGCACCAGTCCAGAGCAAGTCTTGAACTTGTATTTCTGGATCTGGAGTGAGATCTTAACCGCTCGCCACTGCATCTCATGCAGACACAGCTCAGTCAGCAGATAGGCGCCTTTGCCGATGCAGCATTTATCAGATGGCAAGCAGAATAGGGCCTGGCAGAGAGAGGTGCTTCCATGTGGTAGAGCTGCCGTTACTTTAGCACTGAGCAGTCGAAAAAATTAATTGCACTCTTCGCTAGGCTTCCCCTGCTAGTAAAAACCCTCCGGAGTAGATCAGGCCTTGGTATCTCCAGCTTTGGTTGGGGCCGTTCTTTCCTTCACTTTGCTTTTTGCTGCTGCTGTTTCACTTCCTGCTTCTCATGCCCCAACTAAAGGTTGCAGTGGTTGGGTTGTCGGGGTGGAAGAGAGAGGCTTTAAAAGGAGAAACTCCAGTGACTTTTATTTAGGCATTCTGTAAGTTAAACTTTCCTCCCCCCACCCTTAAATTCCTCAAATAGCAGTTTTATTTGGAGAACTGCCGGCTGCAATCTGAGTATTTCTGGCTAGGGGCGAATCTGATTTTGCTGCAGTTTCGGGACAGCCAGCTTCCTTCATGCTCCGTTCAGGGCCTGGAGAACAAAGCCTAAATACCTCTAGCCACGGGAAAGTTATAGTTAAAGGTGCCCTTGCTTAATTAAAGGTCTCGCTTTTTAAACCCCTCGCAGGAACTGAGGGCGCTCTTATTTTTTTTCCATTTGATTTAAACCCATCCTCATACTGATTATTTATTTATTTTTTTTAAGTGCCAGTTGATTCCTTCTGAATGTGATAAAAGTCCAGTGTGAATGGAGTATTAGCAGAGGGTTTTGCATGTGTTAATCAAATCCTTTTTTGAAGGCAGCTCAGCGGTGACATGGGCGGTGCAGATAAACTTTAGCAAGGCATCAGAAAGAATAATGCCCAACTAAGGGATTGGGCTCAGCTGAACTGGAAAGGGAGAATTTCACTCTGGTCTGGTTCCCCAGGTTTCCAGCCTCCTGATGCAAGCTAATGTCCTGATAGAGAGCAATCGTTCATTGCTAATCGGCTAATCATGCCCTAAGGGCAGGACACTTCAGTGAGTGTCACATGCACCGTTGGTCTATCAGTGCCCGGTTTTTCTACAGAAAGGAGATTGTTTGTGATACCCGCTTAGAGCCCTGCAAAGTTACGAACCTGCAGCCATTTCCTCAGACTGCTGAACTGTGTCCTTCCCCCAGCTACATTAGAGCGGGGAGAACCTGGTGTCTGCAAACTACACCGTTTTTATGGGGTTGTGCTTTCCTATGCAAGGGGCAAGAAGAAAGAGTTTAGTCCTGTACATACAGAAGACGACCTCTTCTGCCTCTGCCCGTGAAGGTGCCTTTTGCCTTTGCATGCAATGGGTTCTTCCCAGACTAGCAGCTTCCCGGTTATTCAGGTTTTTACCGGGCTGAACTACAGCTCAGCTGGTCTGCATCAGGGTTTTGACCCACCTCAACCCAGCCCATCTCTTCTTGAGTGTGAAACCTCCTGTGGGCAGGTTCTAAGTCATCTTGTCCAGCTGGGGACACAAGCCTGGAGTGAGATGCATAGGGGGAATGGGCTGAGCAACGTGCTACTGAATATGTCTGCACGGCATGGACCCAACTGCTGGATTAGGGCCTTGGATTATCAAACTGTTCAGACAGGGCCAGCTTTTTCCTGTCTATCTCTGTACAGCTCTAGATGCAATAGGGACTGGATCTGGGTGAAGCGAGGTGGCGTTCATGCAAGATGAAGAATTATTTTTCACCCAGTTGAACTCTGTTGTAGAGCCTGTGTGGGGATGCCTGTGTTCTTGCCAATGGAGATGTTTCGGCTTTGGTTTCTGAGCTTATGGGAAGTGCTGTAAAACTATGGCTTTTTTTCTAAGTATGTTAAATTGAGGGGTTTGGTCTTTAATCTCCCTACTGGTGGGAACACTGGCAGGTTTAGGGACCAGTTGATAGGCTGCAGTGCTAGAATTGGCCTGATGGATCGCTGCTCACTGGCCACTCTCCCATGAGGCAGGCCTGATGCCCCCATCTTTGTGGGACCATACCCCCTGGGTGGAGAGGTGGGGCTTGCTGCAGGCACCTGGTCTGCCGGGAGGTTGGGCATTTGTTATGGGAGAAGTGGGAGGACAAGAAGAGCCACTGGGAGCTGAAGAGGTGTAGAGCTGAGATGACTCATTTTCAGTCATTCAGCAAGGAGCCCTAGCGCCGTGTGATGATTTTCTTGGGGCACTAATGGTTGATGATGAGTTATCTTCAGGCGGAGCTTGACTTCCTAAAGGTACTCAGCACATGGCTAGTGTATCTGTACCCTTGGTACATCTAGACTCTGTGCCTCCCTCTCCCCTGCCCATTGAGCCACCTGGTAGAGGGCTGAGACCTGCCTCCTCATCCTCCAGTAACCATTGTCCTGTCACCTGCATTTGCCACTATATGCAGCACGAGCTGGCAGGTGAGACAAGCTCCTTTATCCCCACCTGGAAGCAGGTGGCACTGGGAGGCCTCATCCTGCCCTGCAGACTTGGCAGAAAGCTTTGCCCCTGCCACCTCTTGGAGCTGGTCAGTAGGGGGCTCACAGTGGGGCTCTGGGGGCTGAGCTGCACCCCTGCTGAGGGGCTGGGAGGAGTTGGAGGCAAAGGCAGCATGAGCAATTCTTGGCCAGTCTGGCCTCACATGCTGGAGGGGCAGCAGTGATACCAGGCCCTGGGAGGGGCCGAATTGCTGGTGCCTTTTGTGTTGGAAAGAACGTGAGGCCAGCCAGCCTGTGCCAGGGTCCAGCCCAAAGCAGCAGGGCTTCCACGCAGTGCCGTAGACTCTTCCGCAGGCAGCTTCTCTTCCCATTACTGCTGCCCCCTGGCACCTTGGCCCCTCCTCGGGGCATGCCCCGGGGCTAGCCGCACATCAGGGACCTCCCGCTCCTCCTGCCAGTCCCCATGGAGCTGTAGTGCTGCCTTGATGGGCTCTCCCCTGAGTTTTTGAGGTGTACATGTGTGGGTGGCAGGGGTGGTGTTGCCCTCTCCCAGCTCATGGCACAAGGGAACCTTCCAGGTGAGCGGGTGACTGGATGGGGACCCAGGCAGGCAGCTGCTGCCCCTCAGTGTGGTACCTCTCCCTGTCCTACCCCGCCAGGCTGCTCACGTGCCACCTCTCTTCCTCGTCCTGTCTGGTGCTGTCAGTGCCTCTTAGCTGCGAGATGCAGTTCCTTCTCCCTCGCCTGTTTGGCCAAGGCCAAGGCCTGTGCAGCTTAGCATCTAGTCCAGACCCTCCTGCCTCCACCCCACCCTCCCTGTAGTTTCTGGAGGGTACCTGCTCCACTATCCCTTCCCTGCTTTTCCTTGCCCCCATCTTTGTGTATGGATCCCTTCTGAAACTGCCCAGCTCCTCTCGGTTGTGCCCTGGTCCTTGTGGGGGGAGGAGCAAGAGATATGCCAGCCTGGGGGGTAACGTCACAGCATCTTGCTGCATTATCCTCGCTTTCCCTTACTCCGGCTTCGGCTGCTGGAACTGTGTTGCCTGCATGGACACCTGCCCTCTTTCTGGGCCACCCCCCACCCCCAGCCTGCTGCCACCTGGGGATTTTCTCATCCATGGGGAGGGAGGAGAGAGCCAAGCCTTCCCCAACCTGTGACCAGGCAGATGAGTGGGAAGGAGGTATACACCAGCCTCCCATTCCCTGCTTGGAAAACATCCAGCCCTCAGGGGAGCAAAGTCAGCCCAGGTGAATGCCCGAGGCAGTCCCAGATGAGCCACTTTTGAGGGGAGGATAAGGACAAGGATTATCATCAGCTGCTGGGTTGAGTCACCATGCCTTCGGCTTCAGCTCCTTTCAGAGCCGAGACAGATGTTGGGGCTGTCAATGGGAGCCTGAGTGTGGAGCTGCCTTCTGGCTCCTTCCCGCTGTCCCAAAGGTGGGCTTGGTGTGAGCAGCAGGGCCGAGCATGGGGTTGATGGGGGGTGTATAGATCTCCCTCATTTGGCAGGGGTGACATCATGTGCTGGGCAGCAGTGCCATCCTGGTGAAACCAGTGTGATTGTCGCAGGATCCATCCAAGCCCTGACATGAATGGGCACTTGCTAGCACAGCCGTCTAGCTCCTGGGGTCTTGACGGTGCTTGGCACCATGCTGGGCATACGTGGTGTCCAGATACTAAGGTGATGGGGACCATTAGAAGTACCTGAGATTTGCAGCACCTGGGTTGTATTCCCAGCACTGGTACTGACTTGGAGAAAGCCATACCCACCCTTCCTCAGTTTCTCCCTTCTGGGGGTAGGCCCCTTTGCCTTCCCTCCAAGGAGCACTGTGAGTTTGCCTTTACTTCCTGTAGAAGGCCTGAGGGTTGTGGCTGCAAGTGGCAGGGCCTGGGGCAAGGCAAGTAAGGGGCCGTTTCTAGGGATCGGGTGAATGTCCCCACGATCTGGCATCTGCCAGAGGGTTTCCAGCCCTCCTTGGGCAGCCCTGTGAAGCCTTCCCAGGGCCGGACGTGCCGCCCTGCCTCCCGAGCTGGCTCTGTGGCTGAATCTGCAGGCAGTGTTCGAACAGCCGCTGGAATGGGGAGAGGTCATTTCACGTGACCCGTGTTGGATGGGACGGGCTGGCTGGGAAAAGGGGGGTTGGGAAACAAGTGAGGGCAGGGGAGCAGGGAGTCCTGTTCCCTCCTATCCCTCCATGTGTTGCTCAGAGGAACGAACACAGCACCCCAGATGAGCCTCCAGCCCCCTGACCCTGGCACCCTGTGCCACTCTGCAGTGAGATGGGTTGGTGCCCCCACACTTAACGCAGGGCACAGAAAAGGCATGGGGGGCACCTGGCCCCCCCATGCAGCAGCCACAGAAGTGGCACTGCCACTACCTGGGCATCACGTGGGCTATAGGATAAAGCTGTGGCAGGGCAATGAGCTCTCCAGGCTGTGCCGTGGAGCTGTGCCCGGTGCTGTGAGGTGATGTCACAAGGTTATGTCTTGGGTTGGATGCCTTCCTCCTCGTGGTTCTGCCCTCTGCCTCCCCTTGCGACCCTCCTCTCAGTTCCCCTTTCCCTGGTATTTTTAGCTGCCCAGAGCAGCTGTCAGCAGGGCTGGGAGGAGCTGCCATGCCCTAAATCAATGCTATAAATTAATAAATGCTTTTTTTTTTTCCTGTTTCCGCATCACTGCTACCCTTTGTTCCACGCCTCGCTGGCTGCCCCAGCCAGGGACGCCCACAGCAGGCGGTGCGGGGAAGCATGCCCTGTAGCTTCTCACGTGCTTGTTGCTGTGGCTATCCTGTCATCCTGTGAGGTGCTGCGTGCCCTGAGCTCTGACCCCTGGCTCTCAGCAGCACCCAGGAAGAAGGGGATGAGCTTGTATCTAACATCGGTGCCATTCCTTGCCCCAAACCCTGCCCAGCGCTGTAATCCTCCACCTTTCTGCTCTCCATGTCCATCGCTGTGTGTGTCGAGCTCTGCATACGTGTGGTGCTCATGTAGCATGGTGTGAGCTCTGAATCTGGCTTTGTCCACCCTTTTCTGGATTGCTTCCTATTTGGGAGATGGGGAAAGCCCAGTAAAGTCTGTTTAACTGTGCGGAAACCCAGAACACACCTGGTTTGGGTTAAGGAGAGAGAGGCACCTCACCTTGTGACCTCCACACTCCTGGGTCCCACGTGCAGTATTGCCAGTGACTCGCTGCTTGACCTTCCATTTCCCTTTTTGTAAAACCAGCGAGGTGTTTCCTTATGTCTCAGGCCTGCTGATGAAGCTGCCTGTCCTCACTATGTCAGAGTAGATACCCTGGGATTGCTCCGTGTGGATACTGGGCTGAGACGGCTGAGACTTCATTTCAGAATAATTTTGCAGGTAGACAAGTCCGTTGTACATGCAGCTGCTAAAGGGGATGGGAGGTGGGGTATTACAAAGACATTTTCTTGCCATTTTCCCCTGGACACAGAGCCCACATTCACAATGCACCAAGTTGGTTGTATATGGGGAAGGGTAGGGAGATTTTTTTTCTACATGGTGTTGCATGAGTGGCGTGAGCCAGCCAGGCGCAGGGGGCCGGTTGGTGGCATGGCAAAAAATAATTACTCGAATGTCGAATGGGACTGTGTGGTCGCTGCTTGTGACCAGGCTGCTTCTCCCCTTCAAGGTGCACAGGCCACCTGCAGCCACCTTCACCATGCACTGAAGCTTCCTATCCTCAACAGTGTAGGGAGAAGGGGGCAGCTGGGCGACTTGAAATGGGGCGGTGCTGCATGGGTAATGGATGGCATGGTGAAAAAGCGGAATTGCTCCAGGGTGAACTTTGCTGCTGTTTTCCCCCATGCCACTGTAGGCTGGATCCAACCACTTCGTAGGCCGAGTTCAGCCTGCGAGTTGCCAACCCCTGTAAGAGGGGACTCAGTGGTAGGTGGTTTGGAGAGCATTGCTATCAGGCTCATGTGTCACCTGTTTTACAGATGAGAAATGACTTCATTGAGGCTACACGCCAGCAATGCTGTTGCTGCTTTGTCTGCCCCGTGGTCTCACAGAAGACTCTTCTCCACCTCTGATAGGCACACTGGCATGTCTAGCCCTTAGCAGTCAGCTTGGCCACATCCCCTCAGCGCTGTGGTTCCCTCTCTCTGGCCAGGTTGACCTGCCCCCAGAGATGCTTCCCCCTTACCACCTGTCTCCAGACAGGGGCCTGTTCCTTGCCAGGAGTTGGCATTATGCAGAGGTGCTGTGCCACGGTGGGTCCCACGTGGCAGTTGCTGACTGTGCTGTGTCTATATTCGCAGGGTGAAAC
>NW_005841950.1:2633855-2644858 GCF_000455745.1 Alligator sinensis | reverse complement strand
AGACTGGTATTTACTGCAAGCGAGCTTGAGCCTAGTGGTTGTTTAGGCACATGGGTTTCTCTCCAGGAGTCCGGAGGTGCTGGTTTAATCCTTACTCCAGACTTCTGCTAAAAGCCCTCAACCTAACTGTAAGTGGCCGCTTGGGTTGAAGAGTCAGAGGCAGCTGGACCTGACACTGGCCACATTGCTGCCTTGCATGCCGATGGCTACAGAACGTGGTGGGCTCTAGCCATGCAGATTGACCTCCACCCCTTTGACCCATCACCCTGAGCGCTTCAGAAGCCAGCAAAGCTGGGCCTGTAGTGTACCCACCTCACTGTGCCTAGAAGCAGTTTTAAATGCCTGTCATTGCATGTTCCTTTCTTCTGCACCTTCATGATGTTTCTTCTGTATCCTAATGGCACCAGGGGCCCCCAGCTGAGACCCAGGCCCTGCCATAACTTAGTGCCAGGTCTTGGCTCACAGAGCTTAGACTCAGAGGAGACATGCCAGAGGAAAGGTTACAGAGGATGTGGGGCAGGGTGGCCCATTGAGGACAGAGTTAGGGATAAAGCCTGCGTATTCTGGTCTCCCAGTCTGTGCCTTAGTCATTGGCCCATGTGGCCTCTTCCTCCTCCCCTGCCTGCCCTGCTGGCTGCCATCCCTTGCAGCGGCCGGAAGGGTGCTCCAGCAGCAGGTCGCCCACGCGGTTCCATGCTGCTCTCCAGGAGGATGCAAACTCGAGCAAGTGCCGTGCGGTCTCATTTGCTTACAGTGCCTTCTGTTTCATGCACTTGCAAATCAGGCTGGGCCCTCGGGTTCCTGGCAAGCTGCCAGCCTGCCCCTCTTTGTGGCAGCATGCCTGGCATGGCGGCAGCCAGCTGCAGAGCCTGGCGTGAATCCTGGAGTCTGGCATTTCAAAGCCGCTGCCTGAAAGTGCTGTAAGAGCTGGGGACAGAGAGGGGCTGTGTTGGCCGTCTGCTCGCTGTGTCTGTCTCAAAGCAGGAGCACAGCTACAATGGAGATTTGAGAGTAGGGCTTACTACTTCCTCACCTCTGGGCCTGGCTCTGTGCAAAGTCTATACATCTTCCATCTGGCACCCACGCCTCGCCCTCCCTGATGCTATGGGCTGGACCAAGAAAGGCTCGTTTGATGCTTTGGCCAATGACCTCATCCATTCCCAGGGGTCAGGCCGACAAGAAGAAAGCGGGGATTGTTCACAGCCCCACGCAGAAAGGGGCCCCTCTGAGCTGGGAGTAGCTGCATGGAGATGGGAGCCTCTGAGGTGCTGCCTGCTGTTTCCAAACATTTGGCTCTGGGTTGGGGGAGAGCCCATGTGATAGAACGCCTCTTTTCACTGCATGATGGGAAGTGTAAGAGTGTACCCTTAAAAGGAGGCACACCAGTGTCCAGTCCTGAAGGACCTGGTGAACACAAGCCTGAACAGAACTGGTGTAGCATCAGTGGGTATTTCTGATTTAATTAGTCTATAAGGTGCAAATCTGCCCTGCCTGCTGGCCCATCTGTTGCCACCCATGGAATTGCTAACTCGTCCTCCTGGCCCCAAGCCCATTTCCATGTTTCTCCCAGAACTTAGCACCGTAGTTTTTGCCAAGCTCTCTAGCTTCATGCTCTGGAGTTGTCCATTGCTCTGGCTTTTGATCGGCAGGAGCAGCTACACCTCTTGGCCTGAGAGTGGTGCTCCTGCCCCAGAGCATGGCTCTCCTCACAGCTGTTGAGGGGACAAGGCATTTATTTATAGCAGGTTCGACTCCCGGTGAGCCCTTGCTGAGTGGAGACGGTAAATATAGACTTTGGGGGCAGAGGGTTTGGTACGGGATCAGAAGAAGCAGCTGGGAAGCTCTGGTGTGGTGGCCAATGGTAGGGTGAACCTCTGGGTTAGGCTAGCTGGCATCAGAGGAGCATGGGCAGTGCAGGGGATGGTCTGCGAGCCCAAGCCCCAGCAGCTGGTGGGAGTTAAAGGTGATACCAAATGCCTGTGGCTCATTGCTGCTGCTGTGAGATGGGGAGCAGGGAGTGACACCATCCAAAAGGAAGAGGGGTTCAGAGTGGACAGATGCCTCCCTCCCTAGAGGCTGAAACCTAAGAGGCACAACCCTCCCTACTGTGCCCTTGCTGCTTTTCACATGATGGTTGGTCAAGTCACTTGGCCTCTATGTGCCTCAGTTTTCCTACCAGGAGCAGGTGGGGGGGACTAAGGGTAAGGATCCCTTTTTTGGTGTGTTGAGCCATAGTGGTGGCAACTTGCTGAAGGACCTGATGATCTTCCAGAAGGACGCCTAGGTACTACAGGGTAGGAGGTTGGTCTGCTTGGGGTCATGGTCAGATTTTTGCTGTAGGTTTGGTTGAGTTATGGATTTCCCCCCATCCCAAACTGAAGATCTTCTGGGTCTGCCTGTGGGCGGGGGATGGGTAGTGAGCTGCTGGCTTAGCGCACCATGTTCCTGCAGCTGTTTCTCCTTCCCTTGGCAGGTCTTGGGCTCATCTGGCCAGATCCTGTGTGATGTCACCTTCCCCAGCCAGGCTGCAGGGTGCTTTTCCAGTTTGCTTCCAAGGACCTGAAACTTGGATGGAAGCAAACCTTGGGGCATCTCCTCTAGGGACAGATCTGAGGGTGCGGGAGGGGAGGGGAGGGGAGCTCTGGACACCTTTTGCTTCAAGCTGGTTTCAGCCCCTTACAAAGGTGGTGCCCAGTGAGCCAGGGCCTCTGTGGAAAAAGAGTCCGTGAGGGTGGTGACCAGGCGAAAGGTTATGGGACTTCCCTGGGAGTCGGAGCATGTGGTTGGAAGAAGGAGGCCTCCATAGGAACTGGCTGGCTCGTGTGTCTGCTGCCACCCCTGCCAGGCCTCCCAGGACTCTTCTGCTGAAGGAGGTATGAGCAGAGAGACCCCTCAGCCACCTCATCCATATGTAGACAGACCCTGGGTTGCACCTCTCCAAACACCTGCCCCATTATGATCTCTACCCTCTGCTGCTGTTTCTAATGTCGGAGCAGTCATCCCAGGGTGAACCTTGGGCTGAGGCTGTTCCATCCTTGCTCTGGAAGCTACCAGAGGGCTCCTCTCTTTACCTGGCTTGTAATTCTCAGGTCTCAATGACCTTGAATGTGTGTGCATGCCATCCTATGCAACTGGGGAGGCAGTGGGTGGGGAAGACACGCTTACCTACAGTCATCGGTAGAGACCCATGGAGCACAAGGCTGATATAGATGGTCAGTAATGCTGTGGTTTGGGGGGCTGCCTTGAAACTGCCTCTCCCAGTGGTCAGGTTGGGTTGGGAACAGGGTGGTTTCTGATTCTGGGTGTTTCTTGGGCTACCTCACTGCAGAGTGTGGATAAGAGACAGTCAGCTCCTCTCCTTATTGTGTGGCATGGAAAATGGTGGGATCAAGCTGGGAGAAGGAAGATGTGATGCCTTTTGCTACCAGTGAGAGGTGGTCTCTGGCATTACTGGTGGCAGCTCCAGCTGGGATGCCTCAGTCTCTGGTTCATCAAGGACGCGTGCCTCTGTGGCCTGCATGGTTGTGTGCCCTCAGGTTGGACAAACCCTGTTGAGTCCACATGGACTTGGGGCTGGACAAATGACTTGATTGCCAGGGCAGGGCTTTCCCCTTCTCAGTGCCACACGATGGCCACCATGTCCATGATGAAGAGCTGCGGTGGGATGGGAGAGGGGGCGTTAACATGGCTGATATGGGGGGGTCTGTCCTTGCTCTCCTTTCTTGCAGAACCTGCTGCCTCTGTCCTCCCCTGCTGGGGAAAGCGGCCTGTTTACAAACAGCAAACAGGGCAATGGGAAATCCAGATGCTTGATCCTTGGCATCGGCTCCAGCCGGTGCCCTGGAATGGGGTCTGGAGCATGTTCCATCTTCTTCCTGCCGTGTCACCCCCTTCCTCTGACTTGGAGGCTGCTCTGGTGCTTGGCTGAATGCTGTGCCCTTCCTCGGGGAGGAGGGGAGCCGAGCCAGCACCTCCCTTTGTTCTCGTGGCCCATATGTTGCCGTCATTAATGATTCCACCCCTTGGCCCCTCCCGCACGGCAGCGCTAACTGCCGTGCCCTGGGGAGCGCTTTCCAATTACACTAAAATCCTGCTCTGGGCTTTTGCCACAGCAGAGCCTTGACGTGCTTCAGGTTAAGTAATTTGGAGGAGGGAGGAAGCTTGGCTCAGACGTGATGGACGGGCATCCGCTGTAGGTCCGGGGAGGGGAGCAGCCGCTTAAGCTGTATGCCCAGGGATGTCGTTAAGAGTTGTTGTCCTTTTTAAACTTTGTTATCCACATTATAGTGTTTTCTGGCTGTCAACCAGGCCTCCATTGAGCTAGGTGCTGTACAAACGCAGGATGGGGAGGCAGGGCCTGCTCTGGAATCCGGGGCCCCCTCGGACATGGCGGGGGTCAAGCGAGGACCCACAGTAAATGCTAGGTGCTGTGTAGATACCTAATAAGAGATAGCTTTGGCTTTGTAGTCATCTAAGAGGGGATGGAGAATGGGGGAAAAGAGGGCCATGTCCCAGTCTTGCAGACACCAGGAGAAGTAAGCAAGCGCCTTCCTCTTATTTATTTTTAACCACAGCAGCACTTCCACTCAGGCCTTTTTGCAGTGCTCCTGAGGATGTTATCTTGGGAAGTGCCTATCCCTTGAGTTACTGGATGTCAGACTGGAAAGGGTAGGGGAAACATGGTGGGAGTTGCAGTGCCACGATCTGCCAGGTGAAATAGTCTCCCCTCTCCCCTCCCATTTCTTTCTGCTTCCCAGACCTGCTCCTTTGTGAATTCAGAGTCCCTTTGGTGGGCATTGCAACAAAGATGACTCCCATTCCCCTCTCAGTGGTAGGAGAGGGAACTCAATTTGGTTGTGACTTAGTCACTGAATACCGGTTGATGCCAACGAGCCAGGAAGCTCCCAGCCTGAGCCAGAGCTCCTTGGCTGAGTGTACGGGGCTGGCAGTTGGCAGACACCTTTGTAATTGCAAGCTAGGCTCACGCCATCTGTGGTTCGAGAGAGCCAGCAGCCCCAGAATCCCATGCATCCCTTCTTGATGCTTACCATGACGCAACCACGCTGGGGTGGTACCCGCACTGGAGGTGTAGCGTCCCTACCTTCCTCTGCCTCCATTTCTCCTCTGTGCTATGGAGAGATCGTTCCTTTTCTTTTGCTCTTTGCCTTTTCATGCGTGTTTGGATCTTTGGGACAGAGGATGCCCCTTATGAGAGATTTGGACAGCACATGGCATAGCGAATCTCTGCCAGGGCTCTGAAGGTGGTAGCATGGGCCCACATTCAGCTGTGATCTGTCAGGGCTGCAAATACTCCTTGTCTAAACCAATAGAAGTAGTTTGAGGACCAGTGCATTTTTCCAGTGGTTGGTGGTGAATCTGTGTTGGGTTTAAATTCCTTTCCCCTCCCCGCCAGGTGCTGTCTTTAATACCTTTCATATATTAAAGGTTCATCAGCTGAATTTGGGGCATGATTTGCTTCAAGATCCCTCTAGTATGGAAAGTGGCCTGCCCCGTTCTGGCTTGGGGATCACACCTGTGAAACCTGCCGCCTTTGGATGGAGAACAGGCCTGGGGGTGTTTCAGCCTGGATGGCGCCTTCTTACAGAAGTCTTTGTAGTTGTGTGGTTATCCATCCCCGTAATACTCCTTTGGGCCTTTCATGTCTTTATCCCCATGGTATCTAGGTGGGGGAGGGTGGTGTGTCACTCCTCTCTGTACAGAAGTAGAAGCCAAGTCATGGTTGGCCAACCCTGGCTGAGGCACATGTGGCCAACCTGTGGCATGAGAGCCACAAGTGGCATAGCCAGGATGTGGTGTGTGGCAGATCAGGGAGGGGACAGGCAGTGTAGCAGCAGATAGGGCATGGGGCAGAAGGCAGAGCCAGAGATCAGGTGGGGGCACAGGGCAAGGAGCAGAAAGCAGAGCGGATGGGGAACAAAGAGTAGGGAGCAAAAAGCTGAGCAGCAGATCCTGGGCAAGGGGCTGGGAGTGGCACTTGAGGTGTGCGGGGCTGATCTGTGTCATGCCTGCCAAAAAGGTTGGCCCCCACTGGGTGGGGATTTGCCCACGGTCAGGCAGGAAGTCAGTGGTAGGACTTGAGCCTGCACCTCCTTGGTGGTGTCCTCCCCAGCAGAGCATCCTTCCTCCTTTCTTTCCGCTCCGCATTGGAGCAGATGGGGAACAATAGGCACGTTGTGGCTTGGCTGAAGCCCTCTTTCAGCTCTCCTATTCTTTCTCAGTCTTTCCTTCTCCCCCCGCCATGTCTGGGTGCAAACAGACTCCTTCAGAGACATTGCTATGCAAGCATTGTGGAATCACAAGCCCTGGCCACGGGCATAAGTACTTACAATCTTCCTTTCAGGGGCTTTCACTGGGATCAATAATGCTGTTAGCAGAGCCCGGTGGTTCCCAGTGTGGCTCATCTATCAAGCCAGAATAATGTTTCAGCCATCGGGAGTCCCAGTGGTTGGCAGAGGGGGCCCAAGCTGCGGCTGCCTTTCCAAAGCAAACCTCTTGGGAATGAGTTTTTGTTGAGCCAGATTGCAGCACCCCACAGCCTGGCCTTCCAGCCTCATTGAGAAGGTGAAGGGGAGCTAAGGAGCTACAGAGCAGTCCTGTTAGTGTAGTCCTGCATCCTGGGGACTAGTGGGGAGGGGACACAGCCAGGACCCTTTGGGGAGGCAGTGTGGACTAGAGCAGGGCACTGACAGTCAGGACTTGTGGGTTCTCTGCTCCCTCCTTTGTCCGGGGAAGTGGGACCTAGTGTTAGAGGCGGCAGGATGGGGCTTGGGCTCCTGGGTTCCTTTCCTGTGCCTGACGTTTGGGCAGGTGGCTTCTCAGGGTCCCCTGACAAGCCTCAATTCACAGCTGCATAGAACCACGTGCAAGACTGTGCATAAAAGCTCAGCAGAGGGTGTGCTGCATCTACCACAACCCACTGAAACCACCCAGGGGCGGTCAGGTGTTTTAATAAAAATGATGACCATGTAAAATCCCCACCTGGGCCTGATTTCCCCAGGAGGGGGCTATGTGGGGAGTCTCAGCACTTGCACTGTTAAAGCTGTGTTGGTCTAAACCCACTGGAGAGTCCAGCTTTGCATTGATTTCATGCCTTCAGTACAAATACCTGGAGTTGGGAAGGAAGTGGGGCTGAATCAGGGTCATTTGCAGCTCTCTGGTGGCAAATGGAAGGAAGAGTTGCTTAAAACAGCATCTGCCCCACAAGTGCAAACAGCCAGGCTGCTAGCAACTCAGCGCTGTGGGCTGAAGTTGGGTTAAAAGCCTGTTAGATTGAAGCCAGTGGTTCTCAACCTTGTTAGACCCAAAAGGCCGCCCCTCAGAAAATGCCAGCTCTCAGCTTTCACTCTTTTCTTGACTGCAAAAAAAGACTAGAGCAGTTCTTCTGTTGCCAAGACCTCAGAAAGACCATGGCAGAGCAGAACAGCTTTGTCACTGGATTCCTGTTTGAAACCTCTGGGTTTATCTTATGAATTGTGTGTAGGCGTTTGCACACCTCACAGTGCTGGTATTGCACAGCACCCGTAAAAGGATCTCATGCACCCACAGGTGCTGCAGCAGTACCTTGGTGGAGAATCGCTGGTTTAAGCCATCTGTGGTGCAGGTTGTTTCAGGCTCATCAGTCCTGCCCTGGATGCTTTTAATCCCTGGGGGGGGGGTTGCGGCGTGGCGCACGGAGGTAGAGCTAGTACAGTTAGTGCCCTGGACCAGCATCTCTCTTTCACTCTGCTGCTCTGCCTCTGAGCTAATTCCCTGCGGTACTTGAGCCCCCACCCCTTGCCCTGCACTACAGCTGCCATCTCTTACCTTGGCTGCTGATTCCTGTTACTGCCGCGAACCCCGAATTGAGCAGGGGGTGGAGGCATGGGGCCATAACATGTAGAGGAGATGTGGGGCAGCTGCTCTTGGTTGGTGTCAGTGCTTTGGTCGCCCACCCCTAGTTATGCTATTGGAGGGAATAATCCAGACTCAGTGCTCTAAAACTGGCTTTTGGATGGGCGCAGAATTGCAGCCAGTCACTCTTTCTGTCATCCCAAAGAGCAGGATAGCATCATGGAGAGAAGGGAAAAGATCAGCCCCACCCCGTCGCGCACAGAGTAGCACCTGCAGTGGTCCATGTGTGGAGCGCGATGCCATCCAGTGTGATTTTAGGGGACTGGGATCAGGCCTGATGTGAATGTGAGAGCACCCATGGCTGCTGTCCAGCTGTTGGCCTCTGTTTAATCCCAGCCCAGCAACAGCTGTGGGAACTTGCTCCCTGCTGCCCTCTTCTCCAGCAGGAAGGATGGGACAGTGGTTTAGCACGGGCTGCTGGGGACCTAGGTCCAGTTCCCTGCTCTGCCAACAGGCTTTCGGTGTGACCCTGGCAACTCCTTGCACAGGGGGCATAACAGGGCCCGAAAGCTTGCCAAGAACTGTTTCCAGCTACTCGGTTGGTCTGTTAACACCCAAAGAACCTTGCCTGCCTATCTCCTTAGATCAACACGGCTACAATCAAAAACCCAGGGGGCATAACAACACTTCCTTGCTACAGGGGGACAATGCATCAAGGAAGGTGGGAGGTTTGGCTTGTGGAAGCCACAGATGTGCCTGAGCTGGAGAGAGGAGACGCTGCTTTGCCTTGTGACAGAGTTTGGAGATGACTCTTTGGTTTATTCAGTCCTGGTTTCTTTGATCACATCTGTAACAGTTCCCTCCAGCTGGAGAAATAAGCCCCATCCCCTTCAGCGCTGGGTGCACTGAAAACCAGCCATTGGGCAATGTAAACACTTCAGGAATGGGCCTGAGCCCATGTCCTCACCCCACCCACCACAGCTGCAGACTCAAGTCTGCTTGGGGCTGCCCCATAGCTATGGACACCGCCTACATTGCAGCCCCTGCTTCACCCCAGCACATGAGTGGATGGAGGGAAGCTGGAAGCATGGACCTGGCCTTTGCCAGCAAGGGCTGGTGACATGGGCACTTCTCCAGTGAGGAGAGAGCAGGGCTTACTGGTTTCCTGTAGGCATGGGTGGTCAACCAGCCCTGAGGTCACAGCAGTGGCTACACCAGCAGTAACATGTCAGGAACTTTCTCTGTCCCACTACCCCCCCCCCGGGTTTTTGTGTTGCTCTTTGATAGGCAGTTGCAGGGCTCAGTGCTTGAGGGGCCGTATTTGCACCCAGCAATGCTGATTGCCATGGGCAGGGTGAGCTGGGTGGGATCTGAGGCCCTGCGGGGCTTGACCTTAAGGAGTGGGGCCAGGGGCTGGGAATTTGTGCTTTCTGACTGCAGCCCCATTGCTGGCTGGTCAGGCCCTTCTCCAGCTCTGTGCCTCAATTTCTCCATGTGCCAGGCATCCAGCTGTCCTTGGGATGGGGACGACATCACTACAGGGTCCCTGAGAGCTTTGTCCTCCAGTGTGAACAAGCACACATATGCACGCACACATGCATACATGCAGATACACATGCGGACACATGCATGATGCATAGATACACACACATCCTTCCTGCAACTCCAGGCAGCATCCTGCTGAGATGCCAGGCAGGCTGACAAGCTGCACCAGAAGTAGCTTAACCAGGTTCGTGGCACCGTGCCCAGGGTAGTGACCCTGCCTGCAATGTCCCCCTCTGTGCTATTTCCCAGTTCAGAGCCCCGGACTGGGTCTGGTGTCTATGGAGCATTTGGGAACACTCTAGATTTGGGGATCCTGAAGGCTGGTCTCCTTACCCAGGTGGACCACGGGGCTTGCTGCCCTCGCTTGGAGAGAGAGTGGCAAGGCATATGCTGATGCCTGAATGCACATGAAGGAATCATGATTGCTATCACAGCAGCCAGCGCTCAACCCGCCTACACCTTCCCAAGCCAGGCGAGCAGCCTGGAGGCTTATATGGAGGCATCCCAACCCCAGTCCTGCACTATCAGCACTGTGTGCTCCTGGCTATAATTAACAGGGACACCCCAAACCCTGGCTTTTCCCTGGAGAGGGAGCTTCTGAGGGATTCAGCCACCTCCTCCTCCCCCCCATCAGCCCCTAGGAAACAGCAGGTCCAATGCTGGTTCTTGCTCAGCGAACCAGTTGTCCCTTGTGATGTGCACTGGTCTCTAGGGAAGCCCAGGCATCTGTGCTGCTGCCTGGAAGAGAGCTAGGCCCGCTGGTGTTTTTGCACCAGGGCCTGTGAAGCTCTAACGGCAGTTCACACATACTGTGCTTGTAACACCTGAGCCACTGCACAATGTACTGCCCAGACCGCATTGTTTAGGGGAGGCCTCACATGTGCTTTGTTAATACGAAGGGTGCAAATTGTGAGCACTGATTACAAACTGGGAGCGTTGATCGTGTCAGGGCTGGGGTGGATGGGTGGCCTGCACAGAAGCGGTGAAGCTGCAGGTTTGAGGCTGGCTGGGGCCTCCACAGGAGGGCCCAAAGGATGAATGAAACTGGCCTCATCATCCCCTCTAGCAGTGGCTGGTGGTGGTGTGGGGATCTGGCTTCCAGAGCTGCAGTTTTTGGATGTGCCCTGAGGCAGGAAGGGCAGTGGCAGAGTGATCCACAGGGTCTTGCTGCGGTTTCCAAGGCACAAGAAGTTCAATCCCTGCTCTGGACTCAGGCCAGAGGCTGCCGTCCAGCTGTGAGCGGGTACCAGGTCAGGCAGGCTGGGGAGTCAGAGGCGGCTGAATGTGCTGTTGCCCGCATTGCTCCCATGTGTGCTGCTGGCTGCAGAAGCCAGTGTGTCCTCGCTGGGATAGCACAGTGAGCTGCTGAGCTCAGGGCCCTGGATGCTGGGCCCTTTCTACTCATTGGGGGCCTGTCCTCGCAGCTCTGCTTGGAAGTGTGTTGTCTCAGTCTTATTTGAGGCAGGGAGGTGGCTGAGCCTGCTCAGGCTGGTTTGGCTGTGGGGAGCAGACTCTCTTGGACACTGGGGGACATTTTTTTGTTGAGTCCAGTGTAAAGCACTCTGTCCCCGACCCCAGCCATCTTCTCCCCTCTCTTTCTTATTCCC
>NW_005841950.1:2606033-2633821 GCF_000455745.1 Alligator sinensis | reverse complement strand
CCCCCCCCCCCAATGGAGGACCCCAGCCCCATGTTCAGCATCCCTCACCTTCTTAATGTGCTCATCACTGCAATGTCCAGGCTCCAGACCAGGGGTCTGCTGGAGTTTCCCCTGGAAGGAGGAGGCATCTTGAGCAGATGGGGACAGGCCAGAAGGTTGAATGGGAGGGATCCGAGCTGAGAGCCCTATAGCAGGGGCTGGGCTTAGCAAGGCACCCACCCCTTCCCGCCCTTGCATGGAAGCAGAGGGAGCCTGAACCCTGTCTCAGCTACAGCCAGAGTCACCAGTGAAGAGCAGCTATAGCTGAGTTGGACTTCTGCATCTTCCTTTCCTGGAGCCCCTTGGGGTATTCATGATCAGATGCCCTGAGCCACAGGCCAAGAAACATGCATGTGCATATGCACATGTCCACATACAAGGACATCCCAGGGCCTGGCCCCTGCTCCCCCCCCCAGGCAAGAACTAGATCTGATGGTAGCTAGTATGCATCCCCCCATGCATCTGCCCCACTTGCTTTCCCGCCAGGGAAGGAGTTGCCCCTTCCTCCCGGGGCTGGCTGCGTGCAGGGAGGAACCCCGGTCTGTTTTGCAGCGCCAGGCCCTTCCCCAGCCGGAGCAGCCGCTGGCTCCGAGGCAGACTGGGCCTCTGTTTTCGAAGGGCACGCAGCAGCCCCAGCCGCCTACCCCGACCACTTCCTGTTTGCTCTGTCAAATTACACCAGCTTCTTCTGGGTCTGACGCTCTGAGGCAGGCTAAGGAGCGTGTGTGCATGCTTTGGCGGGCGGGGTAGCATTTCAGACCTAGCTCATGAGCCTCCGGCTTCTGCACGCACAGCGCCTGGCTCTCCAGCAAGAGAAGCTGCTGGGAAAACCCACTTGCCTAGTCTCCGGCAGGGAAGCAAGGTGCCTGCCTGGCACACAGGGGCCGAGGGAAAGGGGGAGAGAATGACTCGAGCTGCTGTTTAAAAGACATACAGCTGCTGAGCCCTTGAGAGGGATGTGGGGAGTCCTTGGGATGCAGAAAACTGGGCTCTGCAGCCCTGGGCGGCCCCATCCACCCCAGTGCCCTGATTGCAAGGCAGAGCTAAAAGCCCCTGCCCTGACGATGCGGCTGCTCTCCTGCCGGAGGCAGTTGGGGTGCAACCGACGGCTCCGGGCCACTTCGTTCTGTCCCCAGGGCTTGAAGGATGGGGTCCGTTCCCCTCTGCAGCTGCTGCCCTCCCTTCCCCCAAGCAGCCACAGGCCCTCGTCACTCAGGGGAAGGGGACACTGAATGGCAGCAGAGGAGCCATCCACATGTACCTGGAGCCAGCAGGAGGCCGAGCGTGGGTGCAGGGGGGTGATGGTGTTGGAAGCTCCTAGCAGTCGGGGGAGAGAGATGAACAGTAGACGGGGAGTGGGTGGGGGGGGTGCTATGAGGCCGCCAAGAAGGGAGAAGAGACCATGGTTCTTTCTTCCAGCAAGGCTGGTGTTGACCAGCTCCTGGGCTCGCTCGTCAGGCACCAACTGCTTAGAGGTGGATTCAAAACGTGCAGTCGCCTCTGCCTGTGTGCACAGCCGCTGCCTTGGCAAGTGTCCCAGAGCCATCCCGGCAGCTGCCTTCCAGACTAATTTCCTTGAAGCCCCACCCTCGTTCACCCACACGAGGGATCCTGCCTCCTTTCATAGACACCTGCAGCCAGTGGTGCCTGTGTCCCATGTGGTTAAGAATGTGATCCACGCTGCAAGGGGAAGCAACCTCTGGAGGGCTGTGGGAGTAAGTGAGGCATGGACTGATTTGATCAGTTCAGCCCAGAGCTCTCATCACAGCCTGTGTCCTTCTCCTCACCAGGTCTCATGGTACCAAGTGACGTGTCCCTCTTGTGAGATTCGATCCCCAGAACCTCCTGAGAAGATGTCAGGAATGCAGGTACGGCCAGAGCTGTCTGCTAGGGGCCGGGCCTGTCTTGCCCCAAAAGACAACCTGATCCTTTCTGGTTGCCGCCATGCTGAACCCGGTGGGATCACCTGGGCACTGATGTCTTTTGCCTCCAAGTGCATCAGCCTGTTGCAGTCTGCACGTAGCCTCGGGTTTTCCTCCCAGACACCCTCCTCTTTGAATGCTCCAGCCCAGAGGGTGGCTCTGCCCTGGGGAAGCAGGAACAGCTGTCCCAAGGTCTGCAGAGCGCCCATGAAGTCCATGGCTTGCTCAACATCCTTGTCTGCTTGTGAAGCCCCCTAGCCCTCCAGCCAGTGGCTTTCAGGCCCATGGAAGGAGTCAGACCAGGGGCATCTCATGATACCCATCCACGTGTGGTGCCCAGCAGCCACCTGCACATCAGATCTCTCCTGGCCCCAGCTGTCTCCTGGGGAAGCATCCAAGCTAGGCTTCCTTTGTCAGTCCCTGATGCCCCGTCTCTGTCTGTCCCCCTGGCAGGCTGTCTGGCCGTCCGGTACGGAATGCATTGCCAAGTACAACTTCCACGGCACTGCCGAGCAGGACCTGCCATTCAGCAAGGGTGATGTCCTTACCATCATTGCCGTCACCAAGGTAATGGGATTGGGTTGGGGGGAGAGGGTCTCTGTGGGCTCCGGGCTCTGATCTTGCCCCCCACTCCTGGAGTGCCCCTGTGTGCACTAGGCTGCCCCTAGTGCTACCTTTGGGGATTGCACCCTCATGCCACCTCCCAGCCTGGCTTGCCCTGGATCTCACCCTGGTGTTGAGTCAGGGGCAGAGCAGCTGCATCCCCCTTGGGTACACACAGAGGGAGGAGCATGCCCCGTGAGTACAGGGGCTGTCTTGAGAGCACAGCAGTGGCAAATATAGGCTGAGGGGTGTCTCGGATGGCCGGAGCCGACTCGAGATGATTTAGAAATCACTCGGTCGCTTGGGCGGGCTGGTGAATGGAGAGGCAGACAAAGCTTATTGGTTGCAAAAACTTTACTTACGCTGCTTGTAGCCGCGACGCAGGTGGTCCGGTCGCTTGAACAACTATGTGAGTTGCTCCAGCTGGCAAGGCTCAGGCCAGCTAATCTGTCCACAAATTAAGCCGGCAGGGAAAGGGTACGTCGAGGATTGCGCTCGGCGACGGGGAGAAGAATCGATAGGTGATCAGTCTATCGATCAGCTCAGCCACAAGTCAGATCTCTTTAGAGGCACTCTGCAGCATGCTCAAAGTTCTCCGACTTGGGCGGAAGTCGCACGAAATTTTAAACGGCTAGCAAGCCAATTACTAGCCGCCACGTAGGAATAATTTAGAACTGGCCAATAGCGGGACACAAATTTGCATTCAAATGGCGGGAACTCTCTTGCACCGGGGTTTTTCTGTTGCAGCAGAAAACTTGCTGGGCAAGAGGCTCTCATGTGGCGGGAAAATTCCATCGTGCCAAGGCACCAAAATCATTGGGTTGTGACAAGGGGTAGTGCAAAACACCAGGAATCCCCCACTGCAGGCTTCAATCCACTCGGAGAGCTGGGTCCTGGAGCTGTGAGGCACAAGGCTCCCTGCCGGGCCCAGCTATCCCCAGCAGAGATGGCAGGACAGGAAGCAGGCCGCCGGCTTAATTAGCGGGAGCATTATTTAAACGTCTCCGAAATGGAAGCGACTCAGGCACGTCCCGGGAGGCAGCCGCCTGGGTTTGGGGAGGGAAGCCGCCAGCAGTGACTCAGCAAGCACCAGACAATGCTGCCACCTGCCAAACACCACCCCGCTCCTTGGCTTGAAGCAGGGGCTGTACCCTGGGGCTGAGACCCCACCATGTGAAGGTAGCACAGAGCTGTGCCAGGGTGCCCCTTGCGCACCCAGATGGGCAGTTGGCACTAGCCGGAGGACAGATCTGCCCAGCATCATCTTGCAGGGGGCTGTTAGTGAGTGTCTTTTGCCTTCTCGCTAGGCCCACTGCTTCCCCTGATGCTCTTTATCCCATGGGGATGCTGCTGAGATTGTCTCATGGCTAGTGGGGGAGGCTGGAGCGAAGTCCAACCCATCATGGCGCAGACCATGCAGTCAGCAGCCTGCTTTGGCACCAGCACCTGCAATGGGTGCTTGGCTGTGGGCAGCCAGGCCTCTGCTGATCTCATCTCTTTAACTAACCAGGGTCAGACTGGGTCAGTGTGTGGATGGGAGACCTCCAAGGAAAACTAAGGTTTTTGTCTTCAGCTTCTGGGATCCTGCCAGTGCCTTTGAGATGTGGTGGGCCATTATTGTGGTCCGTCTCTTTTAGGAAGACCCGATGCTTCCTAGTTCGCCCCAGTCGGGTTCCAGCTCTGGGGCTTATGTTCTACAGACATCAGTGTTTTCCTTGTTAATTGGATGCAGCCTTTGGTTCCTGTCCTAGTGAGTGGTGGCCCTGAGTTGTTAAACAGGTTTCACGCTGGGGCTGGCTGCAGTGTCATCTGTAGCCTGTATATATGCAACATGCTCGAGATCTGTGAAGATAAAAGGCTTCAGGGAGATCAGGGCTGTCCAACTGGTGGCCCTGGACTGCATGGAGCCTGTGAGGGGTTAATATGCAGCCCCCAGGCTCCTACCTGCTCATTGCTCTGGCTGCAGCAGCATCCAGGGTCTCAAGGCTCCCCTTCCCTCCTTGCATCTGGATCTCAAGGGGTGGGATGGAGCAGGGCAGCGTGGCACAGCCGCAGTGCTGGGGGAGCTGGGGCCTGAGGCAGCCATGTGGAATGGTGCAGCAGAGGAGCCTGCAATTGGGGAGTTGAGGGTAAAGCCAAGGCACCCAGGCCCATGGTGCAGCAGAGAAGCATCCATGCAGCATGTAGCCTGTGGCTTGTGCTGGTACAGGGCATTGTGGCCCCCAGCCCCTTAGAAATTGGACAGCCCTGAGGTGGACAAAAGTGGCTGTATGGAGATGTATTACTCGAAGAGGGGGCGATTGCACCTGGCAGCAGGGCGACAATGACCTGGCAGTGGCGTTGATGTGCAGGGACTCCACTAACTTCTCCTTTCCCTTCCCAGGACCCCAACTGGTACAAAGCAAGAAACAAGGTGGGCCGCGAGGGTATCATCCCTGCCAACTATGTGCAGAAACGGGAAGGAGTGAAAGCTGGCATCAAACTCAGCCTGATGCCGTGAGTATCCATGGGAAGAGGCAGAACCAGGAACAAAACCAGCCCTACCAAATTCCAGGTCCCCCCACTCCCTGTTCATTTGAGCACTGATCTAATATCGCAGATCAGGGAAGGGTGCAGTCCAAGTGCTGCACCTTTTTGAAGGATCAGCAGGCTACGGACCTCATCCCAGGCTTGTTTTACCCCATTGCTGCCCTTATACTAATGCAGAAGCTTCTTTTGGGGCATCCAGCAGCAAGCGTGAGCGTGACAGGCAGCTTGGTGCTGTAACCCTTCACCACTAGAGGGTACTGGTCCCCAGGGAGCTGAGCCCTTCACAGATCTGTTTCAGGGCTGGGGGTATCATAGACCAAAGCAGCTCCAGTCCTGTTGTGGTGAGGCAGGTTTACTGGGGCATCTGGAAGTGTCATGCTGAGATGGCATGGGGCACATCTGGGGTAGTGGTGGCTCAGATGGCATGCTCAGGGGGCACATCCAGGGCAGCGGTAAATCTTAAGGTGTGTGTTGAAGGGGGCGGAGGGGAGGAGCTCTCTGCGGTGTCTGTGATGCTGCTGCTGGTGATAGTCAGTGGGTGGTTGGAGTGATCTTAGTGCTTCCTCCTTCTTACAATGGTTGGGACTGCTGGCTGGAGAGATCTGCACGTGTGCATGTGTCCATGTGTCCATGTGTGCGCCCGTGCATGTGTGTTTTTGCGTCTCTTCCACTCAGTGTTTCCTGGTTAACCAGCAGGGAAGTGCTGACTTGGTAAACCCCTGAGTCATCAGGGTTGGGGGTTGTGTGCGGGCAGCACCGCTGCCCTGTGGTTGCTCCCTTCTGACGTCTGGGTGGATGACAGGCAGAGGGGAGGGGGGAGAGCTTTTCTGGGACTGGGCTTCATGGGAAATGCAGGAACATGTGGATGTTGGATACTGTAGACACCCTGTCCCTACAAGTTGTCTCCCAGCAGGGATTTTTTGCCTCTTCCCCGTTGCATCGGGGCTTTGTTGCACTCCTGGGCGACAAGCTGTTTTGCCCCCCTTCGCAGTAGCAACGATGTTCCTGCCAGTCTGGGGTGCACTAGGGTTTCAGACAGTACTAGGTGAGGGCAGATCAGGAAACAGATGGGGGTCAGGGAGGCAGGAAGGAGGCATGTCTCAATGATCTGCACTCACTTTTTGCTGTCTAACCTCCTCCCCACCCCTGCTTCTCCCCTATCTTCAGGATGCACCCCCCACTCTCTGGATGACCCCCTGCATCCATGTGCTCCTGCTGCTGGGACTCTGGGTGCTCTGACAGCCGCCCACGCTGCAGTGCACCCCAGCAGGAAGCCCTAGCTGAGCTGCTGGCTCCCATTCCCATGCTTGGAGGGGGGGTATTTCCTGTGTCTCATGCTCTGTGCTGAGCTGCCTGCCTCAGCACCTCGCCCCAGGCGCGGTCTCACTGGCGGAACTGGTTTGAGGCCCCAGCACCTGCCTCCGCCTGGCGGGAGGGAGCAGATTCCTGCAGCCAACGGGCTGAGGGGGAGGGGAACACATGGGCACAAGGGCAGGACCTGGGTGAGACGTTGGGGATCAGGCCACCTTCTCCAGTGCCCAGAGAACCAGGGTCTTGCCTTCCAGCATTACCTGTCAGCCCCAGCATTACCCATCAGCCTCCATCCCATGGCTGAGTGATGCTGCTGGCAGTGCCCCCACCCCTCTGGGTGGGTTTGGGCCGAGCGTGGGCCAAGGGAGCCGGAGCATGGATCTGCAACAGCAGCGCTGGGCAAGGGCAGCATAGGCTGAGCTGCGATCCAGGCCTGGGGCTGGGATGATGAGGTGGCCTCTAGGACAGGCCTGGGCAGAGCTGTGCCTGGAGAGCTGTTGCCTCATGACCCCAGCCCTGAGCAGCACTGGGAGACCAGTGCTGTCCCCTGTCCCCTGCTGGCAGTGCGGTGACCCTGGGGCTCTCTCGCCTACAGCTGGTTCCATGGGAAGATCACGCGGGAGCAGGCAGAACGGCTGCTGTACCCACCTGAGACAGGGCTCTTCCTTGTGCGGGAGAGCACCAACTACCCTGGTGACTATACGCTGTGCGTGAGCTGCGAGGGCAAGGTGGAGCACTACCGCATCATCTACTCGGCCAGCAAGCTCAGCATCGATGAGGAGGTCTACTTTGAGAACCTCATGCAGCTGGTGGAGGTGAGCGCCCCCCCACCAGCCCTTCCTGCGGCAGCCCCCCAGGTAGTCCCTCCACCCTGCCCCTCTCCTCACACACGGTAGCCCCCCTGCCCCCTTCTATGGTGTGAGTGCACCTGTGATCTCCCTGGAGCTTTCTGTTCCCTGTGTGGGGTTGTCTGACCGTACTTCTCCCCCTCGCATCAAGCCTGGCTTTGCATACGGATTTGCATTGCAAACCATGCCTGGTACCTGCGTGTGTTTGTGGGGGGGGAAGCAGGGGTGCCTGCCAGGCTGGCCAGGCCCTATAGGCTGTGGGTCTCTTCTGGGAGAGGAGTGGTGGAGATGGCTCCTACTGCCCTGTGCATGTAGGCAGCGAGGCACAATGCTGCAGAGCCTGGCTGTCAGTCCCACAGGTGCTCAGCGTGAGCCAACTTCCCCCCATGCTTCCCAGGCACTGGCCGGCTGCTGTTTAGCAGTTCTGCTCCCCATGGTGCCCAGCCCCCTCCCCGGTGCTCAGGGCGCTTGTGGTTAGCAAGGCTCAGCCTGACGATGCATGATAACGACTGACAAAACTCCCAAGTGCTTCCTGCCTCCCGTCCCCCTCCCCTCTCCTCAACTCATGTGGGGCAAGGAGGCTTTTTCCACTGCATGATGGATTCCCAAAGCATGGGACAGGGCCCTGGGAAGGTGGCACCGGGACAGCATCATTGGACCCTGTGAGGATTGTGGCTCCCAGGACAACTGGGCAGTGCTGGGAGGTGGGCAGGGCCCTGCCCCCCTCGTGCCCATGTGCAAGGGCAGGCTCCATGTCTGCCAGCTCCAGGAGCTAAGACACCAGGAAGGGGTGAAAGGGTCCATGGGCTGGCAGAGCTCTGCCGGGCTTTGAGCCCTCTGGGCGCTGTGGGCATGAGCTGGGCCTGGGTTGTGACAGGCTAGTGGGATGTGCCAGAGCCGAGGCGGCTGCTGCTGGGGAAAGGGCAGGAAATGGTATTTTCCGGCTGGGAGCAGGCCCCATGGATCTGCTCAGCCCAGGCCTTGCCCTTTCCCTGCCAGCAGCTCCTAGCCCAGGCCCACAGGTGGCTGGGTTCTCTCCAGCTCCCATCTCAATGGGACTATGGCCTGGGGCCAGCGTGGTGCAGCTGGCTCTGGGGTGGGGATGCATCACAATCCAGCCTCCTTGGGGGCTGCCCTTCCTTGGCCTTGCCTCAGGCTTCCTGGGGCCATACTCACAGGTTTTGCCTGCCCTGTGCTGGTCTCTCACCAGGCTCCAGCCTGCAGGACAGAGTGTCTGTCTTGGGACCAGCTTGTTGCAGCCTCGTGCTGCCCCGTGGTGGGCACAGCTGCTACTGCACCCTTTGATCCACCCTAACCACACTGGTCTTTGCTCTGGTGTTTTGTAGGCTCCTAGGAAGGTAGGGCTGGGAGGGACTCTATGAGGTCATCTAGTCCAGCCCCCAGCTCAAGGCAGGATTGTCCCTGACCAAACCATCCTAGCCAAGTTAAGCACCTGCGCAGCCTACTCTTTAAAACTGCTAGGAACAGAGATCACACAGTATCTCTAGGTAGCCCGTTCCAGTGCTTGACCACCCTTGTAATGAGAAAGTTCTTCCTAATCTCCAACCTTGGTTCCTGTTTGAGGCAATTGCTTTTAGTCCTCTCCCCTGTGACCACAGAGAAAAGTCATTTCCATCCTTTTTATAATCTCCATTCAGTTTTTGAAGACTATTATCAAATCCCTGCCCCCCCCTCCCCCCGTCTTCTCTTCTCTGGACTAAATAGTCCTAGTGCGTTCAGCCTTTCCCTCTAAGACCTGTTTCCCAGCCTTGTAATAATTTTTCATAGAACCATAAAGAAGTCAGGCTGGAAGGGACTTCCATAGGTAATCTGGTCCACCCTCCTGACTGAAGCAAGATCATTCCTATCCAAATCATCCTATACAAATCCACTGTCTAACCCCTTAGCAAGATTACCTTTAACCCTGACATGACAGAAGACATAATGCCCTAACCTGCCATAGGTAAAGCAGGGGGGACCATAGTGGTCACCATCCTGATGCTGTAAATGGTATTCAGAATATACTCAAGAAATCCCAGGAAGAAAAGGGCCATGCCCCCTGCCACAGAAGAAGGCAAAACCCCCCACAGTCCATACCAATCTGAGTTCCTTCTTGACCTCAAATATGGCAGCTGGTTTAACTGTGAGCAGAGAGGCAAGACCATCTGGCTGGGAACTTTTGGGTTTAAGTTCCAGCACAAGCATTGGTACCTGCCAGTCAAAATCCCCAGCCTTGGCTGCAGCCAGCACTCAGTACCTCTAAGCAAGGCTTAAATCCTGACACGTAGCAGCGGGGTGGGGAGGGGGAATTACCTCCCAGCCCCATGCAGCAACCAGCAAAGCCCAAAAACATGTGTAAATATACCCATAGTAGAACATAGGCATAGCTATACCTAAATCACCCGCAACCAGTGGATGTCCATCCAGCCTCTTCTTGAACACCTCCAGTGATGGAGAATCCACAGCTTCTCTATGGTCTGTGCTGCTGCCTCACTGTTCTAGCACTAAAGAAGTTTTTCCTGACATTCAATCCAAACCTTTGCTGTAACAAACCTTTGCTGCAACTTCAAGCCGTTGGTCCATGTCCTACCTGGTGAAGCAAAAAAGAAAAGGTGTTCTCCCTCTTTGTTATTGCATCCTTCCAAGTATTTGCAGACTGCTGTCTTGTCTCTTAAGTGCCTTTTCTACAAGCTGAACATGCCTAGTGCCTTCAGCCTTTCCATATACGACTTGCCTTTCAAGCCCTTTATCATTTTTATTGCCCACCACTGGACCCCTCTAGCTTCTTCATGTCCTTTTTAAAATGTGGAGCCCAAAACTGCACACACTACTGTAGATGAGGCCTAACCAGTGCTGAGTAGAGAGGCACTATCACCTCCCATGACTTGCACCTAATGCTTCTATTGATGCATCTCAAAATTGCATTTGCACACTGCAGAGTTATCGAGTCTCTGATCAACTGAGACTCCCAGAACCTTCTCCATAGTGCTGCCTTCCAGCTTTTCTTGAGCTTGAGCAAGGGGAAGGGGTCCTTACTGGGCCTAGTGTTGGAGCCTCTCACTGTGCTCCCCACCCTGTGTGGCAGCTGTCTTGTGGTAAGGGGCCAGCCTGGTGCCTTTGGGAGTTCACAGTCCGGCTGGTCCATCTCATTGTTCTGTGGGGAGGGAGGTGTTGAGGGGGCTTAGTCTGTGCCCATCTCCTGGTTTGGCATCTCCCCTGGAGCCCTAGATCTGCTCTCCAGTATTGGCTCCTGTGGGTGGGGGCTGGCGAGTTAGGACATCCCATTCATGGTGCATCAGATGGGGTAAAGGCATCAAGTGGAGGCAGCTCCAGCTGCTCCCATAGATGGGCAGACGGGTCAGTGTCTCATACTGTCCTTCTTCCCTTGGCAGCATTACACTTCAGACGCCGATGGGCTCTGCACGCGCCTCATCAAGCCAAAGGTCATGGAGGGGACAGTGGCAGCTCAGGATGAGTTCTCCCGAAGTGAGTCCTTCCCCGAGGAGCCTTGGCAGTGTGGGCCTGGCCCTATGCACCCCTTCTCCTTCCCCTCATCTCCTTGTGTCTCGCCATCACTGTGCGTGCCTGCTCATCTCTCCTCTGTCCCTCTCCAGGTGGCTGGGCCCTCAACATGAAGGACCTGAAGCTGTTGCAGATCATTGGCAAAGGAGAATTTGGAGGTCAGCTGGGGCCATTGCTCGTTCTTCCCTCTTTGGTGCTGAGGAGGGGCTGGGGGAGTAGCTGGAGATGGGGCATGCTGAGTTGATCCCCTCTACTGGATGAGGGAGACCTGAGGTCCCCCCTCTACATCTTCGCCCATGATGCCCCATCCTGAAGGGTGGGGGTGATCCTCTTCATAGGCATTCCCTATGTATTCCCTTTCCTCCAAATGCTCCCGTGGATCCAAGGGGAGCTCTGATAACAGCAACCCTTTTCCCATGTCTGGCACATTCAGCTGAGGGCAGCAGGGATCTTCACAGACTGGGAGGGAGCTGAGTACTTGGACTCACGAAAGCAGCAGGCCCAGGCCAGCTTGGCTCCCCGTAGCCCATTTGGCCTGCGGATCAAAGTCTGGTGGTGTCTCCAGGTCACGGTCAGGGCTCTAAAGTCAATGCTTTCTCTTCTGGCCACTTCTCCCATCCAGATATGGGGCAAAGCAGGCAGAGCTGGGCTGGGTGGAGCTCCCTCTGCATGGAGGAGCTGATGTTCTTCAGATGCCTTCAGCCTTTGTCTTCTCCTTTCAGATGTGATGCTAGGGGATTACCGGGGAAACAAGGTTGCCGTAAAGTGCATTAAAAACGACGCCACCGCCCAGGCCTTTCTGGCAGAGGCCTCAGTGATGACGTGAGTGTCTGAGAGGGAAGGATGTGCAGATGGAAGTGAGGTCTCCTTTTGGGGGTGGAGAAAGCCAGCAGCCCCTGGACAGCAGAGCTGGGAAGGAGCAGCAGGACAGGGACAGTCCTCATCTGGTGTGGAAGGAGATGGAGGGATGGGAGGTGACTGAGGGGTTTGAGGCACAGTGGAGCAGGGTCTAGGGGGGGCGTGGGGAAGGGTCTGGACCATGAGGGTCATGATAGGTCTATGTGCTGGGGCTGGGGCCTTGCTAGCAGTAGCATTGCCCCAGGGACACCCTGAGCAGTGCCCTGGAACGGGCATTGGCTGGACAGGCATTTGAGCCCTTCCCCATCCCTTCACAGGCAGCTCCGGCACAGCAGCCTGGTGCAGCTGCTGGGAGTGATCGTGGAGGAGAAGAGTGGCCTCTACATTGTCACCGAGTTCATGGCAAAGGTGAGGCCCACACTGCAGGTAGCCAACTGGGCCACAGGAGCCCTGGAGATCAGCCTTTCCCTGCCATTAAGCCTGTGCTGGTCACAGAAGAACTTCCTGGCTGGGCACGTGCAGCTCAGGATTGCCATCCTGACCCCATAGGCTTGTAGGGTCTAGCTTGGCCAGTAGAACGCTCCCTGCCTGTGTCTGACTGTGTTATAGTCTGTAGGGAGGGGATGTACCCCAGGGTAAGGCTGTGCTGCTGCTCTGCTGCTACTGTGGATAAGGGCGATTTAGTCCATAGCCAGCATGTTGTTTGTCAGTGCCCATTCGCTCAAACAGAAGCCCTGTTACCTGCTTCCTGAAGGGCCTCCCTGGTTGATCCAGCTGGATCCTGCTTATCTTCAGAAAGGGGCCACAGTGGCAGCACGTGTAGGGTGAGGTGGGGCGTCAGGGTTCTCCAGCTGGCCCTGATGGTCCTTTTCTCTCTTGTGTCTGGCTAGGGAAGCCTAGTAGATTACCTGAGATCCCGAGGGAGGTCTGTGCTCAGCGGAGACTGCCTGCTTAAGTTCTCTTTGTAAGTATGACATCGTGAGGCGCCCCTGCAACCTCATAATGCAGCACCCCACAGACCCACGGGACGGCCAGGTCTCTGGGTCCAGTCATGCTCCGTGCTTCTCACACCATCCCTGCCAGTAGCTCCTAGCCTTGAGGGGCATGGCCACCTGACTCCCTGCTCCTGTGGGGGTCAGCCATCCGGGTGGGCCTCCCGCCACTGAGTCCACCGGCTGCTCTTTCCCCACAGAGATGTCTGTGAAGCCATGGAGTATCTGGAAGCCAACAATTTTGTCCACCGGGATCTGGCAGCGAGAAACGTGCTGGTCTCGGAGGACAACATTGCCAAGGTCAGCGACTTTGGGCTGACCAAGGAGGCATCGTCCACTCAGGACACGGGGAAGTTGCCGGTGAAATGGACGGCACCAGAAGCACTTAGAGAAAAGGTGAGAGGAAGCAGAGTGAGACCCTAGTTATCTGGGAGGGCACGTGGCCACTATCATGTGTGTACCCAGACCAGGCTTGTACAAACCAACCAGACCTGTTCTTATCCAGCCTGAAGCACATGGGGAAGTTGGGGCAGGTTTGGCCTCAGTAGAACCACTGGCCCCTAGTGGAGGGAATAATCAGCTCTTGTCATGGTGGCGGCTGCTGAGGGGCAGGGAAAAGGGATGTGATCCCCCTCCCCTGGGTGCAGGAGGCTCCAGGCTGTCTGGGGAGGAGGAGGTGGGGAAGAAGGGGCCTGACAGGGCATTGCAGCAGCTGCAGTTTAGGTGGCATGGAGCAGGCTCCTGCAGCAGTCACAAAATTGCCCAGCATAGGCAGCCATTCGGCCTTTGCCCTGAAATAACTGCCAAGGTGCTGCCTGCAGCATAGCAATCCAAAGCGAGCACAGAACTGTCCATGGGAACCTCAAGCATCTTATACTGGACCAATACAGCCTGTAATACAGAACAGAGCTTGTGTTGCCTTCTCCTCCCCAGCAAAGGCTGCTCTGTCCAGAGCTAGCCTGGGGTGCCCTAGGGCTGAATTAATGGGCTGTTTCAATCCTACTCCTACCCATATCCTGCAGCCCCTCTGGGGCCCTGTGGATGGAGGGCAGGGCTTGGATTGGGGCCCTTTTCCCTGCTTGGCTCCTCTCTGTCCCCAGCTGGTCACACTAACCCCTCCTCCCTGGGCTCTCTTCTCTACAGAAATTCTCCACCAAGTCTGACGTGTGGAGTTTCGGGATCCTCCTCTGGGAAATCTACTCCTTCGGGCGAGTGCCTTATCCGAGAATCGTAAGTGTGGGTGGTGCCCCGGCGGGGGGAGAAGGGGCCACCTACCTTCCAGCCAGAGTTCCTCTTCTTGGATCTTCCCCTGCCTAGGCAGTGTGGCTCTGCGTTCCTTTGTTTGCCAGTTGTGGGGAGCAGCTCAGCCTCCATCCTGCTGAGCCTACTGAGCCTAGCACAGAGGGTTCCTTCAGGAGTCACCTACTGAGTGCACTGCCCCTGGGGCTGTCAGGCATTGGGTCGTCTGCTATTGGGCCCTGATCAGGCATAGTGAAGGAGGCAGGCCCTGTCCTCCAGAGCTTGTGATGCAGGCTGATATGCCAAAAGAATTCCTGGCAATGAGCCTCCAGGGGCTCCATCTCTTTGTGTCACTGATGCTCCACCTATGGCCCATGGGCTGGATCCAGTTTATGGTGCTGGGGATTGGCCACAAGCAGGGATTAGTTGGATTGCAAGCACCCTGCCCACCTCTCTAAAAACTTTTGCAGCACTGGGTTAATTCATCAAAGAGAGGAAAGCAAGAGATGGCAGGGGCAAGAGATGGCTGTCTGGAATACCTATGACGAGCAGGGATTTGATATCAGAGGGCACTTCAGTCTAGTAGACAAGGGTCCAGCAAGATTCAGCAGCTGAGGTTGAAGCTGGTCAAGATCAGGCTATAATTAAGGGGCAGGATTTTAACAGCGAGCAGCTGCCCACCTTGCCAGGGGGTCATGCTGGACAATTCGACCCCAGCACTTTCATAGAATAGTGGCTGCATCTTCCCAAGGGAAACAGGAGTTTGCCAGTATTGTCACCTGCGTCAGGCAGGTCAGAGAAGATGATCCTTTCTGGCCTTCTAACCTTGATCCATGAATAAAAGGAAGGTGAAGCCAATGACTACCAGGGTCCAGTCATTGGTCTGGGCTGGCAAAGGTCTGGGCTGGCACTTGGGACACCTGGGTTCTTTTTCTCAGTTCTGCCATGATCTGCCAGGGACTGCAGGCAAGTCACTACAGTGCTCAGTGTTCCTCCTGCCCTTTGCCCTGCCTCATGCGGGTGATGCACCCTTCCAGGCAGGGGCTGCCTCTCAGTGTGGTTACACGGAGGATTTCAGTGAGGTGTGTGGTCTAAGCATTGCCATGATGGGTGGGGAGGAGAGGGGCCAGGGAACCACAGCAGAGGCAGGTTTGCTGATGCTCTAGCTCATCCCATGGTATACACCCCCACCCCCAGCTGTTAGGTGTGCCCTGCTGCCAACACACCTATGATCCATGGAGCCCCTAGCTGAACTGTGATGGGGTCTGGGGATGGAGCCACTGGGGCTAGGACTGGGAGGGAAATGAAGCAGGTTGGGGTTTGTGAGCTCTTGGAGGAGGGGATTCATGTGTGCGCTGGGAAGGGGCTGACCCAATGGGGGTGTCCCCAAGGTCTGTCTGCACCCTCACCAGGGCAGCAGCAAGAGAGCCATCTCCTCAGCCTCATTCTCCCCCTGCAGCCTCTGAAGGACGTCGTTCCCCGTGTGGAGAAGGGCTACAAGATGGACCCGCCTGACGGCTGCCCCCCAATTGTCTACGAGGTGATGAAGAAGTGCTGGGAACTGGACCCCAACCATCGGCCTTCCTTCCACCAACTACGGGAACAGCTAGAGCACATCAAAGCCAACGAGCTCTACCTGTGAGGCAGGGGCAGGGCTCTTCCCCCGCCCTGCCCCTTTCCCCAGCGGGCCCTACCCCTCTTCATGCACACTGGTCAGAGGGAGGGCACAAAGACTCACGTGAGCCACTGGATCAGGAGTCGGACCTGCTCTGAGGCTTGGCCCACAGGACTGTCCTAGAGGAACCCATTGGACTTGTGTAAACGCACCCCATCCCCTTTGCCCACCCTGGCCACCCCTTCCCAGATCCTTTTGGCTGAGTTGTCTGGAGATGCATGAGTGAGAGTGACTTGAGTGAAGTTGTTCCCACCAGCCCTTCCTGCCCTGAAGGGATCAGCCTGGGAGGGGGAAGGCAAGCATCATGTTTTAGGAGCATGTGGTGCCCCCCTGAACACACATACACACAGTCTCCCTTTCCTTCCCCCCAACTGGATCTCTCTTTTGCTCCTCAGTTTCTCCCTGGGGTCGTGTCTCTGCTTCTCTCTCACAGGATCACAACAGTGGGGGATGCGGGTAGGGACATGGCTTAAACACAGCACGGGGAGGGGGCGTTGAGATGCCGGGCCTTGTTCCACGTCTAGGAGGGGGGATTCCTGCTATTGCTCAAAACAAAATAATACAAAACAGAAACCCCAACTTCTGGTTCAGTCTTTTTTTTTTAAATATTATTATTTCACATGGAAACAAGGAACCAGCTATGTGCTGGGTTTTACTGAAGTACGACGCTTATTTTTTAATGTAATTAAAAAACAAACAACCCGAATAAGCAACCCAACAGCCGCCCAAAAGAGAGCAGGCTCCCAGACCCGCCAACCAGACGGGTGAGACCAGACCGAAGAAACCAAGGCCAGTTGTTGGATTGTTTCGCTTCAACTTGTTGCAGTGTTTGCATGCCATCTCCAGAGGCCTTTTCCAGTCCTGTCCAGTGCTTTATTCTCATGTAATGCTGCCAACTGTGAGATTAAACTGTAATAAAAACCATTCCATACGGACACGGACTCGCCACGCCTCCCCAGGTGTCTTTCTCTGGGGAGAGGAGGGGGTGACTCTTAGGAGCTGGGGGAAGAGGGTGCATCCCAAAGAGAAATCAAAGGTGAGTCATGATGGGCTGTGGCCTGTGTCTGGCAATGAAGTGAGTGTCTTGCCAACAAGAGAACACTGACTTGTATCCATCTTACCATCTACTTTGACTGCCAGGTCCTTCTCTGCAGTACTGCAGCTGAGCCAGTCATTCCCCACTCTGTATTTGTGCATGCAATTATTCTGCTCTAAGTGCAGAACTTTGCACTTGTCCTTGTTGAATTTCATCTGGGTGATTGTGGACCATTTTTCAAGTCTATCCAAGTCATTCTGGATCCTTGCCCTGCCCTCTAGTGCCTGCAGCTGCACCCAACTTAGTGTCTTCTGCAAATTAGATACATGTGCACTTGATTCCATCATTCAAATCATTAATGAAGATATTAAACAATACTTGATGCAGGACAGACCCCTGGGGAGCCCCACTAGACATCGAGCCATTGATAACTACTTGTTGATCATGATGATCCAACAAATTATGTATCTACCTTACAGTGCTTTTATCTATTCTGTATTTCCTTAGCTTGTTAATTAAAGTGTTGTGAGAGATGGTGTCAGAAGCCTTGCTAAAGTCAAGGGATATCACATCCACTGCTCTTCCCTCATCGATGAGAGCCTGTCACCTTGTCATAGAAGGAAATCAGGTTGGTCAGGCAGGACTTGCTCTATGTGAATCCATGCTGGCTGTTCCTGGTCACTTTGTTCTCTTCTAGATGCTTCACAGTACAGCCCTTGTGTAAACAGTATATGGAGGGTGGGAGGGGGCTGAGCTTTCCACTTCCAGTCCATATCACCTTCAAGAACCAAATGGAGCCACCACCAAATTCAGGGCTTTGGATCCTCACTTGTTATATAAAACTGGGAGGGGAAGGGGACAAGCATAACATTTGAGTAGCATGTAGTTCCCCCTCTGCTTGCACACAGTCTCTCCTTCCTTCCCTTCCCCTGGTCCCCCTGGTTCTGTGTCTAGGGAAAAGAAACCTGATTCTTGGGGACACCTCTCCCAGTAGCCACCTGCCCCCATGCTGCTCCACACAGCCAGTGGCTCAAGCTCCCCTGCCTCCATTCCAGCGCCCCAGGGACAAACTCTACTAGATAAGCATCTGAGGGGGGTGGTGATCAGAGCAGGACTTGGGGAGGGGATGGAGCTTCGCTTGTGGCACACTAGCCAAAAAGGCTGGCCCCCCACTGATGTCGGAGATGGCAGCCTTGGTCAGGCCTCACCATGAACTGGGTCTTGGTACAAAAGTAGCAGCTAGCAATAGTTACTTTACACACTTCTTAGGACCTTTTCCTAAGAAGAGCAAGATGGGCAAAACTTTAGATCTGTCTGGCTCAGGGCCCACACGAGCCATCACGGGTAAGTGAAGGGACAGCCATATACTTCTGGGTGACTTGTGACAGGCAGGTAGCATGACAATGAGCATTGCCGGAGTGTGTCACATGATCTGCTAGAGACATGGGGAATAAAATTCAACCAAGTTTGGCTTGTGCTCTGCAAAGAGCCACAGCAGTAGGCTGCAGCCAGGTATCACAGGACTTAGATTATCTCTCCAGCTCTGTGGCTGCTGCACTGTTCTGTATACACTGGTTTTCTCTATCTTATAGGTGGGTAATGTCATCCTGTTAAACCACCTTAACAGGCTGGAGCTTGATCTTTGTAACCAAGTACAGATCTTCCTCCTAGTTGATTTGTTTAGGAGCTTTCTCCATTCCTGACATTGCGTATCACCCTGGTGTGAGGTTGGTCTCTAGTGGCATGGGCTGTGCTAGATCTAGACTGTTCTCAGGGGTGGCAGATGACTGAATGAAGAACAATGGCCTAAAGTTGCTACAAGAGAAGCTTAGGTTGGATATTAGGTAAAACCTCACCAGAAAGGTGGTGAAGCATTGGAACAGGTTACCTAGAGAGGTGGTGGGATCTCCATCCTTGGAGGTTTTTAAGGCCCGGATCAGCAAAGCCTTGGCTGTGCTAGTTGGGAATGGCCCTGTTTTGCGCAGGGGATTGGACTAGATGACATCCTGAGGTCCCTTCCAACCCTCATTTTTTATGATTCTGTTTTGGCTATGAAGGGTAGGTTCAAAGCAAACCTGAGATATGGGGAAGAATAAGGATGGACTTTTGTGCCTGCATGGTTGGTACTTTCCTGCCACAAGTCAGTGACAAGCTTCTGGGCTCTCATACGGGTACCACTTCTACCAACTCCATTCAGCAATGTCTCAGTACCATGGGGGCAGGAAGGAGTCTGACTTGATTTATTCACATACTGCACACCATTTTCCCCAAAACTAGCGATCAAAAATTGGGGTGTGTGTCTTAAACTAAGAAACAGGTTCAGAACAGTTTGGTTAAAGAGGGAATTTTTTCCCCTCCCTGCTTCATTCTGCCTGGCCAAACCAAGGTGCGTCTTATTTGGGACCATGTAGTATATGGAGAAATATGGTAGTACATACCTCCCTGCCCCTCTAGAGCTCAGCATGTGTTACTAAGAAGGCACTTTTCATATTGCAGACCAGAAAACAGACACTGAGCTTTGCCTGTGTTGCATTTTATAGTAAGACTGGGGGAGCTTGTGTTTAAGTACAAGTAACTGGGGCCCTGCCTGCTAGGTGGAGGCTAGCTGTGGCTGTCTAATAAGCAGCTGCTCTGTGCAAGGCCCATGACCACACAGCAAGGCAGTAGCAGAGCTGGGATAATAACCCTGGTCTCTGGGGTGCCAGGTCTGGGTCCCAAAGCCCATCTCTGAACCTTGCTGCTACTCTGCAATTAACTCCTTGTTTCTAGGTCAGCAACAGGACATTTGGATGGAGGCTGCATCTGAGCTGACTCTGCCATCAGCTGGTGCTTTGGTAATGGTGCTGAAAGCAGCTTGTTACTGACATCAGGTAAACAGAATCAAGGCCATTTTGCTGCTTTATGTCCTTGTTATGCCTAGATTATGTCCCGTAGCTGTTGGGTGACTGACCCCAAGATTGAAGTGGGTGTTTGAAGTTCCTCACAGCAGACCTGCATGGGTCCAGCAATGCTGGGCAGCACAGGTGGAGTTAGTCTAAGCCCATTTTGTTCAATTCTGTCAATGCTAAATCTTGTCAATCCAGGCTTGTGCTGCAGCTTCTCCTTTTCTTGAGGAGTGGCCTGTGAATGGCTGGTGCCTGCTGTCCTGTGCTGGTAGATGGGTGGGACTGTAATTTCCCTGCCACCTAGCTAACATCACTGTGTGCTGGAAACACGTGTTCTTCCCCACCCAGTAAGTTTCCAAGTCCTTTTCATTTTTCTCTTAGTGGGGGTGGGAAGCCAAGCCTGGCAATTCTCTCAAAGGGTTAACTCCAAGAAGCCCCCGCCTTGGAGTTGGGCCAGTTGAAACCCCTGATTGGATTTCTGGCCTTTTTAGTGTAAATTAAGTGACATTTTGGAAGGCAGAGTGGTTTGACTTAACACTGAGAAGACAGTCTGCTTGAGCTGTACTGTTGGCTCCCCCTCGTGGACAATTGTCTGCTCTGCCCTGTTTGGAGATGGTGCTCCGCTTGCCGCCTGCCCACATTCAGAGAAGGTTGTCTCCAAACTGGGGTGCATCTTTCCTCGAGACACAGGGTGGATGGACAAGTCTCAGGAGTGTGAGGTAAGTGTGATCATTGCTGTGAGCGGTTCTGTCCTGTGTGTCCCAGTAGACCTTTGGCTGTAACGTGGCAGTGACTGGTGGCAAAACCACACTGTTTGAGTCCTCCCCCTTGCGGATCCATGGTCACTCCCACCTCTCACATTCAGTAGATTTCAATGCTGGTCTAGCTAGTCTGCAACCTGTACTGTGATAACCCCCAGGAATATCAAATGCCTCCTGTGATCTGGACCACGGGGCTTGTAGGCTGGATCTGGCACGGGGCATGGCATGGGAGTGTCAGGATCAGTGCAGACAGTGGCAGGACTGGCAGCAGCTGTGGTAGGACTAGCAGTGGTAGAGTAAGCCACAATGGGTCAATGGCCATGTCCACCAGGGCCTGTGGACCTCTGATTTCTCCAGTAGGCCACTGCACCTGGCCATGCCCACAACTTCCAGTAGCCCAACAAGCCAGATGCAAGCAAGTTGCATCTGGCCACATGTTTGACACCCATGCCCAAAGGAGCCCAGCCAGGGATCACCCCTCCCCTCCATAGTGTCAGGCACTGCACAAAGACCTGCCTGGAAGGTGGCAGCTGCCCAAAGGAGCATATTATCTCGGGAGAAGGGGGAATGTGAGCAGCCAGGCCATCCTGATCAGCTTGTCAGGCAGTGGTCTTGGTACAGCAGCCTCACCACTGTCAGGGATTGGCATAAGCAGGGCCTCACTGACACTTGCACCCTCCTCTCAATCCTGCCACTCGTGGTTCTAGCTTTGCTGGAAAATCACATCTCAGCCCCCAGAGTGGTTGGTGCTGTGTCAGTGGGGCTACCATACCAGCTTGTATGCTGGCACACCCTCTTCCCACTCTGCTGAGGCTGGCCACACTGCTGTCACTAATGTGGTAAAGGTCGTGTGCCCTGCAGCCTTTGGGTGGCTCAATAGAGCAGTCACTTCCAGCAGCTTGAGAGAAAGGGAAGTGCATCTTGAGAGCTATAGCAGTGAAGGAGGAGGTTGTGACTGTCCACAAGAGAAGGAGCAGTCCCCAGAAAATAGGGGTTGGCTGCTGAGAAGCAGTGATGGCCTTGTCTCCTTTGCTTTTACCTGCAACCAGTTGTGGCAGGAGGCTTAGTTATTTCTGTAACATGCTTAGTGACTGGAGTATTGGGCAGGTGGTTGTCTCTGGATGCTGAGAACCGAGGTTGGTAGTTTGGGAGGCCTTCTTTCAGTCCTGTGATGCACCTGCAGGGTTTGGATTCAGAGCTCTTCCTTGGTGGCTGAGCCTAACTCTAACTGCCTGAGTGTGGAGAAGGAAGCACAAGGTCTCCCTGGGAGTGGTGTGTGTGTGTGTAGAGATGTGTGTGTTGGTGGTGGCAGGATGGTGTGTGTGTGGCGGGTGTAGAGCTGTGTATGTTGGAGGTGGGGGGGTGTCTGGGGGGTGTTGGGCTGTGTTGGGTGCTTGTGTGTGTTGGGGGTGGTGTTTATGTGTGCTGAGGGTGGGGTGTGTGTGTGTGTATGTGTGTGTGTAGCCACTGGGTGGCTCTGCAGCTCTATGCTTGGAAATTCAGCTGCTTCTCATGAGACCCCAGGATCCCCTTGCCCTCATAGCACAGTGACCCAGCACTTGGTTTTGGCCATATACTCCCTTTCCCCGTCCTAATGCTGTCCCCCTCTCCAGTCCCAATGTGCCAGCTGTGGTGTGTGTGTGGGGAGGATTATTAAGATGGGAATTGTAAATAAAATAGAAAGTATCATCATGACCCTTTATAAGTCCATGGTGCACCCACAGTGTGAATACCATGTCCAGTTCTGGTCCCCACACCTCAAAAAGGATAGAAAAGGTCCAGAGAAGGGCAACAAGGATGATTAATGGTATGAAGGGGCTTCCATATGAGGAGAGACTAAAGAGGCTAGGTCTGCTCAGTTTAGAAAAGTGACCCTTGATGAGGGACACAGTAAGGCTTTACAAAAATACTAAACAGCAAAGAGATAGTAAATTGGGATTTGTTGTTTATTTCTCAAGCAAGATGAACTAGGGTTCACAAAAAGAAGCGAGTAGGTAATAAGTTTAAAACTGACAAAAGAAGTTCTTTTTCACATAACCTGTAATTGAAGTGTGGAAGTCATTGCCACCAGATGCTGTGGACTCTGATAGTTTAGCCAGATTAAAAAAGGGATGGGACACATTTTTGGAGAAAAGGTGCATCGTACCTATTGATCACGGGAGTCAGGGGCACAACCTCTGAATCAGACCTTCCTAGACCTTAAATGCTGGAGGCTGCAAGTGAGAGAGGAGCAGTGGGAAAAACCCTGGTCATACCCAGTTCACTCTCCTTTTCAGCATCCACACTCTGCCTCTGTGTGACACAGGAGACTGGGCAAGATGGACCTAGAGTCTGACCCAGTAAATGGCAGTTCTTATGTTAACCTTTTAATACATTTCATCCATGGGTCTTAAGACTCATTAAAAAGGGGAATTGTTAGCAGCAGCCCCTTTTACAGATGGGGAAACTGAGGCACAGAGAGGGGCAAGGACATAGCCAGGGTCTCCCTGCAGGCTGGTGGCAGAGCTGCAAGTAGAACCTGGCTCTCTGGCAGGGGTGGGCAATTATTTTGGGCAGAGGACCACTTACTGAGTTTCGGCAAGCTATTGAGGGCCACGTGACAGGCAGCCCAGGACAGATTAATATTAATTTTCTAAATGTTTGGGGGCCTCGTGGGCCGGATAGAATGGCCTGGTGGGCCACATCCGGCCCCCGGGCCGCATTTTGCCCACCCCTGCTCTAGGGGTTCTGCAGCCACCCTGGCTCCCTGCTTGTTCTGACCAGGGCAAGGGAGGAGAGCCCAGGGGAGGGGCTGCTTCTACACTGGGGTAGAAGTGTCCTGCTCCCACTTGCACCAGTGCAAAGCCCCATGCACTCATAAGCCCTGCCACTCACAGCAGGGGTTGTGCCAAGGCATGTGCACTTATGTATATGCACAGTGCACAGCTTCCACCCCACCCAGTCAAGCAGTGCATATCCAGACTCTGGCTACAATGGGCCAGACCCTCTGGAACATCACAGCCATGCTCCATGCACTGTGGGGAGATGCAGGCATGTGGCTCCTTTCTGCCTTTCACCACCATTGATATCAGGAGTGCCCATCACAATCTCTGCATGAGGCTCCTTGTTCCAGTTCCCTGGATGCCACCACTGGCCTTGGAGCTCTGTGTGGGGTGCCCCTGCCCAGCCTCTTCTTGGAACGGGCTCTGTGCTTAGGAAGTGCAGCAGATCCTGCCCAAAGGAGGGTCCCTAGGTGGCAGTTTAAACACAGCTGACTAGGTAGGGCTGAGGACTGGGTCATTCTCATTCCCACAAGGCAGGTAGCACGTGCATGATCATGTGCTCCCCAGCCTGTCCTATGCTAGCTGCAGTACCAGTCAGGATGACAGTTGGAGGAGGCTGAGCATGGGGTTATGAGGTCCTGAGTTCTAACCTTGTCCCTGCCACTGACACACCCAGGAGTTTTGACAAATCTCCTCCCTTCCCATTGCCTAAGTTTTCCCTTTTCATCGGGGGGGTTTCTTCTGTGGGGGGGGGGGGGGGGGGGGGTGTGCGCAGCCCTAGCTCCCCCATCCTAAGAGCCCCAGGAAGGTTACTCAGTTGGTGTCTGCACAACCCTCAGAAGATGTGACGCACTAAGTCGTATTATTAGAACAAGAGCAGAAAGCTGCCAAAGGGGCCAGAATGTGAACAAAATGGACAAGGCAGCACAAGCTTGGGTGTCTGGTAGCATTAGTGGTTGCTGGCTTCTGGGCAGGGGGGCGGGAGTGGGCCTGTCCACTTTTGAGCTAGCTCAGGCAACATCAATGCATAGAGGCAGCACACAGACATACACACACATCTACACACATATGCACATCCATACAGATGCACCCACATGCACACATCCACATCCACAGACACAGTTCAAATCTACCAGAACTTGGTCTTGGTACCAGGGTCAGCAGATCTAGTCCCTTTGCTAAATTTGTTCAGGAAAATAGTCCAGCATGCCTGTTCCTAGTCGGAAGAGGTCTCCCTACAAGAATGCATTCAGCACCTGGCCTCAGCCTCGTTTATTATCCTTTGCCCCATGGTTTGACTTAGTCAGACCTGGCTGAGTTTGGTCTTGAGGTGGCTGAGCTAGGCAGCTGTGGTCTTAGTGAAACACTCCTTGAAGACTGTGTGTGAGGCAGCAAAGTGACAGCTCTTCCCTAGCAATAGGTCAATGCAGAGTTTTGTGTAACAAATGCAGCACAACACCCAGGCCAGTTAGAGACCAGCAAAGTTCATATCTGATGAAGCAAATCTGGAGAAAAAGGTAGGAGGGAGCTTGTCAATGCACCTGCCAGGACTAAAACCTGGAGGTCCTTAGCATGAGGATCTTGCATCTCTGCTTAGGGTCACACTGATGACCACATTTGGGATCACAAAGGAATTTTACCCCATAATCAGATTGGAATGGACTAGGGAAGGGGAGGGCTGCAGCAGGTTGCCTTCCTCTGTAGCAGGGGGTGTGGCCCTCTTCCTTGGATTTTCCAAGTGCTTTTTAACATCCCTTGCAGTGATAAGACACTAACCACCATTGTCCTCCTGCTTTATCTGTGTCAGGCTTGGGTGCTGTGTCTTGTAGTTGTGCAACAGAGTTGATCAGGTAGTTTTAGGAATAGGTTAGATAATCACTTGTATGGGATGACTTGGCTAGGGAATGCAGTCCAGGTATTTTCTTATTGTAACTTGTTTTACTATCTCTGCTTGCCAGTCCCAGAACAGAGATGGGCATAAAGAAAATGCATACAAACTCCTCTTCAAGGCATGTCAGCGCAAAGAACAATGTCTGTTTCTCAGACACTCCATGCTAAGAATGAAGTCTAATTTTAGAGATCAGGAAGGAGAGCAAACTCTTGTTGTTTACAATGAAAGAGGTCACATTTCAAAAGCTAACAGTGGTACAGCAGTTCTGCAAGGGCTAAGCATGGCTGGCATGCTAGGAAAAAGAAGTTGTAAGAGTGGGTATCACAGTGACCCCAAGTGTAAATTCAAAAGGAATCCCGGTGCAGGGACTGAGATGGAAATCATTCTGGCTTCCTGCTAGTGCTCCTATCTGGCTCCTCTCCAGAGCCATCTGCCAGACTGACTCAGATGTGGGGACTTTAAGGCTTCCAGGGTCTATGGCTTTGGTGGAGCTTATCAGGAGGACTACCCTGGATCTGGAACTCTATATTCCAGGTCATGCCTAGTTTTGAATACTTTGAGGTTTTGATCTAATCAGGAGTGAAACTCATGTAGCAGCAGGACACTGACAACCCTTATCCCCCTGCTTTCCTGTGGCCAATCAGGGTGCTTTGGGTGTCTTTGGATAGTGTGTCTTGTACTTGTGCAACAAGGTTGAGCATGTAGTTTTAGGAATAGGCTAGACAAGGACTTATATGGGACAGTTTGGCTGGGGATGATCCTGCCTTGAGCAGGGGGTTGGACCTGATGACCTCCAGAGGTCCCTTCTGGCCCAATTTGTTGATACTTTTGTGAAACTGAGATTCAAAATATTGAAATCCTTTGGGACATGGGAAGGACCTGCCTCTGTTCAGCTTTATACAAGTCATCTCAATTTGCTGTAAGGATAATGGCTTGAAGGAGATCTTTGGGGTGGACTTCATTGTAGACAGGTCAGGACTTTTGTGGTCACATGCTCTGTGGAAGTGATGGCATGAGAAGCTGACAAGTAGATGGACAGACGAGACAAATGGTAATAGAAAAGTGGAGGGGTCAGGAGACAACAGGAAACTTGAAAAGACAGAGAAGTAGAAAGGGCAAATAAGTGTATCCTTGATGATTGTGGCCACTACCCTAGTCTTGCTATGTAATCCTGGGCAAATGACTTACATGCCCCAGTTACTCTTCTGTGAAACAGAATCAATAATTCTTCTCTACCTTCCAGGGCATATGAAGATAAATTCACTCATTTGTGTAAAGCACACAGGTAGGACAATACTATGCCTACAGAAGAATCTGGCTAGAAATAGTTACCACACTTAAGGTCCTTTTCAGTTATACCTCATGACTTATTAGCATCAAGAAGCATCACATTCCTCCAAGAACCAAACGGGTGGAGAAATCTTAGCATACATAGGAATGAAATTCCTTGTTGAGATGGTTGAAATGGGGTCAAATCTTTGCCATCAGGAGACAAGTATCTCCCATCCTTTATTTCCTCCTATTTACTTCTGGCAGCTTGGTGGGTAAAGGAGCATATTGAGCATGTGCTATTATTCTGTAGGGGTTAACCAGGCAATTGATCTAACTGCCTGTGGAGCCTACAGGCTAGTACTGATCTCAGTGAATTGCTCCTGAAGATATGGACCCAGTGGGGAGTGAGGAGGGGGCATCTGTGGGACCAGAGCTACTGTAAGACCATTGGGTCTGCTTTAGGGGAACATGGACCGTGGAGCAGAGATGTTTCCATAGAGCATTCAGAGCTGCTTGGCTGAGAGGTTGATCTCTTGCTCTCTCTTTCTCTTTTGCATGTTCTGCCCCATCTTTGCTGCTGTTCCAAAGGAGGTTTCGTTTTGCAGTGGATGCCACGCTGCTGAATGGAGGCTCCTGGACTGAACCTCTCCATGTGCTACCTCTGCTTCATTGGGAAAAGATCCTGCCTAGGTTTAGGTTGGTATCACAGATTCCATGTGTCTCTTGTTAGGGACAATCAGATCACATCATCCCCTCTCCCCACCATGGCTCTTCCAAGTGCAGGGTATTATGGCTTTGCCTTTGCTTTCCCAGGAGGCAGCAGCCCTAGACAGAAGCTAAGACAGGTGAGGAGCATATTGGGGCAAATCCAGTGAAGTCAATAGCATTACCCAACCATCAGACCATGATCTGAGATTGTAGAGAGGCAGCAGCAGGGCGCCAGACTACCAAGTGTAGACCCTGAGATGGTGCAGAGGCACTTGGAGGAACTGGATACATTTAAGTCGGCAGGCCCGGATGAGCTCCCCCTGAGGGTACTGAAGGCACAGGCTGACGTCATTGCAGAGCCACTGGCGGGAATATTTGAACACTCATGGCACACGGGCCAGGTTCTGGAGGACTGGAAAAGGGCCAATGTGGTCCCCATTTTCAAGAAGGGGAGGAAGGAGGACCCGGGCAACTATAGGCCAGTCAGTCTCACCTCCATCCTTGGCAAAGTCTTTGAAAAAATTATCAAGGCTCACATTTGTGAGAGCCCAGCAGGATAAATTATGCTGAGGGGAAACCAGCACAGGTTCGTGGCAGGCAGATCATGCCTGACCAATCTAGTCTCTTTTTATGACCAGGTTACGAAACGCCTGGACACAGGAGTAGGGGTGGATGTCGTATACTTAGACTTCAGGAAGGCCTTTGATACGGTGTCCCACCCCATACTGGTGAACAAGTTAAGAGGCTGTGACTTGGATGACTACACAGTCCGGTGGGTGGCGAATTGGCTGGAGGGTCGCACCCAGAGAGTCGTGGTGGATGGGTCGGTTTCGACCTGGAAGGGTGTGGGCAGTGGGGTCCCGCAGGGCTCGGTCCTTGGACCGATACTCTTCAATGTCTTCATCAGCGACTTGGACGAGGGAGTGAAGTGTACT
>NW_005841950.1:2596422-2605389 GCF_000455745.1 Alligator sinensis | reverse complement strand
TTCCTGCCTATGCAGGGGGTTGGACCCGATGATCTATTGGGGTCCCTTCCGACCCTAACATCTATGAATCTAACTCCCTGTTTTCAGGGACTCAAGGGTGCTCGAGCTTCTGGTCTCCTTCAGGGTAAAAATATAGACCCTGAAGGGAATGTCTGAGAGCTGTGAATCCTTCAGAAGCCAAGCTGAGCTCTCATCGCCAACGTTGGAGGGGAGGGGGCCCGGTGGGATCCAGCCAGATTGAGACCAGACATAATCCACCCACACAGGCTCCTGTGCACTAAACAGTCTTTGCTTTATCTCTGAGGAGGGTTCTTAGTGCAGAACGGCTGCCATGGAGGCTTTAGCAGGGCTGTCTGTCTCCTTTCGGGCAGGAGCTCAGGGGGAAGCAGGGTACTCAGAGCCCGTGTCTCGCACAGAGCTCAGCAGGTTTAAAATAGTCCTGTTCTGCCAAGGAGAATTATTCAGCGTTAAGCAAATATCCTGTGGCCTAAAGCTCTTCTTTTTGATGCTTCCTGCTTTGCTGGTGATTCAGATCAGAGATCAGCTGCTGGAATGTTAGGGGGGAGAGAGATCAGGGCAGGGCTCAGCCGTGCGAGCACAGAGTGCCTTCGAGAGGGTCTGGGTCATTTTGGGTTCTCCTTGCATGCATTTCCTTTCGTCCTGCTGGTAGCTGCTTGGAGGAGTAAATGCCACCACCTAGTAGGTCTCTGCACAGGGCAGCTTCAGAGGGAGAGACAGATTGGGCAATGTCCTAACCCACATGGATGCAACAGTGACTTCACAGGCATGGCTATTACACATGCCTTGATCTTCCATTGCTTGCCTCTTGAATCACAGCCCTTCCTTGTTTCACCCCTTTCCCCACCAAGCTGGCCTAGGCTGTAGAGAGGCATTGACTTTTCATTGTGCGCTGGCTGTATATGTCCTTCTACCTCCTGCTATGGATCTTCTGGATGCAACCTCCATGGTGGTGGCAGGATGTAGCCGAGGTAGCCAGGGCTCCCATCCTGATGCATCTGGTTCCTTTCACCAAAGGTCAGAAATGGGTAACCCTGGGTAGAGCTTGTGTCTGCTCCTCTTGCTGGTCAAAGGGGTTTAGTTGGTGAAGGACCATAGCCATGCTGACAGGTCCCATTCCCCAGGGCTTGACAGTGGCTGAGTGGCTATGTTCAGCACAGTCTCAACAGGGATCATTAGGAGGTGTTGATGAAAGCATTGCCAGCCCAGTACAGAGTGCGGGGTGTTTGTAGGCACTAGTATCCCTGTCCATGCAGGAAGTGTACCTGGGGCCTGTGCTTCTATCTGACCAGACACTGGATAGGAACGCTTCTGGTGGCACAGTGAGTGAGCACATTCACCTCAAGTCTCTGCTATCTCTGACAAGAAAAGGCAGCAGCTGGCACCCTGGGTGTATGAGGCAGTAAGTGCAGCGAGATGGAGAGTGGCACTGTCAGGTCTTTCATATAGATCAGGGGGGCGGCAGGATGAGTCATCCCCTGACGGAGATATGAGCCGGCCAGATGCCAGGGCAAATCAAGTGCTTTTGGGGCAGGAAACAGCTGCCTCTTCTGCCCACAGCCTCCTGTGAACCCTCCTTGCAAGGCATGTGGCTTTTCAGTGTCCAGGCTGCTCCTGTTGCATTTCTAACCTCTCTCCACCACCAGCTCCCCCAGCCCTAGCTTTTGTCACATGTGGGCATGCTGAGAGACACCAGGACCCCAGGGAAAAATAGGCTGGATGCCACCCCAGAGGTGTGCACCATCTGTGGCTCCAAAGAGTGGTCTTGCCACTATACCCACTCCCCTAGGCATGCAATGCAATGATCCTCTCCCAGAACTGCCTGAACCCTCATCACCCATTTCAGTCCTTTTCCTAAAAAAGCCTGCAAAGAAACTTGCTAAGGAGCTGCAGGGATCACAACTGACAACACGCCCTCTTGAGCCTCACCTTGCTCAACCTATAGGGACTTGGGATGAGCGGTCCAATTCACCAATGGGCACCCAATTTCTGATCATGTTACCCCCAAACCCTTTGCATCTTCCCTCCCTCCCCCCTCCCCCCCACAAATTTCCCCCTTGTTCTGACAGCCCGCTGGCACGTAAGCAGCTTACTTGTGGGGCTTATAAAGATTAAAGTCATTTGCAGTCAAAGCCATGAGAGCTCTGTAGCTTTCAATGTTTAAAATGCAAAATATTCACCGGTGTCTTCACCCTGTGGATAAAAATAAGACCATCTTTTTTTTCCCCTTTCCTTTTCCCCCTTCATTTCTTTCGCTCCTGCTCCATGTGCATCTCCAATTATTTTTACATCTGTCTTTATCCTTGTTAAGCATCTCATTTAGTGCAGGTAATAGGAAGGCGTTTCAGCAGGGAGATAATAAGTCACAGATTCAGGGCCAAATATAAATCGATGCGGCAGCTGCCAACTCCTTCTCCCTGTTATCTGGAAAAGTTGGGATGGAGGCCCATGCTCCTTGCCCAGATGAAGATCCTGCATCTTGGCCTCTGGTTCCCTGACTTGTAAAGGACTCTGTCTGCTCTCACCTAACACTTGGGCTTGGTCTCCTTTTGAATGGATCCCTCCATGCACATCATTGGTGGGCAAGGGTTTTCTCTGCAGCCCAAGCTGTCTGCCACCAGCAATCATCTCTCTTCCTATGGAAATTATTGTCTTTCTCCTTTTCATACAGCTCTTGATTCTTGGTTGCCCTATAACACTTTGTTAGGGCAACAGCAACTGTGCAACCTAGTCTATAGCCCATCTCTTCCTCTTGATGGTACCCAACTGGAGGCTTAGCACAGGAAATTAAAGTCAGGTCAGTCCTTGTTCTCAGAGCATGAGAAGGGAAAGAACTAACTGCTTTAGCAAGATCCATATGTCCAGTGCAGTGCCCATGGGACCTGGAAATCCTTCATGAAGGATCAGGGCCTATTGTGCAGTTTGCTGTCCATACATACAGTATCTCTGCCAAAGGCATTGAACCTTAAGTCCATGACATCATTCTTGGCTCCTCTGACATCAGAGGGCTCTGCTGCTCAATGGTCAAGCCATGAGTAAGTCCATGGCTAAAACCAAGCAACTTTGTTTTTGTGTGAAACCTTTTTCTGATGGAAAAGTGCAGATTCAGTGATCCCAAATTGGTGTGGATTTTGCTGAGTTGTACATTGCAGGGAGAAAGCTTAAAAAAAAGCAAATAAGAAAAAAATGCTAATGCTACTTCTCCACCCCCCACTCCCAATTGAATTGTTTCATTTTGTGGGAGGGAGGGGTTTAAAGCACCTTATTATTCAAATGGAATTGTAATGCCCTTTCATTGTGTTAAAGGAAACGATCACGGGTTTATAAATATCCAAAGCCACAAGAAAGCCTTTTTGGCCAAAGGCAATGTTTTGCTCCACCACATGTGATGACGGTGATCACGGTGATGATTGTTGCTGCCGTTATTATTATGATTAATAATATTATTATATATTTTTTCAAAATTGCTAGTCAGTTGAATAATCCACTGCTCGTTCAGCCCCAATCACATTGTCTTTGTCTTATCTTTAACTCTACAGCTTCATGAGCAGGACCTGTGGGGCTGGGCTTGTGAGCTGGCAGTAGTGGATCCAGGAATGGGGCAAGAGGGGTGCCCTCCCCCTGCAACTGGCAGTGTTGCACATGTGCAGCGAGCTCTGAGCTTACAACCTGGTCAGCGTGGGCTCCTGATGGAGTTTTGTGCGAGAAATGAGCTCTGAGCTCACTGGTTGATTGAGGTGGGGTCTTGCTGCATTGAGCACTGCTGCTGTTTGCCTTTCCTCTGCCTCCACTTTCCCACTGAGTGTAGTAGCAGGGGAAAGGAAAGGGACAAGTAGCAATGGCAGCAGTCACTCCCTGGGCTCTGAAGCTGTGTAAAAACTAGGACGGCCAGACCCCGCACCAAGAGCTCACATGCAGCACAGCCAAACAGGGTGTGACTGCACCACTACACTTGGTCTGGATCTGCCCATGAGGTGCACTTTTCCTCCTGGGCCTTATGGAAAGTGGACTGTGAACTTCCAGACACATGTGGCTGCTGGATATTTGCCTTTGCCTACAGCCTGGTACCCCCCACCTTGCCCCAAGGCTGCTGTGATGGACTGCACTGATGTGAAGAGAGTTCTACTGATGTGAATAGGGTTCTACAGGTTGAACAGCTGGGGTTGCTTCACTGCCATCAGGTGATTTGGCCATAAGGGAAGGCAGGATTTAGCTGAGGCTGCCCAGGGACTTGGTGAACGCAGAAAGTTGAATAGGCATTAGGGAAAGGGATCTGCAAGTCTTGGGTGGTGAGGAAGAGTCTGTCATGACACTCATTCTCATAAACACCCAGCAAATATTTGCACTGGATTGTTGCAGAGCTAGAAAATAGACTATGTGTAACTCACTGAGCATGGCTGTCTCTCCCTTGCTAGAGGTGACCAAGGCACAGAGAGAGGCTCATGACCTTGCTGCAGCCTTAGCCCACCACACCGGCTCATTTAACAAGGGCTGCATCAGCTTGCATGTCTAGATACAGGTTCCAGGCTTGATCTTTGCTGTAGTTAATACCCTGGGGCATGGGCGGATCTATGATTTTGAAAAGAAGGGTGCACATGGTGAGGTGCATCATCACATATAACACAAGAAACATTTTTCTCCAGGTGAAAAAGAAACTAGAAGCATTACTAATACACCAAGGACTTAGGTCAGTATTATTTAGTTTAAGATTGATGCAAAAACAAACATAACTTGATTGGAATGAGTTAAAACCATCTGCAGGACTGTGAAATAAGAGCTACATTACCAAGAGCAGCTAATGGATAGCAGAATTGCAGAAGAAAGTCTGTCTTGATTGGTGGAAGCTCAAGACTATTAAAAAGGCGAGAGGTTTGTTAACACCTGGAATGGAGAGTTTAGAAAGAATAAGGTAGATTATAATGAGCCATGATGTCAACTAACTCCCTCACTGTTGCCTGACTAGAAATGCTGCTGCCACTCCCAGGCAGTTGGTTTTAAATTTTGGGTGAAGCAGGAATAAAAGTGGGATGCAGCTGCACCTGTGCATGCCCCCTGGATCTGCTCCTGCTCTGGGGAGGACCTGATGCTCTACCCTAGCTCCAGACACTTCTTTAACCAGCTCTCTTGTTCTCTCTCTTTCTTTCTCTCTCTCTCTCTCCAGCTACTTCTCTCCGTTATTAGCTGCATGGGGTGTTTGCTGCTCAGCCTGTCCCCATATCAACTCTTGTTCACTGTGCACTGTGAAGCCTTCAAGATGAAACAGCAGCAACCAACCAATAGGTTGCTTCTGGCTGTGTGCCTGTAGAGTTTCAGCTTGCCCACCTCCAGCCCACACTTAAAAAAAAAAAAATTTGAACCTGTGACAGACGGCCCTGTGCCCTGCAAGAAGAGGCCATAAGCAGCCACAAACATCCCCCTTCTGCCTGCCAGCATCATGAACAGCCCTAGAGATGCAACACAAGCCTCCAGGGCTGCTGGCTTCTTCGTGCTTGGACCTCAACAGTCTCGGCTGCTCAAATTCAAAAAGAACAAAAAAAACCCATTTTGGCCCCACCAAGTTCCCCTTCCTCAGACAAGTGTTCCGATTGAAGCAAGGGCCTAAATCTGGGCCTCGGCATGGCATGGCATGCCAAGCCAAACTCAAAAGGGCTCTGGGTAAGAAAGATGCTCTAAACCAAAATGGTTTTTTTTGTTCTTTTTAAATTTGGGGGCAGCGGAGACTGTTGAGGCCTGAGGACAAAGAAGCCAGCAGCCCTGGAGGCTTTTGTTGTATCTCTGGGGCTGTGCATGATGCTGGTAGGCAAAAGGGGGATGTTTGTGGCTGCCTATGGCCTCTTCTTGGGAGACTGGGGAGACCAATAGGGTGGAATTGGCAGGTAAGTCCTGGAACAGTGACTAAGCATAGGGATATAGGACTGGAAGTGGGTTGCTAGACCCCTGAGTCACAGGGCAGGTGACAATGCAACACATACAAGCTATGGGAGGCAAACTGTGTTGTTTAGTGCAGATGCACAGCCTCACATTGCCACCTCTCCTGTAGAGGCCTCCCACTATTCTCATCAGTCTGATTTGCAGCCTTGAATCTCTTTCTCAACAGGCTGAGGGCGTTTAGAGCATCTTTCTTACCCTGGGCCACTGCATGTCAGTGGGTGGGGAACAGATAGTGGGCAAGTTGTTTAACTCAGAGCTGTTGCTCATGTCTAAATACAACTTCTTTGTTTCTTCTTACTGGTTTTCTGTGTTTTGAAGCTCCTTCTCCCCTCTGATCTTCTCTTTCTGCTGGGCCTAATTGTGTCACCTTCCATCCTGCTTTAGTTTGTGGCATGAATCATCATTAGCGACAACAGGCAATGAGCTGTTTTTGCTGTCTGTGAGGCTGGAGCCTCAAAGTGCTGGGTGTTTCAGCTTTCTTTGCAATTTTGCTCTTGATTCAGGGTTCCAGTCTCTCTGTAAGCTTCCTCGGTGCAGTTGAAATGCTGGGCATCCAGTTTCAAGGGCTTGAATAGATGGTGAAAGATGTTTTTTGCAGTGTTCACTTAGTGTAAGAGCACACAATTGCGTAAAGACGCAAACACACCCAAAGGGTTAGGACTAATCAAAGACCTTATTGTATCCATCAAGAACTAAATGAATCCACTTGAAGTCAATGAACATGGACTGAGTTTGATTCTGTTTGTGTGAACTGAGTTGCCTTTCATTGCCTTGGGTTTTATAATATCTCTAGGACACTTCTGCAGTTCCCTCTGAACTAATTTGTGATTTCCCAGTGAAGAATTCCACCACTTTGCCCTCAGCTGTGATGTCCATTGTGTTAATTAAAAAAGCATTAACATGTAGATGCCAAATAAGTTCTTGGGCTTTTGATTAATAAATGATGCAGTGACTTCAAACAAATGCAACGATGCCAAGGACAATAAAGACCTAGATGCTCTTTTTTTAAGAGACAATGGGAATATTTAAAGTCGAACTTATCATAGAAACAATGAGGCACAGATATCATAGTGTTACTACAACTTTATTTAAAACTCTTGTGGGGCAAGTTTGTTTCATTGTCAATCTCAATGGGCACTGATGATCATAATGGACTGTAAACCTTAGGGCAATGATGAAGCCCATGCCATTTCTACGTGACATGGGTTTTACCACTGCTATGATCTACTGCTCTACACCAAAGGTAAGGAAGATAAATTGAGGGGAGCCTACAGCTTATGCTGCACCAGGCTCAGAACCAAAGCCCAAGTATCCAGTTGAGTTATAGTGGCCTCACTTGGAGCTAGCAAATTTGTGACAATTGTAATGAAACCACCCAACATGAGATGTTCTGACAGATGGATGAAAGGTGAGTATCCCACAGACAGGGTTACCAATGCTGGTATATCCTTTCCAGTCACCAAAACAGAAGAATGGACAAGCTCCTAGCACCCCCTAGGGTCCAACAAGTAGATTCAGGGTAGGACTTAAACAGGAAATCCAGAAAAGGGTTTGCTGCCATGGTAAGGTAGTCAGTCAAACTTCTGCCCTCAACCCCCAATGCCAGCCCAGCCCCATCACCACCCAATGGCAGCCAAGACGAACAGAACAGGTCCCAGTAATAAGGGTGTCAGATACAGCATAACAGATGCACCTTGTTTCCTTTCCAGGCCTTGCACATGAGTGGGCAGGAAAGGGGAAGAGAAGCAGCAGCTCCCACATGCTGAAAGCAAATTCCAGGGAGAAGGTCCATATGGAACAGTGCTAGAGCAGCTCTCAGTTAAGATGACATTTCTCACAAGGACAACTCTATTGCTCCCAGGCCCACTGCAGCTAGTAAGATGAGTGTTTTAACTGGTATAAAAAAACAGTCACTTTCCTTTCAAGGTCAGACTTATCCCAAACCTCAGAGGTCAACGCCCCTGTTGTTGGGGTGCCTGATATCTAAATCTGTGTCTGACATGAAACTATGCTCCAAGCCCTGGCTATGCTAAAATAATGCTGTGCTATGTGTTCAGAAAAATGAGGTAAATAATGCTTCTGTCCTTAGAAATGGTAGGGTCTAGTGGATAGGGCACCGGTATCAGAACTGGGACGCCTGGGTTCTACTCTTACCTCTGCCACCATCTGGTTGAGGATCCCGACTCTGGTTGAGTATCAGTGCTAGACGTCTTGGTGACCCCAGACAGACATCACTATAGTGAAGAAATGGCTGAATAGCAATTATTTTAGTTATTCCTAGATCAGATCTCTCAAATTATTTGTGCCTTCACAGAGTGTGACAGTACCTTGGATCCTGCCTTGACTCTGCACCTCGAGATAGGTGGAGGTGAGATTCGTAGATTCATAGATGTTAGGGTCGGAAGGGACCTCAATAGATCATCGAGTCCGACCCCCTGCATATGCAGGAAAGAGTGCTGGATCTAGATGACCCCATCTAGATGCTTATCTAAGCACCTTCATGGCAAGGTCCTTTTCTAGAAGGACTGGAAAAGGGCCAATGTGGTCCCCATTTTCAAGAAGGGGAGGAAGGAGGACCCGGGCAACTATAGGCCAGTCAGTCTCACCTCCATCCTTGGCAAAGTCTGAAAAAATTATCAAGGCTTACATTTGCGAGAGCCCAGCAGGACAAATTATGCTGAGGGGAAACCAGCATGGGTTCGTAGCAGGCAGATCGTGCCTGACCAATCTAGTCTCTTTTTATGACCAGGTTATGAAACGCCTGGACACAGGAATAGGGGTGGATGTCATATACTTAGACTTCAGGAAGGCCTTTGATACGGTATCCCACCCCATACTGGTGAACAAGTCTAGAGGCTGTGACTTGGATGACTACACAGTCCGGTGGGTGGCGAATTGGCTAGAGGGTCGTACCCAGAGAGTCGTGGTGGATGGCTCGGTTTCGACCTGGAAGGGTGTGGGCAGTGGGGTCCCGCAGGGCTCAGTCCTTGAACCGATACTCTTTAATGTCTTCATCAG
>NW_005841950.1:2595425-2595628 GCF_000455745.1 Alligator sinensis | reverse complement strand
TGTCCCTCACTTAGGAACACTGAGGCAAAGAACTCGTTGAGGAGTTCAGCCTTGTCCCCTCTGTCCGTCACCAATTGCTTCTGCCCATTTAGCAGGGGTCCTATTCCTCCCTGGGCCTTCCTTTTACTCCCAATATATCTAAAAAACAATTTCTTGTTATCCTGTACTTGGGATGCCATCCTCAGCTCCATAGTAGCTTTGGC
>NW_005841950.1:2583552-2595064 GCF_000455745.1 Alligator sinensis | reverse complement strand
GTCTTATGAAGAATTCTATTATTTGGTGATCACTGTCCCCCAGATGACCACTGATCTGTAGGTCCCCTACCATATCATCCTCCGTTGCCAATACCAGGTCCAGTAAGGCATTCCCCCTAGTGGGATCATGTACCTCCTGTGTCGGGTGGAGGTCCTGTACACAGGTTAGAAACCTGCGTGAGTGGTGGGACTTTTCTGTCTGTGTCTCCCAGACACTGGGAGTGAAAGGTCAGGAGAATACTAGATGCATGCAATAGCTGCCCTCTGTCCTGCCCACCTACCCAGACCTGCCATTTCCTCCTGAACATTTCATCCCTACCTCCTCCCCCCACTCCCCACCCAGCCCCCTCACTTCCCATGCTCTCCATTGCTGTCTCTGTCACCACCAGCCATGGCTCAGAACCTGGGCGCCATCTTCTGAGCTCTTGCCTAGAAGCCACCTCTTCCTCTCCCTCCCACCACTGCCCAGACTCATGATCTTGTTCTACTTAGTTCCTGCCTCAGCTCTTCCATAATCCTCCCCTCCCTGCCTGACTGCCATCCCTACACCTTCCACCACTTCCATGCTACTGCTAAGATCTTCTTCCTTCCCTGCTGCTCTGACCTCCCTTCTCATCTTCTGTGTCTTAGCATTGACTTCCATAATGTTTCTTCCTCTCTGGTCTTTCCGTGATCTCACTCCAGCCATCATTTCTGCCTTAACCCCTCTTGCTCCCTACCTCCACACCTAAGTGGATAGCCTGACTGATCCCTTTGAGTCTCCTTCATTCCCTCCTGACTTCTTGCCTCCTTCCAGGCTGCCCCATATGCCTGAGACAGCCTGCTAAGTAATGTATGCCATGTGCCCTGCTTTTTCCTCTTCAAAAAAACCCAAACAAAACAACAAAACCCAACCCATCTGTTCCATGAGAAATTCCAGCTGTAACAATTGCTAGCTGCTCTCTGTTTGTTCAGTTCTGTGTGTTTTCCCTCTGCTTTTGCCTTTTTTAGACTGTAAACACACTGGGGGCATGGGACCCATTTACTTATCCATTGTCAAGCCCAGGGTATGCCAAATGTGCTCTATACGTCATCGCCAGCATCTCGGAGAGACGTGTATGGGATTAAGTATGTCATGGTTTGCAGGGAAAGGTGTTTTGAACATTTCACGGGGTTCCCTCACAATCTGCCAGCCTAATTATTTGTGTTTGCTGTTCGGCAAAGTGCACTGGCTCTAATTAACTCTAGTCAAAGAGGCAAACTCATTCTGTCAAGTCCTTAGTCCCCATGCTCTGAAACCCTCCCAGATCAAGTGTGCACCTATGTGTTTCCATATCCCACAAGCCCCTATAGAATGTGTAGATATTTTTACCATGATGTACAAAGACATCCCTGTCTCTGGTAGGTCACAGTCCCCTCCTGCCATAGACTTAAAGAAAGTAGACAACTCTGGGAAGATTCCCTATGGGGAAACGTTCATGTGCGCACGTGTGCGTGTGTTTACGAGTGCATGTGCCTTTGCTTAGGGGTTGCTATAAGCTACTGGCATTTGGACAGCACATGTCCCCCCATGTGCCTGTTTACATGGTTTGGTCTGCAGCTGTATGTGTCTGTCCATGCATGTTTGTGTCATTCGGTAGGTGCATGCTCCCCCCGCTCCATGCACTTGGCATGCTGGCGTGTCCCTTGTGTGTGTCATGTCATTGATTTAATTCCTGCTTTCCTGGACATTCATGCTCATCCTCTGACAGCCTGCAGCTCCTGAGGCTCTTTTTGTGCAGCGGGGGTGGGTCAGTGGCAGGGGAAGGCAGGGAACCCAGGGAAGGGAATGATGATTTTCTGCGGTGGGGATTGTGGCATGCGCTCAGACAGCTGCTGTAATTAAATGAATATCTTCACATGGGAAGGGGTAACACGTTGTCAGCACGGGTCAGTGCTGCTGCCGCCAGCTACCATTAGCATTATCTCGGCATCTGCTCAAAGAGGAGTGTTTCATAAACAGCGACAGTGGTATTCAGTGCTGTGGCTCCCCATTTCTGAGTGGTTACACTGCAGGGATGGGGGTCAGGGGATAACGAGGAGACATCGTGTCCAGTTATGTTGTGATGTGTGCACGTGTGTGATGGGGCATCACTGGGGAAGGCATGGCACTTCCCAAGAAATCTCCCTTGCTCCTTCCTTATCTGAATAGTCATCCACTCAGTGGTGCAGCTCAGGGATGGAGGAGGGAGGAGCATTTCCAGGGTCATCTGGGGTGATGTAGAATAAAGATCTGAGCGATCATTTCCCCAGGGGACTTCCACAGTCAGGGCTATATTTAATGTTGAGAAGTCACAGTTGCATTGAAGAGGTCCAGGTTGCTTTCTGTTTGTCCCCACTGCCTGTTTGGGCTGGCATATGCCATGTGGCACAGAGGGGCAGCAAGGGGTAGGAGGAAGGAGTGGGCACAACAAAGCCATGCAGTTGATCTGTCTGCAAGCCAGGGGAGATCATCCAGTTGGGTACTTCTGCACAGTGGCCTGCTTGCTGGCACGAGCAAGTGAGATCTGGGAATCCTGCCCCCCGTCTTTGTCGGAGGTTCTTCCAGTCCACATCATTCCCGTCCTCAATCCTTAGTGGTCATCAGGAGACCAGCCCCTGGGGCAGGTGTTTTCAGTCACTAAGAGGAAGCCAGGCATGGTGGAAACCTTCTCAACCCATCAGAAACAGACGGCATCACTGTAGAGTGACTCACTCCCTGCTGGCTCCTCCGTGCATCCTCCTCCTTTCCTTGTATCTTGGGCTTCTAGATCAATATTTTTATTGTGCCCACATGCAATATGCTTCTTCCCTCAGCTCCATTATTAACATCGCTGCAGAACGCTAAGAATACAAAGTGTCAGGGGAAGGCTCTGTCTGAGTACTTTGGTTTGACTTTCAAAACCCAAACAATATGTTCTTTTTCATCCTTGAGATCTTCCATCTCTTCTGTGTCAGGGAAGGAAAGAGACCAGGCCACTGTATGCTCCTGTTTCATCTCATGCCATCATATGGCGTTAAAGGTTCCCTGCTATGTTCAGACTGCTTGGCATTGCACTATGGTTGGCCAAAGAGAGCTCTCCCTAGTTTAAGGTGGGGCCAACTCATCAATACCAGTGCCCCTAGGGTATTTCTGGATGGAAGTGGACACCAATGCTTTCATTAAAGCAGCGCTGATCCCTGGTTGCTGGCCTAGCCATATGGACTGCTGGTAGCTGGTGCTACTTAGGGTAGTCTTAAGGTTGCTCTAAATAGCCCATTGCACAGGTGGGGCAGGAACAGGAAAGCGCAGTGGCAGAGCTGTGTAGTCACAGCTCAGTACACAGATTCCATGTAACCGTCTGTCCCGATTGCACAGAACAACAATCAACACAGATTGTGACAGAAGCGTGACTTCTCCAGGCAGAGAGAGCTTCTGCTTTTCTTAGATTGGAATCCTCATCTCCTCCACACTTTGTCTCCAACTCACGCATACACCTTTCAGGATGGAACTCAACTACTCAGTATCTTGGAGCATCTAAAAATCTCCCATAAGATTTAAGAGCAAAATGGTAAAAGGAAACAGAGTGGCCATCACATAAGGCCAGCTCCTTTTGCCTCCCCTGTTCACAAGGCAAATACTCTTGCAGATGATGGCATTAAAAGTCAAAGTCCTGTACCCACCCACTGGATTTATTACTCTACATGTCTTGAACTAGCCTCCCCTTCACCCATGCAACTTGACATCAGCATGGCTTTGGTGAATTTGCATTGGTATGGCTGAAAGGAAAACTGGTCCTATTAAAACGGTGGGATCCCAGATACCAGGAAATCTCCCAGTGGATATGAAGACCTGGAAGGGGTGCAGGGTCTTGGGCTTTGAGTTCTAAATATGTATTCCATTATCTCCTTCTTAAAAAGGAGTTCCAGCTTTAAGATTTCTTCTTCTGAAGGACTGGAGGGAGAAGCTAATAGTAATAGAAGTTATGATTTAGAGATGCTCCCTTACTTAGACTACAGAAGTTGGGAACTAGGGGATGGTCCCTCCGAGTAGTTAGAGAGACTGAAGGATTGCAAAGGCTGGCCTAAAGTGCCACAATAAAGTTTGTTGTTTAGTTCTTCTCATTCATGCTGGATTGGCTTCATTGAATCCAAAGGTCAGTACAGCCACCAGACATGAATCTCTCCTGGCTGTCTACCTACCTATACACTTAGATTTCCATAGATCTCTAATCACTGTAGTATGTGACTGTCTCACAATTTTTCTTTCATTAGTGGCACAGATCTCTGTAGAGAGAGATCTTCAAGTTGCAACAAGCTTAACTACTGGTAATCCTATCTATACTGGAGAAAAAACCTTTTATATCAGAAGAGAAATGGGCTATCTGATCCTCTCTATGTTTCTCCAGAGGGCCAAGAAAATGTGGCCTCTTTCTGAGGCAGTCTAATGAATAGGATCTTGATTGATACTCATTAGGCATGTCTACACGAGAGGCTAACTGCATAGTAGACTAATTGTACCACACATGAGCGCAACATGAAAAAACTCTGCTGATGCACAGTAGAATTAGACTAATGCGCATTAGTGTCGCTTAAAAACCATGTGCCAGGGCTAATGCACAGTAGCACTGATTTATGGGGCATTAAGTTAGTACCTGAGATTACAGGTACTAAACTTAATGCGCCATAATTGCGGTGCATTAATGAATGCGTGGATATGCCTATTACCCAGGATAGCAAATACTCTTCGGTCCTGCTGAGAAATATGGCTGAAACATCCACTGAGGGCCAGTGTTCATACAAATGAAACCTAGGTCTGCCTCCTTTCATGTCAGGTATCAGTGGAGGAAAAAGGCTCTTAGCTTCTGCCAGTGAAAGTTAGGTAGGCTTCCACTGGGTGAGGTTTGGTCCTGCCTTTTTATAATCCATAAAGATGTGTGATATAATATACGCTGAGATAATGGGTCAGGCAAGGATTTACATCTAATTACTGCAGGTTAGAGTCCTGGGTAGAAGGATGATTCATACTTCTTTGAATATATTTAGTGGATAAAAAACAGCTTGGCTTCAGAGAGATAAGAGAAGGTAAAATTGCCTGCCTTGGAATAGCATGATGATCTGGTGTGCTATGTGACAAGGGGATTGAGTTCTCCTTCTAACTTTCTCCCCCTAAGCTAACGTATGGGTCACAGACAAAGCCATTTTAAGCCTGTGGAGAGGAGGAGTGTTTTGCTCCATACCATAGCCCCTACCGACTGATAGCAGGGGAGGTCAGGATCTGAGAGGGACCTTTGCTTTCAGATTAAAGTTATTGTTATGACAATGGCCTAGTGCAAGTAGGAATAAGGTGGTGCCACTGTGCTGCTTGCCCAGAGGTCCCCTGAGTGCTGAGGAGACTGGAATAGAGATCGACACAACCTTTCATGAGGATGAGAGGTTAACACCTCTTGTTCCTTTTTGTTCTTCTGGATGCCAGTCTACCTAGAAAGTCCATCAATACATGGCAGATGGGGTGGAAGTACAGGCAGCCATTTTGTGCAGGGCTGAAGACCTTCCTGTAGGTAAGCACTTCCTCAAGCCACATGAAAAGAAATGCATGGTTCTCTAGCATGATCTGCTAATGCAAACACATTGTGCTAGGGTAGTAAGACGGAACCTAGGGCTCATTTGTGAAGTCTGAATTTGTCTTAATTATTCTTTTTTCCCCATGCTTTCACTTTAGCATATTCATTATGCTGTAGGTGACAGGACTAGGAGCTATGGCCTCAAGCTTCAGTGTGGATATTTAGGTTGGAGGTTAGGAGGAACTTTCTGACTTTGTGAAGGTGGTCAAGCATTGGAACAGGCTACCTAGAGAAGCCATGGAATCTCCATCCTTGGAAATTTTCAAGACCAGGTTATATGGGCACTTTGGCTGGGAGGGTTTAGTCAGGGATGATCCTGCCTTGAGCAAGGAGGTGGATTAGATGACCTTGTAAAGTCCCTTTCAGACCTACTTTCCTATAACCTTATGATCAAAGGCTTCCTTGTCCACCAGTTCCATTTTCTCCTTCCTATGAAGGTGAAAGACACCTCCTCTTCTTTTCCATTTAAACTGTGTGTGTGATTTGGGTTATAGCTCAACAGTGACTGGAATAAGTGGAATACTCTGAATATGTGCAAGAAACATCTGGATGCTTACTTTGCTGGTGTCATCTGACCCCAGCTGACTTCATGCCCTTTGGGCAGGGGGCTGGACCTGATGATCTCATGAGGTCCCTTCCAGGCCTAACTGTGAAATCTGTGGGAATTCTCTGTAAATGATGCTTCCCCTCCTGATTTTGTTATTGCTCTAACGTGACCAAGATTCGAACCTGAATCCAAAAGATCATGTGCTTCTCAGCAGTAACGGGTTGCCGTCACTTATATAATCCATTACACCTGAGGAGTCGGGACAGATTCTGTGTCGCACAGGACAGGATGGAGGAAGGTGGCTTTAAGGCAGCTTTTTGCCCTACCCTGAATTCTAGGCCAGTGGGAGGTCAGTGTAACCTCAATGTAAATAGAGAAGCCCCATGGCTGTTCCAATTTTCAGTACGTTTACCCAGGAACCCTAGAACCCGTGCTATAGTCCAGAATTCAGATAGATCCTGCATTATAGCACTTCCTTCTTACCTCTAGCTTCACTCTAGCTATATTCCCTCTAGCAATGTTTGAAAGACAGCAGCACAGTCCTACACATTTTCTGCATGGGAAGATTTCCCTATTAGACCCTTCTGACTCTTTAACTGCATCTGGACTGATGTATGCCAGAGTGTGTGTTGCAGGGAAGAATAAACACTCCCTAGATTTAATTCCAAATGAAGACTCATAGTACTCTGGTGAATAAGCTTTACTGCTTGATTTATGAGGGCAGTTCAGCTTGAACCACATGAGCATTTGGATTTACTCTGCATCATATCCCAAAAGCAACTTTGGTTTGTATTTGCTGTTTGTATTCGCACATCATCCACAGAAGATTTCTGCAAAACTGTTTGCCCTCTCTCTAGACAGCTGTGAATCACATGGTCAGTCAACTGGAGTATCTCTTAGGTCCCTGGTTGGTTCATCCAAGTGGCTCAGCTCATCAGAAGCCATTTTCACTTAGTTTCTCAGACAGAGAAGTTACACTTTTGTTGCCCCTCCTGAACTAGTTGGTTCTGACTTCAAGTCTCTTGTGCCAGCTGTTCTCTCCCAACCTGGAATTGAGGGATCATTTTTGGTGCCACTGTGCTGCTTGCCCAGAGGTACCCTGAGTGCTGAGGAGACTGAAGTTCTATCATAGTCAATCTCTCTGGCTGGAAAAGGTATCTCCCTTTAATACACTCCTGATTTTCCTGGGTTTTGACCCAGATGAAAACAGAAGTAACACAGCCATTTATAAAAATTGCCCTTCCAAGCTGCATTGCTGCTCCTCTGCTATTAGATGATGAGTGAGAGCTCACAGGCTTCTCTGAAATGACTGGCAATTTATGTGAATGGCCCACAATTAATTTATAACAGGGGTATCAAACTCATCCAGCTGTGCAGGTCGGATTAGTGTTGCAAAGCCAGTACGCAGGTTGGATTGGGCCCATGGATGCCCCTGAGTTCTCCCCATCCTGGATCCAACACCCATAGTGCCTGCTCCAGAATCTGCATGCAGCAACTCTGGTCTCCCCCAGACTGGGACTGCACTGCATGTGGAACCTGCTCCAGCCAGTCCAGGACTCATGCTGCATGCAGTGCCCTGCATGAAGGGCCAGTTTGGTTGTGTGTGGATCAACTCAGACCCAGGAGCAGCAAGGGAGGGGAGGACAGTGGGGCTTTTTAGTCTGGATCCTGCTGTATTTTTAACACCCCTGATATACAGTACTGGGGGAAAGAGGAAAATGTTAGCACATTTTATCTCACATACTTCACAGGTACTTTAAATGAGATGATGGACCTATACTTCTGTAGGATCTCTGACGAAAGGATTTCTCTTAGAAGAAATGAGACTGTTTACAGCCTGCAATCATGTGCTGTAGCATTCTATTTTTTGTTTTGATTCGGAGCAGGTATTGAGGCCTTGACTCAGTGTGGGAGTCTGGCTTGAATTCGTAATGGTAGAGAAAGACCAAGATCCCCTGAACTTGAGGGGAAAATAACACTGGGATGCACTTCTGCTCTTTTCTATTGCTTCTCCAGGATGAAAAATGTATTAAGACTCCAAAACATTTTGCTGGAAATCCTAGCACAGCAAAATTTCCACCTCTGCAAGGGCTAATAAAAGGCAAAGACCACTTAAGGCTAGAGGCTGTTTTAAATTGGGCCGAGGATCAAACTGGTGTCAGCATTGGGAGTAAACAGCAGTTTTCCCCTTCCCCTTGGTCCTTTGCCACAGTCCTGCATCAAATACAATACAGCTGGACCTCCAGATCTAAAACCACAACTCTAACCAGTTGCTTAATCTCCTGTTCTCATTTGTTGCTAGTGCATCATTAATAAATCAATAAGACCCAGTGGTTGCAGGCATGTTTCTCTGTGATTATAATGTGCTCTGGATGACATTGTAGGCACAGTGAACTGCGAGATGAGTGCCTGTGCCTGGAATAATGGGAGTTATGAAAAGCAATTTGCACATTACAACAAAAACAGTCAGACCAGGGCATTAGAGAGATGGGAATGAAATCATCAGCAGCCACTTAGGAAATGCTGATAGTGTCCAGCATTTTAAAGCCATTTGATAATGGGAAGTAATGATTAATGTCTCAGGAAAGAAAAAAAATTGTCAAGGGCTGCTTACGTACATGTTGCAATCTACATTAGATTATAAAGCCTTCAAGACCAGGGACTGTGCATTATTATGTCAGTGTTTAGCAAAATGGGGTTCTAATTATGACTGAGCTCACCCAGCACTACCGTAGAAGGAATAATTGTAGGAGAAAAATCCTTCCAAAGGCAGTAAACACCATCGTTTTGTGGCTGAGAAGCTGAGAAGAGCACTTACACCTCTAAGAAAAGTGGCCACATGTGACTAAGGAGTTGAGTTTCCTCTATTCTGATATGCTCAAGTGGAGGGAACCTGATTTTCCTGAGATGTGCAGCCTTCATCTGAATATACCTCCCATTATGGCATCTCACCTCACATGGCTGAAACAGGCCCTCCAAATCACCAGCCAATATATTAAAAGGCAGACTTGGCCCCTTAGCAACAACTGACTGGAGCACCAAAGCCTTTAGGTGTATCATTGCCTGACTTGTAATTCATGACCTCAAAACTGAGATTATTATTCGAGCAAAAAAAATCTTCATTTTTATTTAACAGAGAAAGTTTTGCCTGTAGCGGTGCTAGAGGTTGGTTAAGTCCCCCCACCCCCTTCCTTCATTTTTTTTCTGTAGATTCACAGATGCTCTTTCATTTTAATCCACAGAGATTGTCTTTACATTTAAGAATCAGAAAGATTTTCCCACAAGCAGGGATTTTGTTGTTGACAATAAATTCCTCCTTCTCAAACAGTTTTGGAAGACAAAGTCATAAGACTGTATGTTCAACACAAGGATACCATCTGGAAGTTAGGTGCATTCTGGTTTGGTTGTGAATGCAAAATCCATGAATTCTGTGATACTAAAATTAATTAAAAGATTGAAGAGGTGGTCAGCATAGGATTCATGTCCATGAAATCTAGAGAGGGAGAAAAGAATGATATATTAAAATCAATGATCTGCCTCCTTCATAGAATCATAGAAGTAGGGTCGGAAGGGACCTTGCAGATCTTCAGGTCCAACCCCCAGCCTGGGCAGGAAGAAAACTGGGCGCAAAACTGGGCTCCTTCTGTATCTTGCTTTAAGTAGGCTGGGATGAATTTTTATGAATTTCCAGTAGACTTGCATTTGGTTCAAGTCTCTCTATTGTTGGCCTGACCCAAACTGGAAAAGCTTTCATTGATTTCGAACTGGCGGATTTAGGTAGGGGTTTTTTGTTGTGTTTTGTTTTTTGAAGTTGCTTACTTTTGAATTCCTCAGAAAGGGCTTTCCTTATAATCTATCTCTGTGAGCCAAAAGCAGTTGGGGATCTAAAGACATGGATGGGAAGAGGAAAGTAGAGCTCAGGAAAAACCTCATCAGGAAAAAAAAATGGAGAGGGGTTTTATTTACTGGTGCCAGTAACTTGGACTGAGGCTTCTAGGGGAACATAGGTTATAAGAACAATAGAAATTTGGAACCAGAGTCAAAAGTTAATAACATCCCCCTCTTGACCCTGGGAGTTTAGGTAGGCTGAAAGAGCCCTTGTGAGAGAGAGAGAGAGAGAGAGAGAGTGGTTCTCAACCTTTTTTGTACCAGGACCCATTTGTAACCATTGATGGCCAGTCCCAACCCAGTGCCCCTCGCTCCAGACCTGCTGGTCCCCCAGGCCCCAACACCCCAGTGTGTGGGTCGGGGGACCCCAAGCAGCCCCTTTGCAGGCTGGAACTGACAGCCTGCAGGGAAAAAAAGCCATTGTTTCCCACATTTGTCTACTTTAAAAAAGGATCCATTTTTAAAGTTTGTTCACAACCCTTTCATATATTCTTCTGGCCCACTTTTGGTTTGTGACCCACGAGTGCAGGAACGCTGAATGGGACAGTGCAGTCATTTGTGAAATGAACTTCACCGCAGGGCTTAAGCTCCCTTCCACCATCCACATTGCCTGGGAAGCCTCTGATTCCTTCTGAAAGTTGCCCCTGCCTCTACCGAAGCTGCAGAAAATGGAAAGCGATTCGGGCTGTCTCTTTGAGACAAAGCTATTTGTTTAGTTTAGCTATTTTTTATTTTAAATCCAGCTTGTTATAGTTTTTGTAGGGCTTCCTCCCCGCTTCCTTCCCCTTGACTGCACGTCGCTTCTCCTATTAGCCAAGTGCTTCCCCTTCACTTTCTAGCAAGTTTCGCCCAAGGCTGAGCTGAGGTTGCCTCCAGCTGGGAGCGGTTCCTGCTCAAAGCCGCTGCCCTCTCCAGCCTCAGTAATCTCCGCGGCAGCCTTGCTCAGCCTGAATCGATTGCTTTCTTTGGATGATGATTGTATTGGTTTTAATCCCGCAGATTAAAACGCGGGACTTTTTCTCGGCTGCCCCTGTGTGCCGCCGGAGCCGCGCGCTGCTCTCAGCTCCGCGGGCTCAGCCTGTGGAGGGAGAAAGGAAGACTTGGTGGTTACCAGCTCTGCACTAAAGAGCGATCTGAGGCTGAATGGAAATGTTGGGCTCCTTCGTTGCCCCACAGGCTGCCGGAGGGGTCATGCATCAGCGTCTCTGGACCCCCCCGGACTGGTGATCTGCTGTCAAGTGTCCCAGGTTTTAGCAGCACCGGGTGGGGGGGAGGAGGGTGGTTGTAGAGGGGAGAGGGGCTCTCGGGACATGTGATCTTGTGGCGTCACACAAGTAAACAATTTAATCCTTTCTTTGCAAAGGGGAGTGGTGGGAGGGGAGGGGAGGGGACGGGGAGCCAGTGGGCAGCGTTAAGAGTGGCAAGGCTGGGAGCTGGCATCAGACTAGCCGGGCGCCTCTCCTGGCTGCATCCCCCC
>NW_005841950.1:2569750-2583521 GCF_000455745.1 Alligator sinensis | reverse complement strand
CGCTCGGAGCTGTCCGCGGCCGCGGTGCTGAACGGGGCGCGGGCGCCCGATGGGCGGCGGAGAGGGGCGCTGGGAGCGCGCCCTGCCCATGTGAGCCCCTCCACAGCGCTGCTTCTCCTTCGTCCAGCACCGACTTGGCCCCCCGTCTGCCAGCCCCGCCATGGCGTTCATGGTGAAGACTATGGTGGGTGGCCAGCTGAAGAACCTTACTGGGGGACTGGGAGGAGAAGAGAAGGGAGAAAGCGAGAAATCCCCAGCCGAAGCCCAAGGCATGACGAGGGAGGAATATGAAGAATACCAGAAGCAGCTGGTGGAGGAAAAGTAAGTGCCCCTGGGCTCCCTTGGGTGCTTTTGTGCCATGTCCACTCCCATGCTTCTCCCCGGGTGCTGTGGGCAGGGGGATCTCGGATATCCTGTGGCATTGGGAGCCCAGTGCCCACGTTGTCTACTCTACTGCCCATTGGAAGGGGCCTCATATAATCATAGATGCCTCAACTCGTGGTTGGCTAATTCACCTGGGGACAAGGGGAGGGTTCAGTAGGTAGGCAAGGAAAATAGGGTCCTGCAAATCAGGACACTAGTCCACGGGGAGCAACCCTGCAGGACAAAGTGGAAAAGGGACCATTGTGGGTGCCCTTATGTTGAGCCCCGGGTTTGTATTGCCCATTACTCTTGGGCTGGACTGAAGGAGGAAGGGATGCAACATACAGAGGAACGGGAAATGTCTCTGTCTGTAGGATCTCAGGTGAAGACTGCTTGAATCAACTCAGTGATCTTTCTTTATGTCAGCCAGCAGCCTTGCCGGTGAGGTGCTGACATGGTATGGAGGCTAGAAATAGGACGAGCCCCTGTCTTTACTTGTAACTAACCTGAGCACGAGTTCGAAACCGGGTCATTCCACAGTGCTTCTATACACCGTGGGCTGCTACAGCAGCTAGGGCAGCTGCTGTGACAGATCGGTTGGTTTTAAACCCAGGGCTGACAGCTGCCCTTCTTTTCTTCTCAAAGAAACTCCCCACCCCCTGCCTCCCCCTTTGCAAAAAGAAATTGAAATAAACACTTGAACATTGTTGCAGAAGGCGGGGAATTTTAGTAATACATTTTTAATGAAAGCTGTAATCTTTTAATCCGCTTTTGCATCCCAGTGAGGGGATTGTTTTTCTCATGATGGGCCACATTTCACTATGGGGTTTTGGGGATAGTTCTCCCTCATGAAGTTAGCTTTTAATGTCTTTGATTCCTGTATTGTAGAGCTGAAGCAGTGCAGATTTCAGTCTAAAATAGCTTCATAGTGGGTTTTGCCAGAAACATTGGCCTCAGCATGGACCAAATTCATAACCACCATGTCCTCCCAAATGGGGTAGAAAAAGAAATTTACTGGGGGAAAAAATATCCCATGCTTGTAAGGTCTTTTACATTGCTTTAAAAAAGAAAGCTGATAACTAGCATTGTCCAGTTTGGGTTGCTTAATACACTGGAATAATGTGGCAATTGGTCTAACTGTTTAAGGAATATGTTGTGTTGTTATGTATTTAGTTGTTGGCTGTGAAATGTAGATAAAAGCAATGGCTTTGGAAAAAAATCAGGTGAGGTAAAAAGAAGCAAAGAGATGAATGGAACATCCTGTCATTTCCATCTGCTTTCCTAGGCTCCCACTCACCATTATTTAAGAAACCAAAGTTGCCAAATCTCTAACACACTGACCGATAATTCTTCACACCCCCATGGGTTTTATTTTCCCATGTTTGTGTTGTTGAACAGAAACATGGTAGGGCTTTTTTTGGCCATATCTGACATTTAATTGAGTCCAGACATCTACTTAGACCAGGAGAATTGTCCCTTGATGTTCCGTACACCTCAGTGTGGCTGAAAGACAAAAGGCAGTGAAAGCTTCCTCAGGATGTCAACTAGAAAGCAGTCCTCTCTGCCTCCTATCCCCCTTTGTCTAACAGAGACTGGTTGATATTTGATTAGGCCCTGCCCTGCCTCCATGTCGGTACTTGGGATTAGTAACCCTTATTGGAAATGTATCATCCTAGTGACCAGAGTGGACTCTGGCCATGTCATGGAGGTGGCTGAAAATATGACTTGTTTTCTAATCTCTGTTTCCAGAATGGAAAGGGATGCTCAATTTACTCAGCGCAAAGCAGAGAGAGCCACACTCAGGACCCACTTCAGAGACAAATACAGGCTGCCTAAGGTAAATCTTGATGCCTTTGAGTCCTAACCTCTCTTGTTTTAACAGGGGCCAGGAATGCAATTCAATCATCTATATTCCAACCTAAGGCTCCATAAAAACATCCTTTTCCACTGCTTGTCCCCAGGCTGCTCAGAGGTGGGCAGGGGAGTGGGGAGGGGCAGGATTCTACCCGTCAACCTCATGACGTGGGGCAACATGAGAGCACCCTATGTCCCAATGATCCCTGTCTAGTCTGATATAATCTCTTTGAGATGGATATAAAAATTGGGGATCTTCTTTCTCATGTCATGGGGCCTGGGTAAATGTTATCACAGATTGTGTCACATGTACAGCTGAGGCAGGTGAAACAGAACTATAAACTTTACAAACCACCTGCTAGAGTTCCCACACACGGTGGGAAGAATCCTTTCCTATTAGCCTCCTTGCCTTCATTTCCTTCATGTCACACTGATGCAAGGTGTTGCCTAACTTCTAAGAGTGTCCTCTCCTCTCAGACAGGATTCTTCCATCCCTAGGGCTTTTTGACTTTCCTACTCTCCCTTTACCATTCCATCTCTGCCTACTCCTAAGAATTACAGTAGACTTTCACACCATCTATATGTAGCATGTATCTAGCAAAGTCTGTGCTTACTGCCAGCCAGCACACAAGAACACCACAGCCCTATAGAGCCATCTGTTAGGCAGGTCAGCAGGACAGCAGTCCCTTTACGTGGCCATTAATGGGTGTAAACATCTCTAGCCTCTGATCCAATCATCCGTCCTGTCAGTCACCTTCTTGATCTCTTTCCTTGCCCCTCAGTGCACAGGCAGTCACAGATTTCAGTTTCACCAGTGTGAAAGCAGAGTAAGTCTACTGAAATCAGTCATTGGGTTCCCTTTGGATTCACACTAGTGTAGCTAGGAGTTGAGCCACACAGAGTAAATTCCACTGAATGTAGTAATAATGTTTCCTTTTAATAACTATTTTCTCCCTCCCTCTTTTAGTGAATGTTTTTGTGATCAATTCCTATTTTTGGCCTTCCGCTTAGGGTGGAGTGAATAAATCATTGAGAACAATTTAATCAACTCTAATTCAACCGTTTTCTCTGTTCATAGAATAACCACAAGAGCGTCACATTTTTTTTCCCTACTTAATCCAACAAAAGCCTTTTTAATATATTTTTAAACTCTGTGACTTAATGATGAATATTCTAAATTGGAGTTTTGCTAATTTTAGTGTGGGAAGGCCAAATATTTCCACATATTGTATCTATGCCTTGGCTGGATGAACACGCATGCCCTTCTTACCCACATGCCAAAATTTATCTTCCACTGCCATGAGTGCCAGGTATTAGATTGCTCACTTGTTTGCTTTCTGCACAAAGGAAAGAGGAGGAGACATGTTCTAAGTAAAAGAACAATTTATTCTTTGATGAGTCTTTTTGTCTCATTCACTCAGCTCAGATTGGCTTCACAATTATGTTGTCAATACCAGGACAATTTTCCTGCATCAGTTACCGCTTAATCTTTCCATGGTTCTTCAATATATTGATGAACTTGATCTGGTCTTGATTCAGCAGATTACTTAAGCATATGCCTAACTTAAATCAAGAGCTTCAATCTAGCTCTATTCAGCATTGCACTTAAGCATGATTGGAAGAATTGGAGCTATTTAGTATAAAGAAAACTGAAGGAGAATTTCAGAATAGTCTTCAAACACAAAAAACATTTTTATAAAGGGAATGGCAATCTCTGTGCCCATAGTGGGATGTAGGCATTCACTTATAAAATGAACATGAGCTTAAGTAAAAGACTAAAGCAGGACCTTTCTGATACGCTTGCTCACTGTTTCCTTTGATCAATGTGACTCTATAGAATGAAACAGATGATAACCAGATCCAGCTGGCAGGAGGGGATGTGGAGCTTCCAAAAGAGCTGGCCAAGATGATCGAGCAAGACGAAGAGGAAGAGGAAAAGAACTCAGTTATTGGACAGCTGACCAACATCCAGAACCTGGACCTGGATTCCCTGAAGGATAAAGCCCAGGCCACCCTGGAGGACCTGAAGCAGTCAGCTGAAAAATGTTCTGTTATGTGACTTGGCTGTACCCCTTACCACAATACCACCCCATTCTTGAACACGTAATGTTTGGAGTAGGGGGGGCACAGTAGATGGTCTGGCGGTGGCCATGGTTTATGAAAAATTAGTCAGTGGGAAACCCACTGAGTTTGTTCCCCTGGGTGGCATGAGTTGGGTACCTTTTCTAAGCCATGCTCAGCCTAGAGTCCCTAAAACAGACTTACCTGTCCTGTACTTGCCAATATACATGAAGTGTCTTCCAGTCTGAGGTTAGAACAAGAAAGCAACCCTGTTGTCCCCCAAACACCTTTCCGGCCCTATGATATAGGCTCTCCATGCCATTACCCACAGGGTCACCCCATTTTACTCATTTGAGCAAAGGAGCGAGGGAAGCGTGTGATGGCCTTGGAGAGTGATTGAACTGTGCCAATGAGTGGGAACACAGACTTCTCCTGCCTGAGATCTTCTGTCTTGACTTCTACCGGAGTGGAGGAGATGTAGAGCAAGCTTGCAAGTAGGGGTAGTAGGCATTCACTGTGCTTTCTTTCTAAGGACAACTCATGAAGGAAAATCTCCCTGGATCTGTAGCAATAGCAATTAATAACAACAGTGAATGACAGAACCCAAAAGTGTTTTTCAAAAGAAAGTAGAGTGCCATCAGTTGTATTTTATGGAGGGGGACACTGAGGCACAAAGCACTTAGAAAATTTACCTGAGTCAGTGGCAGAGTCAGAAACTGAACCCAAACTAGTTGGTACTCCATCATCTCAGGCCCTACATGTCCTTCAGTGTAAGAAAGGAAATATTCAGATTCTACTTTGTTTCTACTGTGTGGGATTGACTCTATTTGAGGTACTTTACAGGAGAGCAAAACAAACATGCCATTTGTGTAATGACTGGGGAAATCTACCTGTATATACATTGTGTTGTAACCATGCCATGTTTTCATTTGACTATCTACACCTTATATACCATCCCTATTCTATGGTACTGTTATAACTGATGGAATAAATACCAGGAGATCTCTATGCATTTTTTTCCTCCAGTATCTCCCTACTAAAATGATGTGTTGTCAAATGCAATGCCATAGGGTTTGGGGGTTTTTCCCCCCCCGTAGAGACAGTGATGTTTGTGTAGTATTCAGTGATGGGCTCAATCATCTCCCTGAAAATGCTAACCCTTTTAGAAAGCATTAACCTTTATGGAGCAAGGTCTGTGTGTGGCATGCATGTATTTGAAGATTGCTGCCTTTTTTTGAGTGTGTGTATGTGTGTATGTGTGCTCATGTGTGTGATCTTTGCTACCAGTCCTGAGAAAGCCTTACCTCGCCCAGATGAGTGACATTTAAAACCTTAGAGACCTCTGCAGCCACCGGTAACCATAGTTTTAGAAACACTTCGTGTTCTGACAGCATCTTCCACTCAAATGATTTGACACACAGTTATCTTTTAAGTCTCACAATGCCTCTGGGGGACAGGTGAGTATGATTGGCCCTATTTTATAGATGGTGACCCTGAGGGTCAGGGATGTATGGCAAGTATTAATATCTGTACTAAGGATTCACAACCATTTCCATGCAGGAGCCCTGATGGTCAAAAATATGCTACCTCCTATCACCCACTGGATGTGTCTACACAAAACACGACTTCGCTGCAGCTTGTCACTATGGTGACGTAGCATGGGCAGCCAGGAACTGTGACACTGATGCTACCGTGTTTAGTTTTTTTAACACTAAAGCAAGTACTAAATGACGGCACAGTAACAAATGCACAGTTGGGGGAATGTGTAGATGCACCCACTGATTAGAGACTTGATCCAGATTCACAAAGGTCCCTAAATGGAATCCACAGCTTTGAGTTAGGCCTCTGAGCCCTCTCTAGAGCATGTGGGGAGCATTAGGCACTTCCATGTAGACTCTACAATGGTCAGTACGGTGAGTTGAGAGTGGAGAGATAGCCAATAGGAAATGCTGATGACAGAGTTGTGTCTTAAATCCTGTTCCTTTCTGAGGCTTAGGACCCCACTCAATGCTAATAGAAGGCAACTGTATCCAATCAGGACTTACAGCCTTGAACCCCACCTTCCTCAAACACCAGCCAGGAGTCACAGGCTTCTTTTTAAAGAAGGATGGAGATGGTAGTGTTCCCCTTTTATATGACATCCTTGTGGTTAAGGACTCTTCCATGATGGATGAGATTTGGGACCAATTCTAGGCTGTGCTAGAAGGTTTCCAAGCCTCACCACCTATAAGTATGCTGTGACCACCCAACTATATGCTGTTCTGGGTATTCTTTACTGTTCCACTGATCTATAACAGAATTAAATATTCATCAAGCCAGAGAGAGAAAGTAGGCATGACTCCCCAGCCTAGCAGTTATGACACTCACCTGGGAAGGGGGAGATCTGGGTAACAGTCCTTGTTCAAAGGACTGGTTATGTGTCCTTAATGCAATAAACTACAGTGCACTAAGTGCTTAATGTAATAACTAGCAGGAAAAGATCTCCCCCAGGGAATGATGATTTAGGACAAGGGAGATGTGTCTTACTGAGGCTTCCCATAAACAACGTGATCACAGTTTTAAATTAGAGGAGACGACCTTCTTGTTTTGGCTTGGCAACTTCAGCAGCATGAGGTGATTAATTCTGTGTATCAGCCGCATTTTTTTAACTCTAAAGCAAGCATTGTCATGTTTGTGTAAATACATGTCAGATACAACATCACCTCTCCAATTAGCACAGAGTGCTAGTAGCAAATTTGGAGGTGTGGCCTGCTCAGAGTTGGGGCTTCTCCATGCAGAGAGGCTATTGCAAAATAAGCTTGGGTGTGAATTTAAAATGTGATTACTGTTTCACACCAGCTCTCTGGGTGGACACCCTGATTCTGTACTAAGATGAACTTTTGGCAATTCTATTTGATCCATTTCCCTGGTACCTGTCATGTGGAATGAGACCATCCACTCAGGGAACCATGGAGGAATCAATAGTGTACAATATATCACTACTCTTATTCCCCTCATTAAATAAGCCCTTAGTGTACTGGAGCCCTGTTGTACCATATGCTTTTGTTGAGCTCTTTAAACAGGAAGGCTCCATCGATCTCTTCAAAGATAAAGGCCTTGGTTCACAGCTGAGACTGAATGGCTGTGGCAGGCACTAAATAGCTGTACAGTAACTGCTGGTACTGCGCAGTCCTGGTGCTGCACGGATCATTTCTGACTCTATTGTGCAGTAGCAACCAGCTACTGCTCAGTAGGAAATTGCTACTGCACAGTAGCGGAGGTGTCATGGTTCATGCCTGCTGACGCTATGTCGTCATAGTGATGAGCTACATTACTGTAGCTCATTGTTATGGTGACGTAGCATGTCATGTAGACACACACTGTGTGACCCTGTTTCAGAAATGAGTTGCTTTAGCCCATCATAGGAGAAAGGCCTACATGGGATCATCTGCATGCCCATGACCTAAAATGCCAAAACACTTTTCTCTCCTCTCCCATTGTCTTACGTACAAATGTACAGGTGAAGGACCAGTAACTGGCACAAGAGGACCTTCAAAACAGACAGGTGATTGCTCAGCCCTGTTGTTGGATCTCTGCAGAATAAGCCACCAGAACCAATCATTAACCCCAAAGAAGTCAACAAAACCTTGTTGCTGATTGTATTCTAGGCTTCCAAGGCATCTGAAGGAATCATTGTAAGTAATACCAGGAGGAGCTCCCCAATCAAGAAAGCCTGTGTGTCACACACTTGGAGTAGAAATTGGGTTAAAAGTGGTCAGAGAAATGGTCCCTCAGTCCAGAGCAGGTCACAGCTGCCTTCTCCCACCATCCTTAGCAACATGACCTGGAGAGGTTTTCTGAGAAAGGATGACACTCGGCAAGATTGCCATCGGCAAGACATGGTTCTTGAGCATAGATATAACAACAGCCTGTCCAGAGGGAGCTGGCATCTTGACTCGCCTTTTTGTTATACCAGCCAAAAAGGGACAAACATCCAAAGGGTGAGTTTATACTCAGTTAGCTCCCCCAGCACATTGCAAGCCTCACTGAACTAAAATCAGCTCAACCATGACCAGTGAGGTGGTGGCATCTGTCACTTCCCCAGAGGGATTTGCTACCCCAGTGACAGTCAACCAAGCCCAAGTCTGAACAACCTTGATCACACAGCAGACAGAAAACAATTCACAGCAAAAATCATTCACACTGTTCCTATGAGTCACTAGCCTTGTTGGTCCATCGTTTGGAACAGCTCCATGACTTGGATCTTTGGGGACTCAACAGTGAAGGGAGGAGGTGAGAGAACCTCCTGGCCTAAAATCTCCCTATAATCCAATTGAAAAATCAGGGTGCAATGTTTGTCACTGTATGCTAGTCCCTGCCTAAGGCACTTTTCCAGCAGCAGTCATCTAACCTCCAGATATTCACAGAATGATGATGTCCTGAGACAGCACTATCAAATGAGACAGAGTTCAACTTTAAAAGGGCCCATCAGTGGCAGAAGCAGCAGTGTGTCCCTGGCTCCAGCGTGAGATGCATGGGCAGAAGCCCACTGTGCCTCCATGAGCTCTGGGACCCCTAGATCCACCAGAGGGCCCTGGCAGACTCTGACCCCAACCCCCAGCGCAGCCTGGAGGTAAGTGGGGCCCACGGTGGGAGGGAATTAGCACAGCTGCGGGGCAGTTGAGAGGAGCGGAGGAGGGTCACACCCTCCGCACCCTCTGCTCCTATTTGGCCCAGTCCCCAGGGAGCTGCATGACCCAAGCCGTGTGAACAGAGCACACAAACAGGCGTGCTTCTAGTCCTGGTGTGCGAGTTAGCATGGGAATTTGCACAGGAGGGCAGGCAGGAGGGCCACAAGGCTCCAGGTGGGGAGCCTGAAGGGAAGGGTCTCCATAGTAGTAGCCCAGACTACTATGAGGACCATAGTAGTCTGGGAAGGATGCATCACACCCTGAAGCTCCCCCCTGCACATGGACCACTGGGGTCTCCACCAAAACGGAGCCCATGGTTCCAGCCTGTACCCAAATGGAGCCTGTGGTCCCTGTCCCAACCTGGGCAGGACTCATGGCCCTGGCCTCTACTCAGACGGAGCCCCTGGCTTCCTATAGAGGCTGCCTGGCACAGATGTAGGCAGCTGGGTCTGGAAGCACTGACACCTCCCCTTGTGGCATGTGCTCAACAGTGGAGGCCCTGGAGTGCCAGATTAGAGAACTCCAGGCAACGGTGCAATGGCTGCAAGCCATTAGAGATGCAGAGCAGGAACTGGACACCTATTTCCAGGCGCTCCACCTGATGGCTGACAATGCCTTGGTGGGTAGGGGAGGCAGAAAGGGTAAAATGCCAAGGCTAAAGTGGCATTTGCTGCTGTAAGAGCTGGGTTTGGTGACAGCTATGAATTATTGATAATCAAGAACATAGTTACATACTGTTATTTAAACACCTCCTTTTTATTTCTAGACCATGCTCCTTTACAGGAACAGTGAGATACTTTGAGGTTTAGCAAACTCACCCCTATATGGCATGGTCATCAAGTTGAAATCACTCCTGCCTTGGGCATCATGCCCCCTCAGGGCAGCAGTACCAAAGAGCATCACGCTAGCCTGCTGCATCTTATTGCTTATTCATAACATGCTGCTCTGCAGACAGGCTATATATAGGCAGGAGGGAGAGGGGTGTGCCTTTGCTTCTACAGGTCAAAGAGAAAGATCCCTTAGGCTTGTCTGGTTTTCTCTAGGGTGGCACCTGAAGCTGCCAAGGAAGAATGGAGGTGGGATTAACAACCAGTGGATGATCCTTAAAGCAAAGGCAGAACAGGCTTTGTATGGCCTGTGTGTACCAAGCATCTCCATCTGAAATGGAATCCTCTCATTTGAGACCAATTAAAATATGTTGGGAACAGAGGAAAAATCAGAGGTGGATTCATCCCATATTGTAACTAGTCCTAGCAACCCTCTTCCTCCTTGTCATCTTGTTTCAAATCAGCATTGGTAGCTTGAAGGATACTGACTCCCTATTAAAGGCTGGATGGGCATCTGTCTAGGATGGTTTAAGAGCCATGAAGGGGTTGGACTAGATCAATGGTGCTTAACCTTCTGACCCTATGGGCTGGAAGAGTGGCATGTGGTGGGTTCATGGGCTGGATCCAGCATAGGATCAGAACATGAGGATGATCCTCAGGTAAAATCTGGCATGCCAAATCTGGCCAACCTACCTCCATGCTCCAGATCTGGCTGCAGAGCAACTATGTGTGCTGGATCATACCAGCACTCAGGGCTGTGTTATCTGGCTCATGGGACTCCCCACAGGTCTGGAAATGTGGTGGCCATGGAGCAGTGGCAATGTTAATTGCCTTGGCTCTGGAAGCTGCAGCAATTACTTCTGCCACTGCTTGCTGATGCCAAATTTGTGGACCTGTAGGGAGCCCCACAGGTTGGGTGGCACAGCCTTGCAGACTGGATTCAGCCCATGGGCCAGAGGTTGAGCACCACTGGATTAGATAACCCTTGAGATCCTTTGCAACACTGTTCTTCTAAATGAGAGAAGAAATGAACAAGGAGGTTATGGAAAGCCATCTTTGGTATCAGAGCTGGTGTGTACGGACATGTGTATACACACACATACACCAGAGCATATACTCAGCTGATATAAACTGGAGTGACTCCAGTGGAGATACTCCCATTTCCTGAAACTCTGCCCCTGTCTGTGTATCTATTCTCCCTTCTTCCCTACATCCCTTTCCTCTATTTTATCACTTCTGGCTTCTGCTCAGGTTTTTTTTTTAACCTGTAGCTCTGAAATCACAGCTCTGCCAAGGCCATGTGATCGTCCCCTGATTTATTTTAAGAGGCAACATGACCTCCAGTCGTGTGAAAAGCGAGCTGCACATGCTATCCTGCCTGGACCTCTAATGCGCTAAACATAGGCATGTATAAACTATTAGGAGTTTTGGAGCCTGTGGTAGGTGATGGAATAATATGCATTTCCTTGCTGAACCTGACAGCCTCAGGCCTGTTGTCTGCTCCATAGCAGAAACCAGGAAAGTCAGTGCTGCTTCCCAAGCTCTCTGAATAGGACAGTAGTCTTTTGCTATGCCGTATATTTTATACACTGTAAGAGAGACCATATGTTGCTCTGCTACTCAAAGCTCTGCTACTCAAAGCATCAAATCTGGGGCATACTGCACAATCAGAAGGAGAGGAGCAATTGAAATGAACAGACCAAATGCTCCACTATTGTAAATGAGCAGAGCTCCCTGGATGTTGATGGAGTGATGTCACTTGATACCAAAGGAGAATTTAGCTCAGAGTCTTTGGATTTGCTCCTGCTCTGAGTCAATGGGGCTCCACATCCTCAGCACATTGGAAATCAAAAGCCTCTTATTCTGTGGCCTACATAGGGGCTTAGGCTCCCAGGGTAGCTTGTAGGTAACAACGATGGCCCGAAGCTTTCTGCCTCAGTCTCTCCATCTCTAAACCAGAGCCTCGGAGACTCGAGGTCCCTGGTCAGAGAGCTGTTGTGAGCTGTGGGAGGAGATGCTGCATGTTAGAGCTGTGTTTGGACACAAAGATGATACATGCTGTGGAAATGCCTCCTGGACAGAGAGCCAGGAGTGACAAGGTGCACTGGTATAGTCCATTCCACAGGGCAGCTGGACTCTCTATGACAACTGGGAGCAGGAGATATGTGATATTCAGAGGGCAGGTGGGGTTTTTCTGTGCTTCTTCCAGGAGGTACCACTCTCCAGATACTCAGCAGCATTTGCTAGTGTTTCTCCATTCTCACCTCCCGTGGTCTGATTGAATATTATCCAGCCATTCTGAGTATGTGACTCAGAACCTCTTCTAGCATGGATTATATTCAGATTCTCTAATGGTGCTTGTCATCAATGCAGCTTAGAGCACTTAGTAGTGCGAGGTCAGTATGATTATCTCCGTTCTAAAGATGGGGAAACCAACGCATGGAGAAGTGAAGGGACTGGCTTAATGTCACCCACCGGGCCAGCAGCACAACTCAGAATAGAACCCAGGCAGCAGGACCTGCAGGCTTGCACCAAATGTCACTAGAAAGGCAGTCAATTCTTACAACAGCCAAGACAAAGTGCCTATGGCACCCCCCCCTCCCCCCATACCCACCTTATTAATCAAAAGCTGGCTCCTTCCCTGGATTAGTACAAACCCAGTGAAGTCAGCTGCAGGCAGAATTAATCCCTGAATACATGTGCCTTTCACAACCTGAAGGATGCAACTCCAGATGGCACCGCTCTTTGGTTCAGACTGATGAGGGAGGCCTCAAGATTGCCTTCACTACATGTGCTCTCTGCACAGTCTTCAAGACAAGTCTGATCTGCACTGCCTTCAGTATGGAGAAGCCTCTCCAGCAGGCCTAGCTCACCCAAAATCTCCTCCACCTTCTCACTTGGTCCTCAGCCTTGTTGATTCAGGAATTGAGGGTCTTGCCCACATTATACATTCTCTATGGTGTTGTGCCAGGCATCGGAGCTCCTTCACCAACCTACAGATCTTAGGTGAACTTCTTTGCTTCTTTCATCAGCTCTTTGTTCAGTGCTGGGTCCTGGCTTTCTTGTCATAGGAATGCACTGGGCACAACACTAATAACTTTAAGCAAAGAATTATTGGGGATTAAGCCACAAAATCTATTTTCCTTCTGCTCTGCCATAAACCCCATATAATTCCCTAACCATTGTATCCTAGTCTCCTAGGACTGATACTCTTCAATGTCTTCATCAGCGACTTGGACGAGGGAGTGAAGTGTACTCTGCCCAAGTTTGCGGCTGACACAAAACTGTGGGGAGAAGTGGACACGCTGGAGGGCAGGGAACAACTACAAGCAGACCTGGACAGGTTGGACAAATGGGTAGAAAACAGCAGAATGCAATTCAACAAGGAGAAATGCAGAGTGCTGCACCTAGGGAGGAAAAATGTCCAGCACACCTACAGCCTAGGGAATGACCTGCTTGGTGGCACGGAAGTGGAAAGGGATCTGGAGTCCTAGTGGACTCCAAGATGAACATAAGTCGGCAGTGTGACAAAGCCATCAGAAAAGCTAATGGCACTTTAGCGTGCATCAGCAGATGCATGACGAACAGATCCAAGGAGGTGATACTTCCCCTCTATCGGGCGCTGGTCAGACTGGAGTTGGAGTACTGCGTGCAGTTTTGGGCATTGCACTTCAAGAGAGATGTGGATAACCTGGAGGGGGTTCAGAGAAGGGCCACTCATATGGTTAAGGGCTTGCAGGCCAAGCCCTATGAGGAGAGACTGGGGCACCTGGACCTTTTCAGCCTCCACAAGAGAAGGTTGAGAGGCGACCTTGTGGCTGCCTATAAGTTCATCACGGGGGCACAGAAAGGAATTGGCGAGGTTTTATTCACCAAGGCGTCGCCGGGGGTTACAAGAAATAATGGCCACAAGCTAGCAGAGAGCAGATTTAGATTGGACATTAGGAAGAACTTCTTCACAGTTCGAGTGGCCAAGGTCTGGAACGGGCTCCCAAG
>NW_005841950.1:2561650-2569679 GCF_000455745.1 Alligator sinensis | reverse complement strand
GGGGATGGGGGAGAGGAGGGGACATTATTTCAGTTCTAGGTGGGGCCAGCAGCCAGTCTAGTAGCTCCAGTGGTGTAATTGGTTAGCATGTGGTACTTATGCAGCAGAGCCATGCTGAGGTTGTGCATTCAAGCCTTGCCTAGAGCACATCACCTTCTTGCCTGCTCTGCTGTGGCTTCCCTCCCTGCTGGGCTCTTTGTTTCACCTTATGAAGGACTACAAGGCTCTGGGGGCCAAGCTGAAGGAGACAGGGGCACAGGTGGTCTTCTCATCTGTTCTCTCAGTGAGCAGATGTGGATGACGCCATGAGACCTCCATCAGGGAGGTCAACTTGTGGCTTCAGAGCTGTTGTTATGAGACAGGCTTTGGCTTTTTGGACCATGACCCATACTTCCGAACAAGAGACATGCTCAGCTGGGATGGGCTTCATCTCTCCCCCAAAAGTAAGTGCGTGTTTTCTTTCAGGTTGGCTGATCTCCTCCAGTGGGCTTTAAACTAGGTTCGTCGGGGGAAGGGGAGGACAAGGACAGGGGGATCCATGGAGCACTGAACCATGAAATACACACAAGACCAGCCCAGGTAAGTATCAAAGATCGTATTAGACAGGAGTATAAGGGGGTTCCAGGGGCAGCCACCAGGGGAATTAAGTGGATATATACAAATGCCAGGAGCATGGGTAACAAGCAGGAGGATCTGGAACTCTTGCTTGCGAGCAATAACTTTGACCTAGTGGGACTAACTGAAACCTGGTGGGTACTCATGACTGGGTGGTAGGAATAGAGGGCTATAGGTTGCACAGGAGTGATAGAGGAGGGAAAAAAGGAGGGGGTGTCGCTCTCTATGTCAAAGAACAGTACACATCTTCCCTAATCAAACTGGGATCAGAGGATGGACAAGTGGCGACTCTGTGGGACAGGATCCAAGGAGGTCGGGAGGGAAAGGGACCTGGTGGTGGGGGTCTACTACAGGCCTCTGCATGAGGTGGATGGGGAATTTTCCGGGCAGCTCTCAGAGGCTGTGCGGTCTAGAGACATGGTAGTCATGGGGGACCTTAACTACCCGGGCATATGCTGGGCGGAGCAGTCAGCTAGATCTCACTGCTCACACAGGTTCTTAATCTGTATTCAGGACCTCCACCTAACACAGGAGGTACAGAGTCCCACCAGGGGTAATGCCTTGCTTGACTTGATGTTGGCCACGGGGGATGACCTGGTGGGGGACCTGCAGATTCAAGGCAACTTGGGGGACAGTGATCACCAAATGATAAAATTCACTATCCAGAGAAGGGCGGGCACTATACCTAGCAGGACACAGGTGCTAAACTTTGAAAAGGCTGACTTTAATAGGCTCAGGGGACTGGTTAGCAGGGTACTAGGAACCAAGAGCCTAAATGCTTTCGGTGTCCAGGATAGGTGGTCATTCCTCAAGGATACCATTGGCAGAGGAAATCCCATGGCAGAGGAAAGGGGGCAAAGGGGCCAGGAAGCCCCTTTGGCTAACCAGGGTCGTCCAGGATACCTTAAGAGCAAAAAAAGAAGCATACAGGAAGTGGAAGCAGGGGGTAGCTAGTAAGGAGGAGTACACTTCCTTGGCCCGCACCTGCAGGGAGTCAGTCAGGAAGACCAAGGCAGCTCGAGAACTCAGGCTAGCAGCAGGGATTAAGGACAATAAAAGTCCTTCTTTAGGTACGTTGGGAGCAAAAAGAGGGTGCAGGGTAGCACAGGACCCCTACAGGACATGCAGGGGGGGCATAGTGATGGATAGCAGGGACAAGGCAGAGCTCTTCAATGAGTTTTTTTGCCTCTGTCTTCTTAAATAGGAATCTAGATGAACCCTCAATATGCATCACAGACACCAACAAGGGGAACATCAGCCGACCAACTGTCAGCGCCGACATGATAAAAGGACACTTGGAGGGACAGGACGTGTTCAAATCACCGGGACCAGAGGAATTCCACCCACAGGTAATGAAGGACTTAGCGAGTGTCATTGCCGAACCACTAGCAAGGATATATGAGTACCCTTGGTGCTCGGGTCAGGTCCCGAAGGACTGGAAGAGGGCCAATGTGGTCCCAATCTTTAAGAAGGGGAGGAAGGAGGATCTGGGGAACTATAGATCAGTCAGCCTTACCTCTATACCTGGGAAAATCATTGAAAAATTATCAAGGAACACATCTGTGGGAGCCTGCTGGCTAATGTGATGCAGAGGGGTAACCAACATGGGTTTATAGCAGGCAGGTCCTGCCTGACTAACCCAGTTTCTTTTTACAAGGCCACCAAATGTTTAGATGCAGGAGTTGAGGTGGATGTTATCTATCTAGACTTTAAGAAGGCCTTTGACATGGTATCCCATACCATTGCTATAAATAAACTGAGATTTGCCTTGGATGATTACACGGTAGAATGGGTAGCAAACTGCCTCAGGGGTCGCACTCAGAGAGTGGTGGTGGATGGGTTGGTATCAACCTAGAAAGATGTGTGCAGTGCAGTGCAGTTCCTCAGGGCTCAGTTCTGGGATGGTGCTGTTCAACACCTTCATCAGTGATCTGGATGAGGGGGTGGGAAGCACCCTGTCCAAATTTGTGGATGACACAAAAATATGGGGTGAATCTAACACCCTGGAGAGGAGAAACCAGATCCAGGCTGCCCTAGACAGGTTGAGGAAGTGGGCAGAGAGCAACACGGATGCAATTCAGTAAGGACAAGTGCAAGGTGCTGCATCTAGCGAGGAAGAATTGCCATCATACCTATAGGCGGGGGAGGGGGGGAGGTTCAAGCGGGATGCAGAAAACCTGGAGAGGGTCCAAAGAAGAGCCACACGTCTGATTGGAGGCATTCAGGGAAGGGCCTATGAGAAAAGGCTAAGTGTCCTTAACCTCTTCAGCCGCTCCAAGAGAAGGCTGAGAGGGGCCTTGTGGCAGTGTGCAAATTCATAAGGGGACAGCAACATGAAGTAGGCAACGATCTGTTTGCTAGGGCACCCCCTGGAACAAGCAACAATGGCCATAAGCTACTAGAGAGAAGGTTTAGACTGGACATTAGAAAAAGGTTCTTCATGGTCAGGGTTGCCAGGATCTGGAATGGGCTTCCAAGGGAGGTGGTGCTCACCCCATCCTTGGGGGTCTTCAAGAGGAGACTGGACAGGCGCCTGGCTGGGTTCACAGACTGTCTTCTTGCCTGCCAGGGGCAGGAGGTCGGATTAGATGGCCCACTGAGGTCCCTTCCGACCCTAGAATCTATGAATCTATGACCCTGCAGCTGCTGCTGCATGGATGCAATGTTTCTAATTGCTCTTCTCTTTTGATGGTGACATTTTTTTTTCTTCCAGTGGAGAAGACACTAAAAGGAAAGGGCTAAGATGCAAAGGGCAGGGATGTAAAGTGGATATAGAACTGCTGTTCATGGAGGAAATTGGCTTGGCCAGACCAAATCAACACAGAGGTCCATCAAGACTGCAATCTTGCTTCCAGTAGGAGCTCAATAACTTATGACTTACATGGAAGATGACTTGCATGGAGGTATAACAAAATAGATATCCCACAATGCACCTGGGCACTTGAACAATTTTCTGTGGTGGGGGGCAAAATTGATTCTTCACACCTGAAAACCAGTATTTTGCCTTCTGGAGCATAAGATCAGATCTAAGGTCCTGGCACTCTCTCTGGACGTTAAAAATCCCACAAGATTGTTCATTAAAATGTAGAGAATGGTGTTGCCATATTTTGCCCTTGAACAAAATTTGGCATCTTCTCACAGGAGTGGAAAGCAGACACTGCTTTTCACCCTCCACCCAAAGTGGTTGTATTACAGTGCTGCTGCTTCCATATTGTTTGCAAAGCCCTCTGGAATGATTATGCATTAATAGGAGAGTCCAATATTGCTCTTATGCCAATTAAATGATCCAGCTGTCCACCCCACACCTCTTTTTTAAACCCAGCTACAGCATTTGCCCCTCGGACTTACCAGGGAAGAGTAATCAGAAACTGAGGGGCTCCACTGTATGTGCTCAAAATGTAGCAGCTGCTCCTGTCATCCAGGGAGTCTTGGTATGCTTGCAATGTGACACAATGGGAATAGGTTACAGTCAAAAAGAAGATGCAATTAGCTTAGGCTTTAGGAGGAACTTGGACAAGGATAAGGATGGACAATTTACCTAATAGAATTGATCAGGCACTAATGAGCTCTCAAGGCAAGGCTCTGGATCCACTGACCAGTGCAAAGTCCCTCCTACTTTTTGTAGGGGCTTTCAACTAGATAATCTGTATGCCTGCTATTCCATCATTGATAAGTCCACCCACACCGAGCCTGAAATGATCCCCCCTGACAGATACCGCAGGCAGAAGAGGGGCCCCTGGTGCCCTCCACCTGAGCTGACTTCACATTGTCAGGGCTGGGACTGCTCAGTTTGTGCAGCAAGTGAGTGCTCACTGTGCTGCCAGGACTGACACATCATTGGCTTCAGTATGTGCAGTGACATTTTGGAAGTCACTTTGCAGGCCCTGATGTAACCTGACTGGGATCTGCCTAGACAGGAACCACTCGCTGAACCCATAGCACCGGCAAAGGGTTATGTGCAACTTAGCAGGGCACAGGCTGGAGCTGCAGAGTCAGACTGGTGATAAAAGGCCGTTTCTGAGCCTAAAGTGGGTACAGATTTGGCATTGATGTCTCCTTCTCCAACTTGCAACTCCTATTAGCATAACTGGGCCACCAAGGACAGAAACCAACTACCCTTTGGAAAATGTTCAAGGGCCGCCTCTCCTTTTTCCAATACAACCATATTCAGCATTGGCCCCATGGAACATTTCCTCTCCAGGAGATGATTTGCATACAGCCTCTTCTGCAACCTGTTGACTGATCAACATCATGAAGCACAAAGGGAAGGTTATGCTATTGATAAACCAGGATGGGAACATAAAGACATCAAGCTGGAAGGTCCTTCCAGGCCACTGAGTCCAGTCCCCTGCATTTGTGGGCAATTATGTATTGGAGGAATCTCTGTTATTGTCAATTCAGATGGTACAAACTCAGAAATACCAGGATGAGCCTAGAATAGGCCATTGGTTGGAGTAGGAGATGAGGGCTTTGCCAATGCCCTGCCTCTGTATATCTAGGAAGCAGTTGGTTAATATGTATTCAGAAGATGCTAAGAAGAGGACCATGCCCCATGCTAGAGATGGCCTCCCCACCACTCACCCTCTCCTTGCCAATGCTGGGTTAGAAATTCATTCTATTCTTTAAGCACAATTATCTACTTTCGTGTCTATGTGCCCAGGAATACTTTTCCATTGGACAGATGGGAGGGGGGCTAACCAGGAGCATCTGCCATGCCTTGGCTGTGCCCAGCATAGGTGGCACTAGTGGCATGGTGAGAAGGCCACAGAGCCATTTGGGGGGAGTGAATGCAGTGGAAGTGGGGGCAGGGATCTGGCACTAAAGCCTCTGATCCAAAAGCCAACAACAGGGCAGCTTTTAGCAAGGCATTATTTTGCGCTTTCTATATTTCATCCTTAGATCCGCTGTTACATAATAAAAATGAGCGATTATGCTTTTGTAAGATACGGCATGCCATCTTATGAGGCTTAAGGGAGATCATTCCCATTGTCATCTGACAATAAGAAATATAACACTATGCCCAAAGGAACCTGAGAAAGCCAGTCACATGAGATGGGGTTTACTAGGGAGATGGTGCCCCCTTATTGAGCAATTAAAGATCCCCCGGAAAGGTCAGCCAAATGGAGCTGTCAGCATTGAAAGGGGCTTCATGTTTATAGAATCACAGTGGGGCAAGCTGATTTTTTGCCCTGGTCAAATGTTCCAGATGGTTTTGCAAAAATGAATTAGACATGGCATGGGGATGTAATCGTCATCGCTGGATCTGAACAAAATTAATACCTCTTTTTGCCTCTTGTGGAGAAAGAAGAGACTATAGATTGGTAACAAGAATAAGGTTTGCTATTCAAATGTCTCAGATCAAATGCAGACCCAGAAGAATTATTGTGACACTAGACATGTGCATGGTTTGAGCGGGGATAGACCATCCCAGTGTATTGCTTGGTCCAGATCTGAATTCCAAGGGAAAGGCATTGCCCCACACCTCTGGATTTTGGGCTTTGTGCATTTTCAGTGCCAGCTGAAATATAATGGCTGCTGGGGCTGCATACCTGCCTTTCCTTACAGACAAACATTTGCACAGAAAAGGAAGAAGAAGAAGAACAACAAGAAAAAGAGGGATGCCTTTTTTTTGTTCAGGATGCCAAATATTCTGAGTGAACCAGCAGGAGAGTGAGGTGTATGGGGCTTGTCCATGTTACAAAGCATCCTCTGCTACAGCTGTGCCTAGACACAGCTATGTTGGCAGAGTTCCCTAGTGGAGATGCAGCATCCTCCGGCCTGTATATGCCACCTCCCTGAATGATACCAGTTAAGCTAAGCTAGGCTTTCTTCTGTTGGCAGAGCTGTGTCCAGAAAGGGGTTCTCCCTGGCACAGATATGCTAGATGGGGGGTGTGATCTTTTCAAAATGTGTCATGTAGTTCAAACCTAAAGCTGCAGAGGCCAAGAACACAAGGAACTGCACTTACTGGTAACTAACCTTTTCTTCTGCTCTGGGAACTTCCTACTCTTGGGGGAGCATTAGCAATCAAAGAAATAAGTCTGAGCACTGATTAAGTCAAGGATATCCACACTGCTGTCCCTATGTGGCCTTGGAATGTGATGCCAAGGCCAGAGGATATTGCTGCATTGCACTTTGGAAGAAGCTTCAGCCAGCTGTCTTGCAAATCACTGTAAGAGACGTGACCTCTCAGGGAAGTTGCCTGTGATGGAGCGGAATGAATTCATAGACCAATGATGACCAGTTCACCTGTTAAGTCCAAAGTATAAGCTAGTGCCACTACAAACCAGGCACCGCTGTCACCCTGTGCCACTGAATCCTATTGCCACTGGGATGTGGTAATACTAAATTTGGGCATTTGTAGATGACATTTTAAGGTGAGTTTAAAGTGGGTTAAATGCCTTTTGCACCACTTTAATGGCATTGCTGTGTGTACATTTGGCGGCGTATTCCAGCCGCTGTACCACATTTGGTGGCATAATGTGCCTTAAATGATTTTGGGATGCAGCAAATGACTTTGGGGGTGCTGCAAAGTAAAACACCTCCACAGATTTTTAGTTTCCTACCCTAAGGTCACGGAGGGAAGCACTGGGCTCCATGTGGCTCAGGGTTTATGCAGGCAGCCCGTGCAGGCAACCCATGCAGGCAGGCTTCACAGAAGGGGGAAAAAAAAAGTGGCAAGCCTGATCTCCACCCCCTCTCTGAAGCCTGCCTGCCCGCCTAAGCTGCATGGGGGTCTGGTGCTTCCCTCTGAGGCTGCGGTGCCCCCCCGGGACTGCCCAAGCTGGATGCCTGTGGGTAGGTGCTGCCTGGGGGGGGAAGGTGGGGCACTGCTGCCATGGAGGGAAGCACCAGGCCCAGCCGTGCAGTTCAGGGACTGCTCTGCATACCAGCAGCTTGCTCTCCCCTCCCTGCTGCTGGAGAGGCAGGTAAGGATCAGGTGGACACAGGTGGACATGACACAGTGGTTTACTTGGCCCTAAATTGAAGCGGTGTTTTTAAAAAAACACCGCTTCAATTTAGGGAGAATTAAACCCCCTTGTTGTGTACAAATGCCCTTTGGCAGCAACTTCCCTGAAGCTCCTGTGGGACCAAATCCTTGATCTAGCACTGACCCCTCTCCCCCAGTTCCCTGAGTGTCACTCCAATCCTTGTCCTCATCCCCAGTGACGTTCTGTTACCCTTCTGCTCCCCAAGTGCCACCCTGATTCCCATCACCAATACCCCCTTTAACTCAGTGCCTGGGGCTCATGTACCAAATGCACCAGCTGCTGGTGGCACTTGTGGCATGCCTGCCATGGCTTTTTCACTCCTGGCTTAGACCTTTAGATCTAGGTCTGGGCTATATGACACATTTTGAAAAGATCACCCCCCCCCCCCCCACCCCAACAATACTTTTGTCCCGGGAAAACCC
>NW_005841950.1:2529557-2561457 GCF_000455745.1 Alligator sinensis | reverse complement strand
CCCCCCCCCACACCTAACATATCTGTGTGCCAGGGAAACCCCCTTTCTGGACACAGCTCTGCCAACAGAAGAAAGCCTAGCTTAGCTTAACTGGTATCATTCAGGGAGGTGGTATATACAGGCATCTCCACTAGTGAACTCTGCCAGCATAGCTGTGTGTAGGCACAGCTCTAGCAGAGGAGGCTCTGTAATATAGACAAGCCCCATACACCTCACTCTCCTGCCGGTTCTCTCAGAATATTTGGCATGAACTAGTGGGCAATCCTGAACAAAAAAGGGCATCCCTCTTCTCTCTCTCTCTTTCTTTCTTTGGTGCCAAATGTGCGTCTATAAGGAAATATGCAGCCCCAACAGCCATTACTTTTTAGCTGGCACTGAAAATGCACAGAGCCCCAAATCTAGAGATGTGGGGCAATGCCTTTCCCGTGGAATTCAGACTGGGACGGTCTGTCCCCACTCAAAACCAAGGACATGTCTATTGTCACAATAACCCTTCTGGGTCTGCATTTGATCTGAGACATTTTATTAGCAAGCCTGACCCTTGTTACCAATCTATAGTCTAAAGGCCTAAGCATACCAGCTAAAGTAGGTCAAATCTGCATACAAAATGCAATGCCAGTGATAGCTCCTCTGCCATTCAACAGATTTGGTACAACGGAGGGCTCCAGAGCTGCTTGCTATATTACTATAAAAGAGGCAGCCAGGAAGAGGCTGGTGAGTGCTAATCTGCCTGCCACAGAGGCTACAGTGTCTTGTAGACAGCTTCTAATGGCTGGGTAAGTGGGCTTACTGGAGTCCAGAAAAGACTCTTCAGGCTCATAGTGAGAAGTATGGAAAGGCATGTAGATGACTGGGGGGTTTGAGGTGGCTATCAGGGGAGCTGGCAGGGTGTCTGTGACCCTTCTGGGAGTGTTACTGAAGGGGCTAGAACATCCCTTCTGACCTGTATTGATTGTAGGGCCAGTACGTGAGCTGGAAGGTCTTGTTAACAACTACAGCTATCTTGCTAAGTGGAAGCCCTGTCTAGAAATCTGTGCCAAAGATATGACAGGTGAGAAGTAAACATAGATGCTGTCTAGTGACCTACACCATTCTGTTATGGCTGTTCCCTGCAGTCTGAAGGGACAAACCCACCAAAGGTGGTATGCTGCCTCTGCCAGTGCCCCTTCTCTGTGCTCTGCACCCAGTGAGCATTCAGATCCAGTGGGAAGGTCAGCTTCAAGCAACAAGCATGTTTTCTGCTGTTGTCTTCTACTTGAACTCCATCTTTCTGGCCCAGAATAAAGGGAGGATGCACTGAATGAGATCTCATCCCACTTCCTAGAGGAAGATGAGGGTGAGATAAGCAGAAGGCTAAGTGAGTGGCCTAAAGATATCCCTACCAATGGCATAGGTGTCACTGAGCAACTATGCTGAGAAAAGGCAGGGAAGATGAGATAATAGGACATAAGCTTCCAGGGCTGGAGCAGGACTGGGATCCATGGGTCTCTTGAGAATCTCCCTTCACATTTGCACCAGGAACTTGACTCACCTAGGAAAGGCTCATGACAACTTTCCTCTGGTCCATATTCTTCATAGGCCAGCAAGACCTGAAGCACTTCCCAGAGCAGGAGCTGTACAGAGGCTGTCTGGAAACTTGGAAAGCATATCTTAGTCTGTTAATAAATGTGATAAAAAATCAGCATAGAAAGCCAGAGGTCCCTTTTGAGGAGGGGGTTTCTCCCAGTCCTTGATATGAAGTCCTGGAAATATTCTCTAGAATTCAAGGAGCAAACTTGGTTATCTGAGCGCATGGCCCTGTCACATGGCAACAGTTCCCTGAGTTGCTTTATGCCTGAGGTGAAGAACATGGAGTGTGTGTGATTGGTTTTGAGCACTGCAGATGCAATCACCCCACGTTATCACACACCGTAGCATTTTAGAGGCTCTACTGACATTCAAAACTGCTTGCAGCAGAACGGACCACCTCAAAACAAGGTGGTACATGGTGCTTCAGGGGAAAGTAATATCCCCTACTCTTTATAACCAGGCCAGGGCTGGGGTAAAGCAGTCTTTTTTTTGTTTATTGATTTGTTTTAAATGCAATGCAAAACTCAAGAGAAGCAAAAATATCAGCTTCACCGGTAAAACCAAACTATGCCACAAACAATAAAAGGAAAAAGGAAAAGGAAAAAAAGAGGGAAGCAGGAGGGATAAACACAGAAAAGGGAAGTGTGCAATGAGCAACCATCTAGCTACCACAATATTCCAAGAATTCCTTTCAAATTGCACCAAACTTTGAAGCAGGTCAGACTGCTAAACATGACTCTCTCCACAGATGCCAGCTTTAGATTTCATTCTACCAGATTTTGACTTCTGGAGATGTCCTGCTTTTCCAAAGCAGCAATATAATCCTGCATGTTACTAATAAGTTCTGCTGTAAGAGTGCAATTTGGGAGAGATTCAGTTTGAATTCCTTGGGGATATACCCAAGAACGTACATATTGACCAAAGGCATCAGTGCTGTGTTGAAAACCATGTTTAACTCTAGCTACAATTTCTTTCTAAAAAGAATTGATAATAGGGTGTGAGCAGAACATGTGACTATTGCTTGCAGTGTATCACATCTCCAACATGTACCTAGTGGTAGTATATTTGATTTTTTAGGCCTGCAGGGAGCCCAATGGAGACAAAAAATGATCTTGTGTTGTATAAAACAAATGATAAGATCAAATGTCAATGTTTGAATATTATAGATTACTGATTTCCACTGGGATTCTGTCATCTGGATACTTAGGTCTCCATTCCATTTTAGTCTTAAATACCAGTAGTCTGTATCAGGGCAGTTATGTTACATTATAAATTCATAGAGTAATGACACAGGATGGGGAAGAGAAGCCCAATTTCAAGGCAAAAAAAAAAATATATATATATATGGAGTTTTTGCCATATCTAAAGTCTCATTTCCAAACTGGTTTTGTAATACTTGATGTGACTAAATGTATTGCCATTTAACTGTCTTTGGAAGGTCTAATTCCTCACAGAAGTCAGAGAAGGTCTTAATGTGATGAACAATTAAAAGCTGTTCTATATACTCAATACCCTTATCGATCTCCTTTTTCACCCTCAGTTTGTGAGACCCATACTTCAACAATAGAGTTTCCCCAACAAAGTCCTTTTGATATAACAAAGGACAAAAATTCAGTAAGTTTGCCAATTTTTTCCAAGCTTTTCAGGCTGCAAAAATTGCAGGAATCAGAGAGAACAGTGAGAAGTAGAGCTTATGATGGTTGATAATAAAAGGGAAAACATAAGTGACAGTTCAATATCCACCCATTTAGGAGAGTTATCAATTCTATCTAGGGTGGCCATCATAGAGGACAGTCCAGTTGTCCTCTGTCCTCTATTGATATGAAACTGGAGGCTTTATGTCCTCTATTTTTTCTCTTGAAGAGAAAAATAGAGGACATAAAAGCATCAGGTTTCGTATCAAGAGGACAGAGGACAGAGTAGCAGAAAACTGGAACATCCTATATGATGGCCACCCTAGTTCTATCAGTTTTCTAGCATGTAACCTGACTTACTAAGAAGGCATTGTGATATTGTGGAAGGTTTGGAAGATGAAAGCCACACATTTCAATTGGTAGGTGCATCTTTTTTGATGAAAATTGTGCTCTTTTAGCCTCTCCCCACAGTAACAGGGTAAGACAACCTGAAGCATAACTTCTACCCGGGTTGTGTTGGCTTTGCTTTCCCGTCATTATCCTATGATCCCCAAAGCCAAGTGCTTAGATATGGTGATATAGTTCTTATGGCCATTGAAGCCCTGCTTAGAAGGCAGCTAGTCTTTTCTGTATCAGCTAGAAGAGCTGCTCAACTGTCCCCAACAATAGCGAGCTGAGAGGCCTGATGTATGAGGTCTGATTCACCTTTGTTGAGCACTCTTGGGTTCATCTATATTGGGGCTTGTGTTTCTCTGTCAGTGCACAATAACAATGCAAAATAAAATAAAGTGCACAGGTCAAAAAACCTCCTTGTCAGTAGCATGAAAGGAGGCCTATTTTTAGAGCTAGCAAACCTGAATCCATCCAACTTACCTCACAGGTCCCTGGAATTTTTCTAGTCCACACAGACAAGCCTTAAAAGATGTGTGTGGTGGGAAATTATCAGATGGTGTAAATCAAGGTAGATCTGCTGACATCAAGGATGGATCTGGGGAAGTGCGGTGGTGCAGTCATGCCCCTGTCAGTTGTGCTCTGCATGCACAATGAGTCTGCTGGTTGGTGCAAGCTCTTGCTGGAGGCACTGCTTTCTCTGGGCTATGGAGCCCAGGGGTTGAATGCTGCTCCTGTCCATCTTCCCTCCTTTTTCCCCTGCCCCTGAACTTGGCACAGGGAATGAGATGGGAGGGACAAATGGTGGCAGTACTCATTTCCTGGGCTCCAGAACTGTGTGAAAGCAGTGGCTCTGGCACGAGTCCACACCAACCAGCTAATGAGCTCAGAGAGCTTCCTGCATGTTCAGAGCTCTGGTAGGAGTCTACACCGACCAGCTGGGAACTCAGATTGCTCATTGGATATGCTCCACCCAGCTGAAGGGGGTATGGCTGCATACCTCTTGGATCCTTTCCTGGATCCACCCATGACTGACATCACTGTAAATCAACAGCAGATCTGGTGTGCGACGTCTCCCATTCACTGAAACTAGGACAACTTTAGATATTGGTGTATGGGTTTCAATGCCCATTTGCCACTGTGGGTCCAGTGCCTTTAGTAGGAGTGGCACCAATTAATACCCCTGAGAATGTGACTCCCTGCCTTTTGATACAGATGGATTACTGCCGTCCTGGCAGTAATAACCTTTTCATACACACTATTGCTAATGCAATTTGCTACTTTTCCCATTGTGACAGGTCCTTACATGCAATGAAATAATGCAAGAGCATTTAACTGCTGGAGAACAGCTTTCTTTTTAAAGAGAACAGATGCTGTTAATGACTCTTGGTGGGAGCGAATTAACTTATGCCAGATCTGTGCTTGTAAATCCTATCACCTTTCAAGTGCCTCCTGGATCAGCCCATAAAGATCCGGTGAGAAGATCTCCCACATACTTGCTTTGGAGACAGCAGGACTGACTTGTAAAACTGGTTCCTTGAAGTTCTACTTCTATCCTGCATGGAAATACACAACAAAGGCTCAGCTGACAGCACTGCAGTCTGTCATTCCCTCTATTTCAGGCTTTGTCTACAAAGGAAATTTGCTTTTTTGTAAGGGTCACTAGGATAGCTGCCTGATGCAAGCCCCTTCTATGTGCTGTACTTAAAACTATCAGCTACCTGCTGGAGAAATGACAGAAGACACTGCAGGCTGGCACCTTAGACACTACTTGGTTCGGAGAGGTGTTAGCACCCTGGGGTGCCATGAGATCCTTTAAAGGATGTCACAGGATGTTGCACCGTATTAGCATTGTTAGGTGTACAAACACCTACTCGTGATTTGTAGGATAGACCCGGAGATTGCAAATAGGAATCCCTACTGCTGCATTCTGACCTGTTGTGGTCTTCCTGAGTTCTTTGGCAACAGAAAATTCGGTCCATTATTTTTTCCATGGGCAAAAAAACCCAAACCAAATAGTGAAAGCTGTGAGGTATCCAGGTTGTAGCCATATTGATCTAGAGGAAAAAGAAATCAGGACTCGTGATAGAGGTGATCTCTTTTATTAGACTGACTAGATTTTTGCAAAGATTTTTGTTAAAGATTTTTTTTTGCAAAAATCTAGTTGGTCTAATAAAAGATGTCACCTCTACCATGAGCTCTGATTCCAAGAGTGAAAGCTGGCATTTTCCAAAGGGTGCTTGGAAGTTGAGAACAGCTACTTTATTTAGTGTAACACAGCCTACTACCTCTCTCTCTTCTCTGTACTGTAAACCAAGCCTTGGAAAGGTTTGCCAGTGTAGCTACATTGGCTAGAGGTGTGAAAAGATCACACGTCTAACAGATGGTACCTTGGCTGTACCCTGCCTCCTGGATACAGCCATGTGACAAGAGAGCTTCTGTCAGCTTGGCTTCTTTATTTGGTGGAGGTGGTGTAGTGAAACCAGCAGAGAAATTGCTGCAGCTGCTGTATGTGATGTCTCTACAAGTGTGCTCTGTCACCATCACTCTGTTGACAAAGGTGCACTGGCAGCAGCTTTGTAATCTAGATGATGAGCCCTACTTGTATGCTTGTGTTTCCAGAGTAGATGGGACCTTGCACTTCTTAATGTAGTTACCACACATGCCTGTTGGGAAGATAAGGATGTGTTACCATCTCCTTTTTACGGATGGTCTCACAAGTCCCAGGCTGGACCACCTCTCTCTTCAGTTCTAATAGGTTTTTTTAAAGTTGTTCTACCACAGATTATAAAACACCAGATGGAAAGATTATGAAACCACAGTGTCTGGAAAAGCTATTTTGAGTAAGATACGTTCGAATGTCTTTCTCCACCTGGGGCCTGAATGGTTGGACTCACTGTCACGAAGAAGCACTAAAAGACAAAAGACTGGGGGGAGGAGAAAGAAGGGGGTGGAAAGCTATTTCCAGAAGTGCCTTTCTGTAACATATGTCCTGAATTCAAAGGATGGGGTTGTGTTGTGTGTAGAAACCTGCTAGAGCAGGGGTGGGCAAAATGCAGCCCGGGGGCCAGATGCAGCCTGCCAGGCCATTCTATCCGGCCCACGGGACCCTTAAAAAAATTAAAAAATTAATATTTATCTGCCCTGGGCTGCCTGTCCTGAGGCCCACAATGGCTTGCCAAAACTCAGTAAGTGGCCCTCTGCCCAAAATAATTGCCCGCCCCGTGCTACAGGTTCTGCCACTTGTGAACATCATCTCAAGCCAAGGCAGATTTAAAAAAAACAAATCCCTTTTCACTGAACCTGAGGGCTTGTGTGCACTGGGAAGTGGTCTGTTTAAACTGGACTGTATTGTTCTTATGGTAAAGAATGTGGCATTAAACACAGTTCAGCTCTCTGACATGGTCTCCACTGAGAAATAGCTTTAACATGTGTGACTTACAAACCTAGTGTGAACAAAGCAGGCCATAGGTTTAACATAGTGTGTCAAACTTACCTGGGGTCTTGGGCTGGATCCAGACCATGGGGCTCTTTGTAGGTTGGATCCAGCCCAGGCCTGGAGGGGTGAGAAGTGTGCCATGGCCACCATAGTGGGTCTGGACCTGGAGAGGGGTCCAGCAGTGGTAGCAGCAAGCCAAGCTCACCACCGATGGGCTGGCTAAAGCGCCCCAAATTCCATGGCAGATTGCACCCTGCAACTTCCAGTGGCCTGCAAGTAGCGCAACAGCTGCATAGAGAGGCTCCATGGGCTGGATCCCACCAGTGGGCTGTACGTTCAACGCCTATGCTTTAACACATCAACTAAGAAAAGCTCTATTGAAGAACAAATGTAGGATTGACCTTGACTACCAAACAAGCATTTAAATAACAGTTTCTCTCTACCCCAGGATTTTAGCCTGTTAACTGAAGCACTAAAATCAAACCCTTTTATGCATTACAGCCTCCGTATCAACCTTCTGCTTTACTATCTGTATTGGATGGTTGCAGGTTAAACACAACTGCACAGCGTTCAAAGCAACACTCGCTGTATACACTGTGGGCTACTCTGTGCTGAGTACCATGTGTCCCCAAGGTAGTGCATTAACAGTTCCAGCATGCAGGTCTTCAGCGTGGACCCTGCTTATTAAACAAAGTACAATCTACTAACAGCTCACCAATGCCTTCAGAGCCTCTTGGGATCCAGCTGGAAAGTGCTCAGGACCTCACAGGATCCGGCCCTTTGTCCTCAGCAGGGCACAGCTATGGGAGAGGCTTCTTTCTGGAATCCATCTTTATTCCTCTCTCCTCCCTTCTGCACACTCTGGGGGATCTCCTAGAGGTTTTGTGTCATTGTGCAGCTGACAAAAATCCTGGAGGCTGCCTAGGCTCTCCCTCCTCTGCCTCCTGAAACCCCAGAGGATGGGGAAATCGGATTCCTTTCCATTTCAGTAGCTGGTGGGAATGGGTGAACAGCACTGCTCTGCAGGTTCTCAAGTGTGCTTTGTAAAGGCCTTGGCAGTAAAATAGAGGCCATCTGAAAAAGGCTTCTATTGACAGGCTGCAAGGTGTGAACAATCTTATCTGCCATAAAGGCACCAGCTTGCTGCATGGCCCTGGGAAGACAAAAGGAATGAGCCAGCCCAGAAAATGCTATTCGCCCCTTTTCTTTCAGTGATTAAAACCCATGCCCAATCCCTGGCTTCCCTTCTGTGCCCCCTTCTTCTCCCTCTCCCTCAAATGCCTGGCCACTGCCATCCTTTCTGCTTTCCCTGCAAAGTAACCCTTGCTACAGAGGTGCTGAACCACCAGAGTGCTACAGCCCTCACATTCCTCCTTGAATCCCCTCCTGCCTCTCCACATCCACCACTTGTTTTTTGAGCTGCCTCATCTCTGCCCATAAACCCAGCCCTCTTGCCGTCCTCCTGCACAGCTTGTTGTCAGCCCAGCACAAAACCTACTTGCCCCTCAGCCAAAACAAAGTTGCAAGACTGTTGTGCCAGCCCACCTATGCCCGTCGCTGCCCACCCTATGGTCCCCCACCGCTCCCCTGTTCTGATACGGTGGCACTGTGCCAACACTTGGCACTGACATAAAAACAACTGCGCCAGGACCAGGGCAACAGTGCATTGGGCTGGGGGGGGGGTCCATTCTGCTGCTCGCTCTGCATCAAGCCATGCTGAGGCTGTGCTGGCTTGTTCCAATCAGGCTCCCAAGGGCACAGGGCAAAGTGGATCTTAGCTCAGAGGGTACACAAGACATCTCTGTGGGGTATGTAGGACAAAAATTGTGTAATGGCTGATTTAATTTTTATTATAATTAATGATTAGCATTTAAGGGGCTCAAATATAAAATGTACGCTGGTAGGGGTACAGACAGCTGGTAAATCTAGAAGGGGGTACGTGATAAGAAAAAATTTGGGAATCTCTGCTCTAGAGGACTTGATCTGGCCGATACGAGGAAGTATAGGGGGGATCTGTTCTACTTCAAGGATCTACTCTACCATTTCAGTGATTCTCTGCCTTTAAGCCTCTACTTGGATTTCCATAAATTCTTGCATGCAAACAGCGTTGGACCAAGCTTTATGAATATACACATGGCTTGCAAATTTTTTCTTTCTGCACACATTTTGAACAGAAAGCAGGGATCCAACCTGAGTTAAGTTGCCGCTTTTTTTTTTAATTCAATTAAAAAAATGTATTTTTGTGCAATTTTGGAAGCTTGAGTTTTTTGTGCTTTATTAACTTTTCTGGCAAAGCTAAAATGCTGGTTTGTCTTGATCTGAGAACTCCCAAGATTTAGGAAGGTAGAAGAGAGCAGAGGGCTAACTTCAGGTTTGGAAGCTCCCCCAGTAGGGCTTTTCTTGAGGCAATCTAGGACCAGGAGGGTATTGTTTCAACTTTGCATCTGGGTCAGTTCTAGGAGCAGACTAGTGTGGTTGCCACTCTGTTCCCATGTAAACCTAGGTGGCTCTTTGGTTTACATAGGAACTAAGCGTTGTGGTGTAGTCCATACTACAAAGCTTTGGTGGCAGCATTCTGCATTCATGCTCACAGCTCCTTCAAGGTGGCCAAGTTATTTCTGCTGGTGGGGTTAAACCACCTTTGAGGTCTGCAGAACAGCACATGCTCACACTTTCTGCTGGGAGTGCAGCTGGCAAAAGTCATGTGGACAGGCATGCACTGGCAGCTATGCTGTCAGAGCAGGTATCTGCCAGTAGAAGACTTGTAACGTAGACCAGGGCTGGATGCCTCTCCTGCTGTATGGCAGAAGGCACATGTGGACCCCCCCCCCGCCCCCATCCGTTGGCTGTTGTGGTCCCTTCAGCAGCTAGGTACCTTTCCAAGGGGGTACTTTGTATTCTGCCGGTCCAGGTGCTACATAGATCTGCCATAACACCCTTGATGGCAGAGGGGGGAGTGAGCATAGACAAAAGGTCCCAGACAGTTCTCCACTTGCAAACTGTAATACTTTTTCTGTGCCCAGGTGGGTAAAGGATGGTTCCATATTTGAGCCCCTCATTGAAATAAGGACTAGAAGATTTGGAAGATTATTTATTAAAGACAACAATAAATTACATATTTCATTAAACTGCAGACTTAGAGAGGACCTCTTAGCTGTGTGAGGTGCAGGAGCTGAGGAATGCCTCTTAGCAAGCAGCTGCTAAAATACATGTTTCCTGCCTCAGTTTAAAATGACCAATGCACACAGGTAGAGAAGACCCTGGGCTCTCAGAAGCTTGCCCATTGCTCCAGCTTTCTGCACAGAGCTGAACAGACAAAACCAAATCATAATGAAAAATACAAACTGGGAAGTTCAGAGGAAGAGATGAATTAGGTGTAAAGTACTTTGGTGTTCTCAGGGTAGGTGACATTTGTCAGTCCATTCTTTGATGTGGGCTGAATGGAAGGAATATGCATCTCCAAGGCCATGTCTAGAGGAAAGTATTCAAACAGGTATACCATGTCCCTATGATAGGTCAGGTGCAAAATGACATTTCTACTGGCACATCTTTGTTAGGGGCTACATTAGATTGATTCCTAATGCAAACATGGCCTAAGAACTTCAGGGGCTCTGATGGGTTGCAGCACCTCCAACAGAGAAATTTCCAAAACCAAGAGCTAAGGAAAAAGTAGTGGTTAGATGCACTGATGTTTCAGATGGATCAGGACTAGACAATTCACCACTGAAAAGCCTGAAGTAAATACCTCGGGGGTGGGCAGCAAGGCCAAATTCTGATCTCTTTGGGAGTCTTTTCATGGCCTCTATGGGAGAAAGTTTGGTTCAGAGCAGACAAGCATGAGTTTGGGATTGTCAAGGAGCTTGAAAAATCTAGGTCGCAAAACTCAGGTCGAATACAATTCAAGTTGGTGAGCATGGAGACAATAAAAGGCACAGGTGGAGGTCCAGTGTTCGTGAGGTTAGAATGACTTCCTTGGGTCACTTTGTTTGCCTAGATTCTCTGCAGGACAATATTGCTGCAGACTGGGAGAGTGCTGGGTAGGGAGGGATTATTTAAAAAAAAGTCCATGATACTCAAGCACTCAGTAAAATTCCACTGCAAGGTGATGTATTGTGAGAGATCTCTAATACAGGAGCCAGGAGGCAATTATTCCATGGGTGAAGGCACATCTGGATCACAGCACAGCATTTTAGTGCTTTGCACTGCATAAAATAACAGCCTGAGCTCATCTCTGCTGTTCACGTGAGCATCTACTTTATGGACTTGATCCTACTGCTTAGGATCAACCCCCTGCCTACTCAACTCCATGTATACCCTGGTCTGATTTCCTATTCTTTCAAGAGTCATCTACACTACTGGCTTGATTTCCAATCAAGGCCACACATTTTAAAAATGAGTCACTGAGCTATCTAAAATGTCAGATTAGGCTCTTAAAAATAAAAGAAAGAAAAAAATCCAAAGCATTAAACTACAGGTTTTAAAATTCCATAAATTGAACTTCAGTTACTGCAAGATGCTTTGGGGTGGTTTATGCTGAGACCAAAGATCATTGGGATCTACAACCTGGACTATAGGCCTGATCCAAAGCCCACTGCAGTCAATGAAGGCATAGATTTCAGTGGCTGTTTGGATCAGCCTCTCACAAATGCTTTTTGCTTCAGAGGTGATGGGTCTCAATCCTGTAAATTGCTGAGTGCTCTCAGCATGCACTGACAGCTTGGAAGATGCCAAGACAACAGACTCAATGCAGAATCGGGTCAAAGGGAAGCAGATAAAATTATGCACATACCTGCCTTTTTTTCTCTTTCTTCACAGTGTGGGCAGAGAGCCACCTGCTGGCCACACTTTGTCAAGCAAGGCAGAGAAAAGATTAGAGAAAGGTCTAGTAGGTAAGAACATGTGAGGAGAAAGGACTATTGGCCCCACTTTTTAAATAGCTGAGATAAGAGTGTGGCCTGCTGTGGTCAGGGAGTCTGCCTCAGGACAGAAAGGAGCTACTGGGGCTTATACAGAAATGTGTTAATGCTATCCTGCAGCTACACAGAAACTGGAGCAGATGGACCCCACAGATCCGCTATCACCCTGCGAGGAAGATGCCCTTGAGAGGGTGCAAGCACCAGAGGGAATCAGTAAGGAAGGCAGCATGGGGTTCCCCTGCCAGTGCTTCACTCAACAGCACATGGGTCCTAAAGGCCACTGTCCCTGTAAAGAAATACCATCAAAGCATCCCAGCTGTATGATCAGCCTTAAGCTTCCAGTATCTTGGAATTCTTCTCCATTCCCTGGGTCATGCGCATTGCTGGGCTTAGTCCTACACATTATAATACTAATGCTCTCTTTTTACATTCACTTTACTTCACATTTGCTAACACTATAAGTATTCCCTCTTTCCCCCCAAATATACATATATATATATATATATATATATATATATATATATATATATACACACACACACACACACACACACACTCTCTCTCTCTCTCTTGCCATATATACAGATATGTACAAACATACAATCATGTTACAGTGCATATAGTGAGAGTCTGGATAGAAACCTGTATTCTATAAATAAGGCGTCTAAGATCACCTGGGGGGGCCTCTGTTTAAAGACAATCACAAGGTGATATATTTGTGCACAATTCCTGAATGGGAAGTCCAATGAGAAGAGGTTTGTCCACATCTGTCGCCTGTGGGTGCTGTATTGATTCCACACTTACTTGAGGACTACTGCAGAGTACAGGCTGTGGCAGAGGAAATAGAGAGTGTAAGAGAAGAAATAGAAGTATATTATATTATTTAGCTTGTAAGCTCTTCCCTCCCTGGGACCATGTTTTTGTTTTGTATTTGTACAGCACCAAGCACTTTTTCCATGACCAGAGCTTGAGGGTACACCTCCATATGAACAAACAGATGGCTGAGACCAGGCATGTGATCAGTGATCAGCAGGCCTGGGGGTTTGCTATGACAACCAGCAAATATAGAGAGGCCCCTTAGGTACTCTACAGAGTAGGTGACAGGTCCTGCCCTGAAAAAGAAAATTTAGAACCTTCTTCAGGAGTTGGACTTTGGCAAGGCAGTGGAAAAAAAAGATTAAAATGTATATAACCAATGCCTCCCACAACAGCATGGTCTTTCTATTTTCTTTTCCACTTTCTTGAACATGGAGAGATCTCTTGGGAACCAGAAGCAATTCTCTTTAAAATTCCTAGATTTCATAGACATTAGGGTTGGAAGGGACCTTGGAAGATCATCGAGTCCAGCCCCCTGCCTCAGGAGCAGGAAGTCAGCAGGGGTCAATTCGCCTCCACCCCAGCTCCTTGAAGAATGGTTCTTGTCATAGAGCCAGTCTTATCCCATGTACTCGCCTTACTAATGCATGGAAAGGAGACGATGGAGGAATGGGGTTAGTGAATGGCTGGAGAGTGGCATGCTGTATCATTTCCCCAGCCCTGGCAGATGCCCCTCCTCTGTTCAGTCAGGAAGGTAGTGGCTGATCAGGGCTGAGGACAGCCAGCTTCACCATGAGCTGGTAGCAACATGCGGTCAAAGCATGTGTATAACCAGAGCACAATCTAATGCAGTGCTGAGTCTGGTGAAGTGAGGGCAGTTCTTGTTTCCTGTCCTTCTGTCCCAACCCACTCACCTAACACACTTGTTTGATCTGGAACGCCCTCAGAGCTTTACACTAAATAAAGGCTATTGGGAGGAGTTGGGGCTGCAGTTTATTCATTCAGGCATGATGGGACTAAACACAATATTAACAAGCTGTCAGGGAGGGATGCTACCATGCTAACCTCTTGGAGGTTATTGTTGGTAATGCACAGCTGCTGCTAGCATGCCATTTCCTGCCTTCTATAAAGCTACAGTTAATTTTCATCCTGACCTGGCCCACCTCACCATAAAATCCTCAGGGTTTGCTCCAGTGCCCACTGCTGTGAATGGGAGTCCTCCCACTGGCTGCAATGAGCCTGACAGAAGCCCCTGGTCTTCTACAGCAGATAGAAGATCACATCAAAGGGAGGAGCTGCACTTGGCAGTCATAGTCCTTTCACAGCCTGACCAATATTCATCTGAATTCCTGGTACCTGCCTGCATTTCTCATCCTCTCGCCCCCTCTCCTGACCTCAAAGAGCAAAGTGGAGAGTAAACGAAAAGCAGAAAGCAAAGCTGTCAGAGAGAGAGCAAAGCTACTACCAGGGATGGTTGCTGCTGTGAGCAGCTGCCACTTCCTTTCCTCACAAGTTTCCTAGGATTAGTAGGGTCTTAACTGATACATTAACTTCAGAAAAGGATGTGGGGATTACAGCAGACAATAAGCTGGATATGAGTTAACAACGTGCCCTGTTGCCAAGGCGGCTAACAGCATACTGGACAGCATTAGTAGAAGCGTCGCATAGCAGATCAAAGGAAGTGATTATTTTTCTCTGTTCTGTACTGGTGAGGTCACATCTGGAGTCCTGTGTCCAGTTTTGGGCCCTCCACTACAGAAAGGTTGTGGACGAGTTGGAGACAGTCCAGTGGAGGGCAGGAAAAATAATTAGGGGGCCAGGGCTCATGACTTCTGTGGAGAGGCTGAGGGATCTAGGCTTATTTAGTCTGCAGAAGAGAAGACTGAGGGGGGATTTAATAGCAACCTTCAACTACCTGGAGGGGGGTTTGAAAGAGGATGGAGTGAGACTGTTCTCAGTGGCAGCAGATGACAAGTAGCAATGGTCTCAAGCGGCAGCAAGGGAAGTTCAGGTTAGATAGTAGGAAAAACTTTCTTATTAGGAGGGTGGCAAAGCACTGGACTGGGTTACTTAGAGAGGTGGTAGAATCTTTATCCTTTGAGGTTTTTAAGGCCTGGCTCGAAAAAACCCTGGCAGGAATGGTCTAGTTGGGGATGGTCCTGCTTTGAGGGGGTTGGACTAGATGAGCTCCTGAGATCCCTTCCAACCCTTATTTTCTCTGATTCTCTATTCCCTTCATGGAAACAATCTACAGGAAGTTCCACAAAATCAATCCACATTACTAAAACAAAAAAATCCCATTGATTCCTATGAGCCTTGAGTCAGCCGTACAATGCTTTCCATTATTTTAAAAGTACATTGACTTAAAACAAAACAACCCCCCGCCCCCTTGCTCTTGTTGGAAATTCTTTTACTTACTCCTGTTACAAGTGACACCTGCAAGGACTATAATAGGAGAACAGAGAGAAGCAACATCTTCTTTCCCCCTCCGTGCCTTTGCCAGCTCTTTGGATGTGGAGTTTCATGCTTTTCCCTGTACACTCAAGCTCCCCTCCCTGCCAGTCTTTCATAGAATAACAGGAGAAAGAAAAACCTCAGTCTGGAGATGTGATTAACCAATCCAAGCATCTGACTGGGGGAGGGCAGGGGAAGCAGGAGCAGGACCTGGACCTACTAACTTGCTCTTTCTTTTTCTAAAAATAAACGGGTGAGGTTTCTGGATGACTGCGTTCTCCTGCTGAGTGATGCTTTTTTTAAGGAGTGTTGAACATCATCCCTGCAGGGCACAGCTTGCTATTGATCTACAGCACGGGTGCTACTCATACTGTGCCGGCTTCTTATGCCTTGCCCTGTTCTATGCCTAGATGAGAGAAAAGGCAATTGAGATCTCTGCTTTTTTTTTTTTTTTTTTTAATAATAGCTCCAGCTTCCACTTCTTCACTGGGAATTTCTCATCATGACTCTCAGAAAAGTCTGGTTATTAAAAATAGGACTGGAACTAACTTCCTTCAGATGTTGAGATACCAGCCACCCAGCAGGTAGTAAGTACTTTTGATTACTTCATGCCTGGGCTGGAGATTGAATGATTTGGATCTCCAGTGACTGCAGGGTTAAGGGAAAGACCACATCAGATTCCCAACCCCTAGTTTCCCAACACGCTCTGGTGCTCTGTTTTGAGATCTTACCACTGCAGGAAGGTACATAACAAGAATCCCTCTGCACCAAGGGTGCTAGGCTGTAGCATACATTGCTATCTGACTGCCTCACTGTCAGCTGACAAGTGGCTTTGGCCTGAGGTCTCCAGGCAGATGTGCCCAGGAAGAGAAGTAGGAGGTGGTGGCAGTAGGCTCTTTTGCTTGGGCCAGCCTGATGGGCAGGGATATCCCTGCAGTGGCTGAAAGAAGAGTTGGGTTCATGGTAACTTGCCCACTGTAGAAGAAGCCTGTGAGATCCCCATTCAGTTTGGCAGCACTCAAGAGCTTATTCCAGAGAAGATGCAGGATTAAAATCAACGTCATTATAAAAGGCATCCTCCAGGGAAGGAAGCAATGGGCTGAGCCCTCCATTTCCTACCCATCTTCTTAGCATGGAAAGCCCAAAATCCTCTCCTACCCCTACCCCATCTGTTTCTGCGAGAGGAGGCTGCGGGCTACACAGAGCCTGCAGCCAAAAAGTTACTCTGCTCTGTTAGTTTAACAGGCTTCTTCAGCAAGCAAGGAAGAAGAAACAGCAGGAAGGGGAAGGGTGACATGAGGAGTGCAAGAAGAGGATGGGTGACAGGAAAATATCACTGCCCCCGATTCAATGTGAACTGTCCAAAGTATGTTTCCACAGTCTAGTTACTGTAAGCAGTGGCCTGAGTGCTCCAGATAAGGGGTGTCAATCTCACTGGGCACTGCCAGGCCAGATCAGGCCTGCAGAGCTCCTACCAAGGGCTCCAACCCGCCCCATACCAAGCCTGAGAGGGGCTGGATCAGCTGGTGCAGAACCATGTGCACAGGAAGCTAAATATGTCCAGAGATATTCAAAGGGATGGCATGTTCCCTGGTCTGGGCTTGCTTGAGATCCCAAAAGCGTCCTGCTCCACATAACCTATTCCCAGAGCTCCTGGGGAGGAAGAAGCACTGAACTGCAACAGCCCCCTCTCAAGGGCTCCTCTAGTCCATCCCAAGGGGCCAGTGCAGGCACGTTCCCTGCCCCACATTCTCTGGAGCTCTGTCCTTTGCAGATGAGCCCTGCCAGCCAACCACAGAGCCAAGACCTTTGTCTCCTTCGGTTCAAAATGTGCCTCCCTGGGCCTCTGAGACCACCTATATGGCCCCACCTCAAACCCCTGCCCTGCCACTCACATGGCCTCACATGACCTCCACAATCTATTCAGTGAGGGAGAGGCATGCAGGCTGGACAGACAGCCCCCTGCTTTACCCACTGTCCTGCATGTGTTCAAGGATGAATAAGAGATCCTCAGGCCAACCCTTTGCCCCATGAGAAGCTAAATGCTTCTGGGAAAAAGGGGGTAATTTGCTCCAATTAAGAACTTGAGCTCAAAGGAGAGAGATGAGCAGCTACCTCAGGATTTTCCCAAGCTATAAGGCAAAGGGCACAGGGACTTTTTCCTATGCCATTCAAACAGGGAGGAGAAAACTGCTCTCCCTTATCCACCCCAACACACTTAGAGGGGAACAATGCCGAGGCCTGAACCTCAAGAGCAGGATTCCTGTGCTGTAGAAGAGAGGTGACAGCCACCATCTTCTCACCACCTCTGATTCCATACAGCAAGGAGTGGGGCAACACCTGGGTCTTCTCCTTTCCCATCTGTGAATACTTCTGCCTTTGCCAGTGCCAAAGGTCCCACCAGAGGGGAAATTTCAGAAGCAAAGGGAGCAGGTGGGAGAGGTTAGAGGGACACACACTGAAATCATTTGGGGGAGTTAGACCACTAACCAGTCCTCAGTTGGTTAGCATGAATAGCAGTGCTGCAGGGGTGCATGGTGCCTTAGAGACAGTGAAGGGAAGGGACACCAGGAAAGAGAAACCACCCAGAGCAGAGTGCAGGGGAAGGGAACCATGTGCAAGCAGAGAAGGGCAGACAGCTGGAAGGGAGCTGAGAGCAGCAGGGTAGCAGGTGGACTGGACATCACAGGGCATACTGCATAGTAGGAGGGGAGCACTGCAGGCAGGGGGGAGGCAGCGGCCATTAAGAGGGGACTTGGAAGCAGGGGGCAGGGAGCAAATATCACACTCACAGGTCCGGACAGAATCCGACAGCATCTCCTTGCCCATGGACCGTGCCTCCCACTGCGCCTCCCTCATCTGGAAGAGATAGAGGGACGTTCTCCTTACACACACTGGCCAGGACCACTCCCAGATCCCCCAATCCAGACACCCAGCAGAGAGCCCTCATTATCCCTTCATCTCCACATAACATCACCCCCCCCCTACCCGGCCATCTTCTTACCATGTAGCTCCAGTCACAACCCCACGCCCTGAGCTCCCCCTCCCTATGACCCTGCCGTACCTTGATCTGTTCTTTCAAGTATTCGGCCCGGCCCATCAGGGTCTGAATCTGACAGAGACATAGTCAGTCACTGATCGCTGAGCGCAATGCTGAGGAGACACAGCTGAGCTCCCACCAGCACCAAGATGCCAGCCCAGGAGCTGGGGCAGCCCAGCCTAACTGCCTAGTGTGAGTGTCACTCCGAGGCAGGGAGCCAAGTTTGGTGCCCTCGGGAGACTGAGCCTTGGGAGAATCTAAGTTCATCAGTCACTTCCCCTCTCTGTATCTCCACTTCCCCATGTGTAAACTGGAAGAAAAAGCACTACATAATGATAATAAACAAGTGCTTATTATAATCCAGGGCAGAGAATGTCAGTCTGCAAGTAAAAAACAATGGCAGACAACCCACCCTATCCCACAGTCCTCTGCAGCTGTGCCAAGGTTGGTGAGATTCGAGCCACTGGAAGAACCCAAGGTGCATGTGGGCTGTGTCTCCCTCTTTTCCTAGGCAGATGCAGAGGCAGGGCCTCCACAGCAGGTTGTTGGGATGAAGGGGTTGAAGAAGCTGTTTTAGGATGTAGAAGGGCAGGAGGCAGGAGCACAAGAGAGCTCTTTGCTCTCTCTCCTGCCCTGGCTCCTGCTGACACAGAGACTCTTCTGCTTGCCCAGCTTCTGGGTTACTCTGGGCTCGTGACCTAGCCCAGCCCCAGAGGTCCATGCAGGATCGTACCCCACTGTCCACCACCTGCCGAAATGTTGCCCCTGGGAGCAGAATTTCTGATGCTCCCCATGGGAGACTCCCACCCGCTCCAAGATTGGCCACTGGCACAGAGCCCTCAGTAGCTTTTGGGGCACTAGTGTCACTCATTTGTGCTCTAGAGGAAGGGAGATCAGAGCCCCCAGGCAAAGGCCAAATCATAGGATGCCTGTTACTGAAACCCTGCCTCAGGGGCGATGGAACAAGTCTGCCACTGTACCTCGGCGTGAAGCAGCTCTCTCCTCCTCCCCGTAGGCTCTGCTGGAGGAAGTGAACAGGACACATTAGAAATGTGCACAGTCTGTTATCAGGCAAAGTCCCACCTGTGCCAGGCCCCTCCTGGCAATGCCAGTCTCTGCTAGAGCTGGACCCCACTGCAGGCCAGGACTCACCAGCCAACATGACCAGTAGCTCTCCCAGACTCTGCTGGTAGAGGTCAAGGGTGTCACAGTCGTCCTTGCCCTCCTCCTCCTGGAAGAGAGATGCCAAGAGGTTACTTCCAGGCTCACAGGCACTGTACAGGTAGAAGTGATGGGCCGGATCTAGAGCCATGTCACCTGGACAGTGTGCCTGGAAATTTGGCAGCATTCATTGCTGTGGCTCTCACAGCGGTGGCAGCTGTTGCTCCTGCTACCACCAAATTTTCAGCCCTGCAGACCAGATGACATAGCTCCAAGCCAAGCTCTTCCTGGTAACGCCAGGAATCCATGGATCTGGTCTGCAGCAATGAAAGCTGCCACCACTCACCCTGACACCCAACTTCCAGCCCTGTCGGGAACCCTCTACGTTAGACAAGGCAGCTCTATGGGCTGGATCCCACCTATGGGCCATATCTTTGACACCCTAGAGTAAAACATTATACTACTATCCACAGCTCACCCATGGTGCTTTTCACCAGCAGATCTCAGAGCATATTACAAAGGAAGTCAATACCATTATCCCTATTTTACTGATGGGGAAACTGAAGCATAGACAAGGGGAAGGGAGACATCCTGGGTGCCCTCAGTGTCAGCATTATAGCTGAAGAAACAACCAAGGTCTCCTGAATTTGAGAAAGAGAGAGATGCACTAACATGGGCCCTAGCCTGTCACTTGGGTGTGGCAGCTACGGAATACTTTATGCCATCTACATCTGCATTACAGGATTATGAAAGTCAATTCAGGCAGGAAGCGGAGACCCTTTTCTGATAGTCCTCCATTTCCTGATACATAAAAGGCCATGGCAAGTGCCTCTGCTTTTTTTGTTTACTTTAATCCATACAGAGTTGAACACTCCTGGTGTGACCAAAGGGAAGAGAGCAATTCAAGCAGAGAAATGAAACAAAAAAGCTTTGGAGTGGGTAAAAACCAGACCCTTGGAATCCAGGAGAGGGACACACAGGGACCATTGGGAAAGAAAGTATCATCTTGGTCCTCACAAGTGGTGATGTCTAGAGAAGTCAGGAATGTCTAAGCTTTAGATAAATGGCTATGCAGACTGTGAACCAAACCCTTTGCCTTCCCACCCCGCAAGCAGGATCATTTGCCTTGATAAAGCTTTCTATGCCACTGCCTTCATCGCTGAGTAGGCTCTTGAAAGGGAGACTCGCAGCTGCTAAGCTGGTTGGGGTGGAGTGCTGTGCTCTAGGCTGACTGAAAGCATCAGTATAGGCAAGAGGCCTTATGCCTGAAACGGCTGCAGAAAGACAGAAAGAAGCCAACACGCAGCTAGCTCTGAAACATGAGACACAGTGAAGCAATGGTCAGGTACATGCAGGCTTCCTAAGTCCTAAATAGGTATGAGAGAAGGGACCTGCAGCAATAAACACTCAGTCTTCTGCTACTTGAGGTAACAGAGAGCTACTGCAGCTATGAGTAAGGAGCATGAGGTTGCCACTAGACAGACACCCTCATCATATTACAATTGCATCTTTGAGCAAACTGGAGCTCTGGGGTAGAAACACTGAACGGAGAGACTAAGCTCTTGCTCGCTGTCTCTTCAGACTGCAAAAATAATGGATACACACTGATTTAGGCTGTGAGGATGATTAAATGCAGGCAGATACATGTCCTGTCCCCTAGTCCATCTGTCAAGGAAGCAGAGGGAGAAAGCTTCTCCTCCCCATAGCCTCTGCACTCCTGTTTCGTCTGCATTTGCCAGGCTTTGTATGGGAACTATGTCTGAAATAACGGGAGGGCTGCTCCTTTAATGGAGATGCATAGGGGCTTAAGGTGTGAGTGGGGAAATCAGCTGTCACATACCCAGGAGGAGGGAATGAGCCCTGGGGAGGTGCAGGGACCTGCCCATGGTCCCACCACCAGCAAAGCTGGGCACAGACCCTGGGAGCACTTGCTGTCAGACTGTCCTGGTACAGCTGTGAAATCATTTCCTGCAACGTCAAGTAGGAGGCAGCCTCTCTAGGTCAATGGTTCTCAACCTGTGTAGACTCAAGGCCTCTCTCTCCATAGCTTTTCTGAATTTGGAGGCACCCTTGGCTGAGAACCACTGTTGTGCTGCCTCAGCTTAGCTCAGTGATTCTCAACCAGCGAGCTGCCACTGCCAAGTGAAATTGCCTCATGCACCTTGTGCAGAGCCAGACCAGTTCCTGCTACAGCCCTTCTTGGTCCAACTAGCCCAGTTCTACCTAGCGGCAGCACAGCCACCTGGAGATTTATCTGTGCATTTCTTGTTTCCCCAAGCTGTTGCCACCACTGCCAGGTACAGCTGCCCAGGGAGAAGTGTGCTCCTGGTTGGACAAGGAGAGGCTGCATCCAAAGCAGGTGCTCCTGTCTGCATTAGGATTATCAGATAACCTGCCACAGCTGCTTCCCAATCTGGCTCCACATGAGGCAAATGGGACAGCTTCACATGGCTGTGGTGGCAGTGGTGCTCACACCACTACACCCCTGAAAGGGTCTTGTGGTCCCCTAGCTGAGAATCTTGGCCCTAGATCATTTGGGTTCTAATTTGCCAAAGCATGTGAGTACATGTCTAACCCTGCCCACTAGGTGCACGGCCTGGTTGCTTTCTCAGTGTGCTAGATGGATGGCAACTCTGGAGTCCTGGGTTCTCCTCCCAGTTCTGCTGGGTGATGGGGGCTGTGGGTCACTTCCACCTCCTTGTACTCATTTCCCCACCTGCAGAGCAAGGAGAGCAAGGCAGCCCCCCTTTAGTACAGCAACATACCTTTACCCTTACTCAAGCCCCTGAAGCTGTGCACCTTGGTGAGTCAGGAGCAGAACACCATTAATTCCCCCCAAGGAGCATCCTCTCTGCCTGTGATGGGTGTAGCTCTGTCTGTGGATGTCTCCTCTCATCTCCATGGCCACCCCAATGCATCAGATAGTGGAGGAGAGACAGCAACAACCCTGGCACTGTGCTTCTTCCAAGTCATGTCCCCCCAGACTCACCTTAGCGATGGCTGCTGACGCCACCTCCAGCGCTGCATACAGGCGAGGCTTGTCCTTGGACATTTCTGTAACAAGAAAGGGAGAGGACTTAAGAGCAGCATGAGCCCCAGGAGGTCAGTCTTGGAGGGGAAACCCGTCTAGAGAAGAGAAACCAGGACCTATTGTACTGACACAGCAAGCAGAGCAGCCCTCCATCCTTCCAAGACAGAGTCAGCATCTTCTCCCATTCTGGGCACAAGGGACAGCCTGCTTGTTATTTCTTGCCCCAAAACAAGGTCCCTTGTGCACATCTTAGGGAAGGGGCATAGACCACAAAGACTGTAAGAGGGTTTTGCCACTCCAGGGTGTTACCTTTGAGGATATCCCTGGTGGGGTGGCCCTGCTGCAGGAGGGTCTTGTTGTTGGATGCAACCAGCACCTTCAGCTCCTCCGCTCGCGAAATGTATTGATTCACCTAAAGAAAGCAAGAGGACACGGGGCTTACAAATCTCACCAGGGCACTGTGGTATCATTGCCTACACAGCGCTGATACTGGACCCCTGATGGGGTCCCCCTGACCCTTGGGGCCCCATGTCAAGCCAAAACACCCCCTGCTTCAGCTAATGAGAAAATGTTGAGTGCATTGCTCTGCTGCCCACACCTCTCCCCTCACCTTAATTCCCCTTCCTCCAAACCAAACACCCTTCATTACTGGACCCTCTTTATGTCTCTGCTTTAGCCCAGGGGTGGCCAACCCATGACATGCAAGCCACAAGTGGCACGGGCAGCCTGTGTGTGTGGTACGTGGCAGATCAGGGAGGGAGCAGAGAATGCAGCAACAGATAGGGCAAGGAGTGGAAAGAAGAATATCCAACCAGGCAGGAAGCAGAAAGCCAAAGCAACATACTGGGCAAGGAGCATAGGGCAGGAAGCAGAGCAACAGATCAGACCGGGGAAAGGGGATCAGAGTGATACTTGGAGAGGGTGACGGGCTTACCTTGTGGCACACCTGCCATAAAGGTTGCCCCACTGCTTTGGCCTTCAGTCTGAACCTTATCCTTGCCCAGAACCCTCTCCCCAGTATGGGAGTCCTACTTACGAAAGGCACAGTCCCCATCACAGCAGTTTATACTGCTCACATTCTCGCCTCACATTCTCTAAAGCATTCATCCTTGCAAACCCCATCAGTTAGGGCAGCATTATTATACCCATTTGAGGATAGGGAACTGAAGCAAAGAGAAGCTAAGGAATATGCCCAAAGCCACCAAGAAGCCAGAGGAAGAGCAGGCTAACTGCTGGGCTATCTTTCTTCCACCAGGGTCTTACACACACCTTTGACTTGATCGCTTCCTTTCTGCGAGCGTCGGTTTCATCTGTAGAAAAGAAGAAGACAACCACAGTCAGCAACTGAGTCAAAGCCTCCCCTGGTTTTGTTGTCACTGAAAACATAACCATCCCCACACACATGGTGCTTGGGAGCCCATCCATTTCTGGGCTGGACAAGGCTTTGTAGCTAGTGGTGTGACAGTGGTGATGGTGGTGAAGGGGAGATCCATGGACTCATTAGCTTTACTTGCTTCCAGCTATGCCCATCTCTCAAGAAGAACCATGAAATCCTCATGCCAACCTCCACCCTATCCTGGCAGCCCACCTACTGACTGGGTGAGCTTGTTCCCACCAGGCAAACTAGGACAGCAATGAAAGTCCCCAAAGGAGAGGGTTCTGGTGGGGATCAACTCTATAGCAAGGGCTGCACTAATGACAACTTCCACAAATGAGCGCCTGTCTCCAGCGACTGCTCTGGGCAGAGTCCCCATGGGACCCCTGTGCCATGCTGATGGCCCCAAGGGAAAAGTGGAGAAACAGGACTGATCACTCACAGTGCAGAGCAGGGACAAAATACTCCAGGGCCTTGCAGTAGAGAGAGAGGGCAGCAGAGGCATCTCCCTGCTGATCTTTCTTCACAGCCTCCACTACCAGGGCAGTCTGGCAGAGAGAAGAGGAGAGAAGAGTGGGTTAGGAGAGGGCAGGGCTGGGATCTGTGAAGCACCAGTGCAGAGACCAGGACTGCATACCAGTCCACTCCCCAGTGAGCTCCCCTCAGAGATGCCCCCAGCACGAGCTCCACCAGACTCTCAGCACCGTGAGCTGTCCCCCACAGCAGTGCCTTCTGGCCCCTGACCATGGCAAGTCCTTCCAGATGCCCTCCTTATGGTCTCTCAGACCCTGGTGCACTCACTGCTTTGCTCAGGCTCTCAGCGCTGGGCATGTGCTCCATGTCCACGAATGGGTGGCTGAAGAACTCCTTGAAGGAGATGCGCTTCAGGGGGTCCCTTTCCAGGAGGCGCTGCAGAAGATCCCGGCACTCCTGGGAAAGCCAGGGCCGGCTGGGCAGCTGAGGGAAGAGAGAGATGCAATCGGCAGCTCAACCTCTGTTACCTTCTCATGGCTGAGGTCTGCTCACTGGACACCACTCTGAAAACCCTCCAGATCTCCCAGCCACTCTCTTCCCCCCTCTCTTTTTCCCCCTCTAATGCCCAGGCTGTTCACACACAAGAAGGGCATCACCTTTACCAACCACTCCCTGGATGGGCGCTCCAAGGTCTCCAATATCAGAGACAGGGCACAAATCAGGGCATCTCACCCTTGATATTGGCATGCTGTGGCCCTGCCTGATGCAGACACCAGGCTCCCCAAAGCCCAGACTCCTGAGTCACTCCCCACTCACCCCCAGGAGCCAAACAACACTCCCTTCCCCCTCCCTGAAGTTGCAGGGGCTAAGCAGGCTCTGCAGCACCCCGAGCCCCTGCCAGTTGGAGCCCAAGCAGGACAGCACTATGCACTAATGGGTCATTTAGGTTTGCCAACATGATCCTGCTTGACCTCAGATTTGCCCAGTGTTTCAGGCAGAGCCAAGCAGATCATATATGCCATGTAGATTCAGATGGTCAGGTCTCCCCCCGGCCAACCCATGGCACTGTTTGTCTCTGAGCTGTGATGCCCATATGCCAGGCCTAGTCCCCTCCCTCCCATCCCAAAAGCACTCTCTCCCTTTCCAATGGTTTTGTGCCTGGCAGTAGCCATAAGAGGCAAAGCAGTAGTATAGAAGTGAAGGGGGGCCAGGGTCTGAAATTACAGCTGCCCAATGATTCAGTAGTTATAGCAGAAACTCTCAGGTGATGTTTCCACATGCTGTTAAATAGGAACTGGGTTTCACTCCAGAGGAGGCTGCATTATAGCAGTGGATGAGATGATCCCTGACTAAATGGTCCATGAAGTGCCTTGCAATCCCTCCAAATGAAAGCTGCCGCAGGAAGGTAAAGCAATACTATCTCGATCTTGGTGCGGCTGGTTACCTTGACTACGGAGACATACAATGACGGAGGGATTAATTTACCTCTCCCAGAGGGGCTCTGCTCCTCCTTGTGAGCGAGCTCTTGGTTTGACCTCCTATCTATTAACACTACAGGTGGCGAGATGGGGTCTACTTTCAGATGTTGATCTCTTTCTGCAGCAATAAGGAAGGCAACAGGGCCACTGTAATGTGTGAAGCACTAAACACAGAAGCATCAAGGTGAGGCATGCAGCCAACTCTAGCTCCAGCACTGCTGCCCTGAATGAGGCCACAAGTAGAAATGTCTATGAGATTTCTCTCTAGGAAAGCACACACTGCTGCGACAGGAGCTGGCAGCCTCTGTCAAAGTGCCAGCTCCTGGAATCGGGTGATGTACACAAGAATTTCAAGTTTGGCTTTGTTTCAATATAACAGTTTTCTAGGTCTCATGTTTCTGGAAACAATAGTATAAATTAGTGAAACTAGACCGAAAACAGGGAGTCAACATTTATCATTTTAAAAATCTCTTGAATTAAGCCAATCTTGCTTTGCTAAGGGCTTGACTCATTTGTTTACAATGCAGAGGTTAGCAACAGTGGACACCACCAGATTAAAGTTGCATTTTTATACAATAAGTTTCCGTATCTGTGTGACACCCAACACCTGAGCTGCTTCAAATTGAGAGGGCTTTGAAAGACCTTGCTCTCAAAGTTTGCGCAGTCTTTCGTATTTTCTTCTGCTCAGCCAATGACTGGAGGAGTCTCTTCTACTTTTGTTTGGACTCAGTTTCAGTTTTGCTCCTTGTCAACTTCCTTCTAGGCCCCCAGGCACCCATCTGGCACTGTGAAGTTTCAGTTATAGACGCCGCGGGGAAGGGATTGCTTGTTGCTAAACAACTTCTTTTCACTGGAATTACTGGGCTTTTTAAAGCTTAATAGCAGCTTTTCTCCTGCATTTATGTTTGGTAGAATATACAAGCCACGCACAAATACTCACACTCACGTTCACACTAACAACCAAATCTGACCCAACAACGTCCCTTTCTTGCCACTTCCTGCCTGGACCAAGTGTTTATGTGCCTTTCCCCATGCGTCTAGGCCAGAGGTGATGAAGATACAGTGATGGGTCAGTTCTGGCCATGTCATCTGGCCCAGAGGGGTCCTCATTTGGCACTGGGGGATCAGTGACAGCATTACTTGCTGCAATTAACACTGCTCTTGCTCAGCCTGCACCAAATTTGGATCCCCGAGGATCTACATTCACTCATCTGGTCTGCAGGTCCAAATGAGTTGGGCATCGCTAGTCTAGACATTTCTTGCTCTCCTCAGAATGCTCTGCAAGGGGCATCTGCCCCATTTCCTCTTTCCAGAGCCCTCTGGGACTGCTGATTCTTCATTCCCTGCCCCATCTTTCCGTCCTAATACTGCACTTTCTGTGCCCAGTCAGAGCAAGGCCAGCAGCAAATCTGGAGCAAGTCCAGAACAACCAGGGCTGTCTATACCCCAGGGTGTACACACACGCTGCTCTGGCTCCAGTGCAGGGCCCTCAGTAAAATTAGAGTTCTCCTAGCCGGCCCTGCTCTGAATCATCACTTCTTGGCATTGGATCCATCTTCCAAGTTCATTTTACCTACTCAAGCTTGCCAGGTTCAGTCCTACCCCCACTCCATGCACTTCAGAGGTACCCTAAGCAAGCTGGCATTACCTCAATTGTCCGGTTGCTGCGGATTTTCTCCTCCAGCTCAGCAAATGATTTGGAGGCAAAAGGTGGTCTCCCGAACAATGCCTCTGCAGAGGAAACAAACATTGGTTAGATATAGAGCATGGAAAGAGGCTGCTGCTTTGCTCAAGGGGACGGAGCAAACAGACAGCTCAGAGGTGGGATCATCTTATAGAGGGGGGCACATGGGTGTGCATAGGAGGTTGGTGTACGCAGTTTGGGGAAGTTCCCACAAGGGCTGAAAATACCAAAGTCTGTGACAGGAACAACTGAAGAACATCTCACAAGGACCCGGAGACCAAGGGTGGGTCTTGTGATTAAGACACTGGACCTGGTTCTGCCACACTCTCCATGTACGACCACTGGCAAACCACTTAGGCCAGGCATGGCCAGCCTGAGGCACATGTGCCACAAGTGGCATGGGTGACCTGTGTGTGTGCCATGCAGCATATCAGGGAGGGGACAGGCAGCACAGTGGCAGATAGGGCAGGGGAAGGGAATCAGAGTGGCACTCAGGGAGGTTGTGGGGCTAATTTTTAGCATGCCTGCTGGAAACATTGGCCCCCACCAACTTAGATATATAGGAGCTTAATCTCTACTGAACTTGGTCAGGGTTACGGCCTTTGTTTCAGTCCCCATCTGTAAAACAGAAGAGATAGGCCTCTCCTATAGCCCAATGGGAGAACGTTATAATTTACAAACATGTATGCTATTGAAAGGACCACAAAAATAGCTAAAGGGAGAGAGAGAAGACCCCAAATTGAGTTCTGAACATCTGTTCTACTGATCTACCCAGTTCTACTGATCCAAGTGATTCAGTAGATCAGGGGGCTTTTTTTGGATTGAATGTATGGTTTGTATGGCAGTGGTTCCAGGGTTTATAGTGGCAATACTGATAGATCCATGGCTCTGGGGGCATCTCTATTACCTACACATACCTAGAGAATCTCACCCATCTGAACAGAGCCTGGTCCCCTCCCCCTTCCCTCCTCTGGAGCAAAGTAACCCACCATAGAGAATCACACCCACAGACCACAGGTCCACACGAGCATCGTACTGCCGGTTGCACACCATTTCAGGAGCCATGTAGAGCGGGGAGCCCCGGAGAACATGTTTCTCATCCCATGGAGACATGTGCTGGGCAAAGCCAAAATCTGTGGAGAGTATAAGCAGGGAGAAAGGGGGAGTCAAAGAGACAGGGGAGAACGCATTCGAACAAGCTAACTAGTTGCAAGCTGGCTGATTAGCTCGGTATATTTGCATTGAGCTTTTGAAGCTTTTGCCACTAGGATGCTGGTTTGAAGCTCAAAGTTGTTACTATGTAGCAGCCTGGGTGGGAGGAATTGGGAGTGTGAGGCCAATTGTCCACATCTATGTTATACAGGAAAGACAATGACCACTGGAACCCTTACTGGCAAGAGGCCTCGGGCTAAGTGAAAGACTGGATTCCTTTTTGTTGCTTGGGGGATTGTTGTTGTACAGGGGATGTACATGAAGATGCTCCAGCCAAGCTCTGGGGAGGAGAACACAGCAGGGTAAGACCCACACCCATAAAGATCAAGAAATCCCAAAGGTTATTTGGGGGGGAGGGAGGGGAAAGAGGGGAGAGGGACAGGACGTGATTCTTACCAGAGCAGAGACAGGGAGATGCACAGGGATCCCTGAATCATCTCCCAGACCTGCACCTCTGGGGCTCCTTGTGATAGCCCCTCAACTCCCCATCAGCTGTGGGGGCTTGTTGTGGAGGGGCAGACACCTCTTTTTTCCCAAGCCCTGTGGTTCCCAGAAGAGAGGTCTGAGCTGTGAAGCAAACTCCCGTGTCCCTGCCCCCTGACCTGCCAGTTTGAGCTGAGGATTCTCCAGGGAGCTGAGGAGGATGTTTTGAGGCTTCAGGTCCAGGTGGGAGATGTTCTTGTCATGAAGGAACTTCAGGGCAGATGCTGGTGGGACAAACACACGTCATCTGAGATGGGAGGGACAGGTGGGTCGGACCCCATACTAATCTTCTGCCCTCCTGCCTCCCTGCCCACCACCTTTGAGACTTGCTGCACTTCCTTCAAGAGCCTCACCTTCTTCCTACCTAGGTCACCCCTCCTTACCTATCCCTTCCCTCCTCATCCAGATGTTCCCCACCTCCCCTCATAGCAGAGATCTTGAGAGCACAGATATTAGCTCTGGTGCCCTGCCCAGCTTCCAGCTTGAATGGGATGATTCCATTCAAAAAGTCCCTGTCCCTGTGAAGGCGTTAAAGCAGGAGTGGGCAAAATGCGGCCCCCGGGCTGGATGCAGCCCACCAGGCCATTCTATCCGGCCTGTGGGGCCCCTAAAAAATTTAGAAAATTAATATTTATCGGCCCCTGGCTACCTGTCATGCAACCCTCGATGGCTTGCCAAAACTCAGTAAGTGGCCCTCTGCCCAAAATAATTGCCTGCCCCTGAGTTAAAGTATCAATACCATCACCCCCAAAGCACTGGGGCTGAGGGGAGAAGGGAGAGGGCCAGGGTCTCCATACCTACCAAGCTGCTGCAGGAAGATCCGTGCCACCTTCTCCGAGAGTATCCTCCGTGTCCGGATAAAACGAGACAGATCCCCCCCTGCACAGAACTCCATGATGAGGTAGATGTTGTCGCTGTCCCACTGCAAGACAGGCGGAGTCCATCACGCCCCTGGAGGCTGTATTAGCCACGTACCCAAAACGTGACACACAAGGTGTGAGGAAAACAGATCTGTCACCATTATGTGGAAGGCATTTGCTTGGAGGATGCCTGCTTCTCCACATGGGCACTAATACCCTAAGAAAGCCAGAGGCACTGCACTGTGCTTAAGCCAGCAAGGGGACACCCACCCTTCTGTCCCATAGTCACCCATTAAACCAGAAAGACCTTCTCCCCAGTGCCCCCCACACCCCTGTGAACCCCCAGCCAGTCTGTGCACTGCTACTCTCCACCTGAAAGTCCTTCAGCTCCACGATATGTGGGTGGCGGATAGTTTTCAGGATCTTGATCTCTGTCAGCAGGTTCTCTACGGATGCCCTGTTTAGGCTTCTCTTGTTCACGCACTTGATGGCCACCACTTCTCGGCTGTTCTTCTATAAAGGAAACAAGACCCACATAAGTCTGGCTGGGATCAGGGTCCGGACCCTTCCTCAGATACTGACACAGCCATCCTCAACTCAGCAGCCAAGTTTTGCCATGCACAAAATGCTCTTTGTAATCTCAGGGTCAAACATCTGTCCTTGCTGAGGGGGGTGACTTCACTGTGTAACTGCTCCACGGTTATTCCACTACCCAGATCCCTGGGGCGCTGACTCCAGGTTCAAGTCCTCCTATAAAGACTTCTCGGGCATACCCGGGATATGGGTGTTGGTGACATGATGGAGAAAGGGGGGCCCAGTGATTACACTGTTTTTTGGGACACCTGGGTATGATTCCCTGCTCTGCCACAGGTAACCTGTACGACCACAAACAATTCACTGCGTCTCAGCTCCCTGTCTGTACAAGGAGGGTAACAGCACTGCCCTGCTTCTTGACCTCAGGAATGTAGCACAGACTGTGAGAGACCAGGGCTATGGGACGGGGGGGTGGAGGTTGTGTGGTTTCAATCCCACATCATGCCTTTTTTAATCCCACCCTGGCAATGTCATCTGGCATCCTACTGACCTGAAAGAGCCAAGCATCAGCCATCCCTCAGCAACCATGCAAGATGAAGGTGTGTGGGTACGATGGGGATGTCATGGGACTTAAGGCATCACTTGGTTTAAGGGAAAAACCCGAACACCCTTCAGGATTGGGCTGTGCTGGGCAGGGCTGGACACAGGCATGGGTGAACCAGGCGGCTGCCCAGGGCCTGGACAGAAAGGGGGCCCGAAAATGGTAATTTAAAAATTATTATTATCATTATCTCTGGTGAAGGAGGGCCTGATACTTAAAGCATGTCCGGGGCCACCAGGAGTCTAGGTACGGTGCTTGTGGTGGGGTGCAGCGTGGGGAAGTGAGACCCCATGGTCCCTCAAAGCAGACAGGCATTTTGACATGCCGATCCAGGATGCGGGCCAAAGCCTGCCAAGGAAAGCTGTATGTACCCCTTGAGGAGGGAGGCCACTATGGGTACATCACTGATGGCTTGGGACAACTAAAAAGGAAAACAGGGACAGCAGTGGAGGGTAAAGGTTTGAAACGAGCGCACTGGGGGGCACCCAGCAGAGCACGCTGGCCAGCACCCACGGCCCCTGAATGAGTCCGGGGAGCCAGTGGACGCTGCCTGGTGAAACTGCCTGGAGAGGTGGGTGCAGCAGGGACTGGAAACCGGCCCTGCAGGTCCCGGGGGCAGAGCCTCACCGGGCAGGCGGGGGCAGCTTGGCAAGGGCCAGAAGGGAGCTGCCAGGAGATCCCAGGGCTCTTCTGGGGAGCGGGCGAGCCACAAGGTGTGGGCAGCCGAGCAGCTGGGACCTCAGCCGGAC
>NW_005841950.1:2519450-2528830 GCF_000455745.1 Alligator sinensis | reverse complement strand
CCGCCCCCCCAAGCTCCCACAGCCCCCTCCCCGCTCGGGGGTCCCGGGCACAGGGCGGGTGTCTGGCCAGCCGGCACCGCACCCGGGGCGCCAGGTCCTTGGGCATCGGAGCGGGGCTGCTCCGTAGGATTCCAGGACAGTCAGGCTGGAAGGCACCTCCCCAGGTCACATCTCGTCCAGCCCCCTGCTCAAGGCAGCAGCATCCCTGACTAAACCATCCCAGCCAAGTGTCTGTCTAACCTGCTCTTGAAAGTTCCCCTCCCAGCCACCAGCAACTCCTTCTTTTCTTCTTTTTTAATTCATTTCCCTGCCAGGGCAGATCCAGGCTTTCCCAGAGGGTGTGCAGGAGCAGCAACTCACACTAGAGGCATGGCCAAGCACCCCGCTTCCAGCCTCTTCTGTGCTCCCCCCCCCCCCTTTCTGGAGTGCTGCCCTCCTTATTCTGCCCGTTTCCTGCCTCCCATGGGCAGTACCCGCTCTGGGGTGCAGCAAAAAGGGCTTCTGGGCTCAGGCCCTTGGCTGCAGGCTTGCTGGCAGCAGGCTCTCCCTCCATCCTTGCATACAATGCTGGGATGAGAGGTTTCTTGGGTTGTTTCCCCCTCTTATTCTCTCCCATCCCCACAAGCAGAGCCACATCCAGCTCCTAAGCTCACCCAACTACTGCTGCAAGGTTGCAGGGCCTGGCTGTCAACCTCAAGTTGACAGGATCCAGGTCTCCCCTCTCTGAGTCTTTGCTTCAGACCCTGCAGTTGAAGTGTCTGTGTAATCCTTCTGCCAGGCACCAGATGGCAGCAACAAGGGCCAAGTTCATTTTAGGAGTTTCAGGCAAATTGGCTTGAGTCCCCACCCAGAAACCTAGGAAAATAATTTCTGCCTGGCTGTTCCAATGTGAACAAACTCCCCCACTTGCAAGCAATATCAAACTTTGAACTCCAAGCATTTAATCCTTTCTGCTAGATTTGCCAGCTGCCCGTTTGGGCAGAAAGCCCCTTTCTGGATGTTGGCTCAGCAGATGGGACACTCCAAGGACCAGATGGGACCTCAGCAGATGGGACCTCCCATTGCTCACAGTAGTGACCGATACAAGCACTGCAGAAGTCATGCCCACAGCCTATGTTCACTGTGTCAGTCAGATACTCCTGGCAGATGGGACATTTGGTTTCCTCTTGAATACCCAGCACTGTTGTTACTGAGGCCATAGCTGCTGGTCTCCTCAAAGCTTTCCTGGTATCTTCTATTTTGTATCAGGAGGGTAGGCCAAATTGAATAGTGAGTCCCATGGAGAAGGAGATGGATAGGCAGGGAAGGAAATCAGGTTGGGAATGAAGGACAGCCAGGGGTGCCTGTAGCTCACTCCCCCAGGAGAAGTAACATCCCTCCATAATAGAGATGGTCAAGGCAGAGTTCCATTTTCTTTCTGTGCCCAAATGTCAGTTGACTGGCATAGTACCCTGAACCCTAGCTTTGGCATTTTCTAGTCTCCTGTCTAGCCCTCCTATTGAAGCTGGTCCCCTGAGCAGCCAAGGGTGGGTTCAGGTCTCCTCTGGGTTGGTCAGGGGCATAGGACTTTGGTTTCTTGTCTCCTGGGTGGATGCTGAAACTAGTTATTGGGATAAAAAAAACAGGCCCTCCTACTTTCCTACTTCTATCCTTGGGTTTTTGTTCTGTTAGTGCCGTGAATTATGGAGCTGTGTACTTACTCCACCAGATAGCAGCCTCGTGCATATGCTCAGAAACCATAAAGACCCTTTTGCATCTGGCTGCATCCTGCGTGCTGGTTGAGCCAGGCCCTCCTGCACACACTGGGCAGGGTACAATTAGTTGTTGGGCACTGACGGGCTGAATTATATTGTGTGGCAGGCCAGATCTGGCCTGCAGGCTGTATTTTGCCCACCCCTGGGCTAGACAGACCAGCAGCCTGAACATGAGCAAGGTGCAGTAAAGCAACAGTGGCTAAACTCCAATCCCCTGTAAACACCTCCTGAAGGAGCAAATTAACACAAACATCAGGTTGTGGCAGGCAGGACAGCAGGGCCAAAGTGGACAATTGGGGTAGGAGGATGGACAGTGTGACCAGCTGGAACAGCATGGCCAACACTTCATCGCTGACTCTTGGGAGAACTCAGAGCCTTCTGACAACAGCACTGAGATTTTCAGAAACATACGCTCATTGCCTTTTCAGGGGATTTGTATTTCTAAAGATATCTCTACAACATTGTGAAAGGTCTGTAAAGTGAAGGTCAGTGGAGTTCCTACCCCAGGCAGCTCCTATGCCTGTGCCAGAACAGGGGCCAAGGGAACGTGTTCCGGGTCTCTTTTTGCATGGGTATAAACAAGTCACTCACCCAGCTGCCTTATTAAAGCCATTCATTTCTAGGTTCAGGGTTTCCAGACAGTTTTATTTTGCATGGGGCAGCCTTGTCCCCACTGTATACAAGACAAACAACAAAACAAGCAGGTGGGCAAACCACACCACACCAAAGCTTCTGTCTTCCTTCAGACCTTGAGAGTGGCAACCCAGGCTCTGGGCTTCTTCCTCAGCACCACAGCCCCACTTGCTTCTCTCCCCCTTGCAGACTGCTCCTTGAGCTCTTATCCCTTTCTGTGGCTCACTCACCAAGCAGCAGTTGCTCCTGACTCCCAGCCTTATGGCCAGACAGACTATTAACTGTTGCATACCTGCTATCATAAGTACTGTCTGAACACCTCTTCATAGTGGGTGATGACTAGGGGTGCTGTTACATGTTACCTTTAAGGCATTTAAAATCTGTGGCAGGCTCAGCCATTGTATATAGAGAACAGTTTCAGAACAGTCCCAGGTTAAGGCTCAATGCTGTCTCAGTCCTACACAACAGTAACTTGCCTCTAAGGCCTGGCAAGCAGGGACATAGACAGGAACCAGGACTCCCTCTTGCCTCTTCTCCCCCTGCAGAGGAGGGATAGTGACAGGTAGCTTGGAGGTGAAGAAGCCACCTTGGGTAGTGTGGCTTCCCACACTCCACAGTTAGCAGGGGCCAGATGGAGCCACAGGCAGGAAGGAAAAAGTTTTGAAAAAAAAACTGATCAAAGTGAGTAGACACAGAAAAGTGAAGAGAGAGCAGTGTGGAGCTAGGTTGTCACCTCAGGGTCTTTCAACCAGACTTTCTCCCTTCTCCAAGCACCTCTTAGTAGCCTTAGTATTATAGGACCCTGCTGACCTGTGCTGCCCGGAGTACCTCCCAGCCTGCCCCAGTTACATACTGTCCTTCAACAAACAGAAACCACATCATCCTGGTCCCTGAAATGGGTCTGCCATAACTGCAACCTTCCTTCCCATGCTTGCCCTCCTAGCACAGCTGTTCCCTGCCTCTGCGGCTTCTCCACACTCTAGTTATGCCTTCTGGGGTCCTTCATTCCCAGCAGGCCACAGCCTCCTTAGCCTCCTCCAGCTACAGCCCTTCAGTCTAATTAGCTGCCTTCTCTTAAGGGGAAAAGCCACCCTGTTAGACAGTGAAAGAAAGAATAAAAAGAAAAAGCAAGGACCAAAATCCAGCATGTTTCACTGAACTGGGCTTAGATTGGGTGGGAATTGGGTTAGTGCTCACCCCAAGGCAGAGCTGAGACCCAGCAGGCTTGCTGTGTGCATGCCACAGTGGGCAAGAGCTCATTCTCTTCATGGAGGTAGGTATTAGGATTGCTTTTACTATGTGCATGGTGTGCTACAGCAAGCAGCCAACTGGTGAGCTGCACTGGGTGCTCAGTGTGCTGGGGTTGGCAGGGGGTGTTGACTTTTTGGTTGAAAGCTTACCCATGGAGCAAAGGAGTGGGCAGGGCTGGGAATGGTGCATCCTAGGCTACAGGAGGAATGAAAATAAAGCGTTATGTTTGCCTGTGGAAGAGATTAATAATACCCTCAAATGACCTGGGTAAAATGGAAAAAAAAAAAGATACCCTTGCCTGAACTGTCATAATTTTAAACCATTTAGAGGGTACCTTAGCACAGGTTAACACCCTGCAATAGAATAATGATTCTGTTTTAAGGGCCTTTATGATACTTTAAAGATAACTGTGACACCACTCTTAGTATAAGGGTTGAGCCAAAGAAAAGAGGTGTCCATCCCACAGGTGACATCCTGCCCACATCAGCCAGGACTTGGGACAGAATGAGACAGCAAGATGCAGGGCAAGAAGAGGGACTTAAGACCAAGGGACCAAAGTTTTTTTTGTTTTTGTTTTTTTTAAATGAAAGGGGAGGCCTTTGTTAAAATTTCTGCTTCTGTCTACAGTACAAGTGTCCAATGCAGTGGAGCTAGTATTGACAGAGGAGGTTGAGGGTGGGAGGCACCTACCTCTGATGGGATCTGGGGCACTTCAGTCTCTGAAACCCCCTGCCCAGAGGCCTTGGCTGCAGATTGAAACCAACCCAAATTCAACCCAGGTCAGCAGTTCCCCATGGGAAGCTCCTGTCAGGGCTCAGCCCCTCACCCCACACAGCCCTACACACATGTCCTGCAGCAGGGGCCTCCCTGACCACAGGAGGCCCAAGGGCACTTTGCAGGGCTTTGCAGAGATCCCGTGGGCTGCCCTAAACAGGGAAGGGGCATGGACTCCCCAGTCGGGGGCTTGCTGAATGGAAGACTGCATGGCCAACCCGGCTTAAGTCCTCCAGAGCCATATAGTGTGCAGGGACAAGCCTGCCTGGTGACACTTGCACAATGGGATTGTGTATTCAGACTGTGCCCTTTTATCTGCTGCAGCTCCAGGAGTGACAGAGGTGCAGTCATGGGGGCTGGGAGGCGGGGATCCCCCTGGGTCATGGAGGGCAGGAGGCAGGAGTGGACAAGTCCATCATTCCCCATGGGATGTCTCCCCTGCCCACCCCCCATTTCAGTGCCACAGCCTGAGCTCAGCTCCAATGCCCCTCAGGCAGAACAAGGGCCGGATTCTGTCCCCAGTGAATGAGGCTGGTGGGAAGGTAAAGATTGGAGTCTTTGTATCAGCATCGAGAAATGACACCCGTCCCCCTGCATAGTCCAGATACACATGGATCCTGCTGGGCACCTGGCGCTTGGACAAGCGGGTGCGACGAGGAGAAGTGAGAGCCTGGCACTGACCAAAGCAGCACCGCACAGCCCAGATCCCCTGCTCTGGGCTAAACTGGATGTCTCCCTTCCTCCTCAGACTCTTTGGCGACTCCCACAACCCAGAACCTCTGTTCCTGCACCTCCACCTCCCAGCAGTGTCTCCCCGAGGTGAATCCCTCACAGCCCAGCACACAGCAGTGCGTGTCAAATCGCTCAGGACTGTCGGGCAGATGCTGCTCTCTGACTGCACATCTCACACTTCTCTGATCCTCAGAAAGGACAAGATGGGGATGAGCCGTATCTGGATCCAGAGTCACCATGAGAGAGAGAGAGAGAGAGAGAGAGAGAGAGAGAGAACGAGAACGAGAACGAGAAACCACAGTGTCAGGGCAGAGCTCAGCAGGGGCCATTTCTTGTTCAGTCTGGTACTGCCCTGGGTCCCTGAGGTTGAGAAGAGAAGGCCCTGCAGCTCCTCAGGCTGGTGCTGTGGAGAGACCCTGCCCTGGGGGAAAGGGGAGGACATGGCAGCAAATCCACAAGCCAAAGGAGGAAAATCCCAGCCCAAGCCCCAGGTCGCAGCAAAGAGAGGTTCAGTGCTGGGCTGTGAGAGTGTTTCTCATGGGAGGGGAGTGCTGCAGTGGGATTTTTTTGTGAAGACGATCAGATCTGCCCTAGCACTTACCTTTGGAGTATGAGCCCTTCTCCAGATAAGACTGCAGAGTGTCTGGAAGAACAAAATGCTCAGCTTACTGTGTCAGCACCATAACCACCAACCTATTGGGCTAAAATGTGTAGATTTGGAGACTTCTTTCTGGGCTTTTACAGCTGGATAAATGCTTAACTACATTTATATGAAGTCACAGAGCTGACTGGCAAGCGCAGAATCTCTTGGGTACACACAGTAGCTGTGTGGAGAGTGGAATGGGAATGCAAACTGTGCATAAATGCCAAAACAGACCCTTGTGTGTCTGGTACATGCCCTTTGGGGGTGTGAACTGAAACAGGATGCTAACTGCCCAGAGCTTGTCTTCTTCCCATATACAGTGGCACATGAATTTTATCCCCCAACATCCCTGCTCAGTACCTTGAAGCAGTCTAAACCCCTCCCTTAAGTTTAGTTCAGACCAGCTTTTGAGTCTTGGTTGCAGCTCAGGAGAAATCTCCAACGGCAGCTGGAACTGCCCCTTCTTGCACCTGTGAAAAGCAATTCAGTGTCATTCTCTTTTCCTTCTGTAATTCAGCTTCATGGGATCAGCCTTTACTAGCTGGACAGATCTGGGGACTGATTCCCTTTCTATCCCTCATCCTCAGGACAGAGGCAGCACAGACAGTAACAGTGCCAGCTCCCTCCGTAGCGGTGATTCAGGTTTTGCAGCTCAGAACTGTCCATAACACTTCGTGGGATCTGACAGGATCCTTCCCACCACAGGGAGTATCTCCAAGTTTGCACTAAATAACCTCAGGACAGAATATTATCAAAGATCTGTGTCCCAACAATGGCCCTGCCCTATATACGGTGCTGTGGTACCCCAGGGAGATGTAGCCATATCACAGTGTCCAGGCCCCTAGCCCACCCTTGGGAGTGAGAAGGAGCCACATACCTGCTCAACACGCTTCTGATGTCCTGGAGGGGAGAAAGAAAGAGGGAAGAGAGTGCTCAGTGCCACCTGCCACAACCGGGGTCTCTCCTGTTCTAGGGGCAGGTGCAGTCTGCCTAATTGAGAGTGACACACCAGCATCTAAGTAAATATTTCCCCTTCATTCAGGGGAAAGGCCCATCATTCAGGCCTTCCTCTTCCCCTGTGCAGGAACAGGAGGGGTTTTAATGTGCCTCACCTGCAGGAGGTCACTTGGTGGCTGCTGGCACTTGCTCTCCATCTCACTGATCAGGCTGTCCAGATGGGAGATCTCCTCCAAGAGTTTGGCGACAGTTTTCTGCTGACTCTTCTCAATCTCTCTCCCCAGCTCTGCCAGCCGGTCCAGCAGGAGTTGCTCCTGTTCCTCAATAAACTGGTGCAGTCGCTTAAACTCAAACACCACCTTCTGCCTCTCAGCCGTTGTCTTTGTCTGCAATGAGCAGTGGGAAACCAGGGAGGGGAGGTCAGGACCTTTGGGGAGAATCAGGTGCCACAGTGCAAGACTTTGTGAGACTGATGGTCAGAAGCATTATTTCCATGGAGCTTTTGTGGTCATGAAAAGATGCTGGGGACATCCAGCATCTCTGCTCTGAGACCTGCCAGATTCAGACTCAGACATCCTGCCTGGTTTCTGTGCCCCTGCTTCAACTTGAGGGTTTTTTTGCAGATCTGAGGGCTCCAGTGTTATGCAGGAGAGTAGTCAATTGCTTTCCCCATGCACAGCAACAGAGTACAAGAACAACACATACATTTCTGCCAAATGTACAGAGGAGCTATTCCAACCTCCCCTTCTCCAGGTCACACTAATCACCAGAACCAGTAGTACTGACCTGACATTCCTGGTGTTTCTGACTCTCACTCACTTTCAGGTCTTCAAGCCTTTTTCTCTCTTTCCTTAGACTCTCCAGTTCAACCTGAATTTTCTCCTGAAGGAAGGAAAATACTTTGGGTGAGTTTTAATTTGGGATGGAAAGAGGGGTATGTTTCCCCCCCACACAATCAGGATGCCTTCCCTGCTGTGATTTCATTGACTGTCACATTGTTAGAGGATGACTCTCAAGTGCCTTGTCCTGGTGACCCTGCTGAATGAAGTGCGTGTCAGACACCATCAGTGCAAGTTACCAGACACTGTACCAACTCCTGTATCCCTAGGTCCTGCTGGCTCTGGCATCCAGGGAAATTAAAAAGCAAAGGGCAACATCACCTCCTGTAGGGTTAGGGTCCTACATGAAGCAGCAGCTACAGTAAGCCACATACTGCAGAGTCGAGACCGTTCCCATCGACAGGTGTAAGCAGATGTTGTGCTGGCATCAGCATCCACCACTAGATTGGGGTGTGTTTGATTCTGGACGTGGGGAAGGGAAGGGCACATTAGGCCTTGTGGCTCCCCAGTGGAGGGGAGATGAGACCAACTCAGGAGAGAGAGCGTAGCACACAGCTTACAGGGCTGGTAACCTTGTTGTTCTGAACAGAAAAACAAAACTGAAGCAAATGTGGTCCCTAAGGAGGCAACGTATAAAGAAGCAGTGCCATATTTAATGGCTTATGCACAATACATCACGGGACACAGCACTGACTGCATCTAAATCACTGTGCACATTGATCCACAGCCTTGGAGACCAGAGGAACCTTTGAATGAACTAGAATAAACTAAAAGCAGGTCCCTAACAACTCTCCTGGCTTCACAACCAGCCAGGGAGGCCTGGGAATTCACATATTATTAAAAAATGTTCTATCCTTTTGTTTAAAACAATCCCAAAGAAATATCAAAATTCTGAGGTCCAGAGTATGTCCCCTAGAAGCACAACTTCGTTCCCTGAGGACTAAACATCTACAATCTTCTGACTACTACACACAACTCCAAATATGCTTCACAGCTATGCAGAAGAACTTCAGAGAAAATTAGAAGTCATCTTCTTCACCTACTCTACTCCAAAAGAGACCAACTCAGGAAGGAAATCACCATATACTACAACAACTTAAGAGACAGAAATCCATGCATTTTCCCTGACAATATACAATGGATACAAAGAGACTACGAAAAACTTTCTACAGCATTCATCCTACATAAAAAGAAGAAATGGAACAAATTATCCCAAGAACAAGCCCCCCAGCCACAAAACAACCATCAGAGGAACAACACCAACACCTTACAACATCCCAACCTCAGACTTGATAAAACTGAAAGCAGCAACCAACCCACAAATATTATCAATCTCTCCCCACACACGCTTACCAAAACTGAAAAAATCTGTCCTTTCTAATCTGTCCTTCCTTTCTAAATTTCTGTCCAGAAAAATACCCTAATAAAATACTTCAATGTGGAGAACTAGACACGTGCCTCAAAGAATATTTCCACGACCAAACTGAACCCACTCCCAACAACAACTCATCCTCTGACAACATTCAGGAAAGGATCAATGCCAACAAGCCCAAAAAACCCATCAGATTGGGCACCTTGCAGTGGACGAAACCCTAACCTTGACCGCTACATTGACTGCTTCAGGGAAAGAATGAACAATGAAATAATCAGCAACACGCACCCCCACCACAACCTCTCTCCACCAGAGAAAAAGGCCATAGAATCTCTAAGATCCGACCACCAAATAGTAATAAAACCAGCAGATAAAGGAGGAGCCATAGTCATCCTAAACCGTGAGGATTACATAAAGGAAGCCAA
>NW_005841950.1:2502437-2518718 GCF_000455745.1 Alligator sinensis | reverse complement strand
CACAGTATACAAGAAACCCACAGACCAACATACATATCTGCACATAACCAGCAATCACCCTAAACACACCAAAAAAAGCTGTGATATACAGCCAAGTCCTCAGATACCACCGCATTTGCACCGAAGTGAACACCCGGGATTGCCATCTCACCAATCTTAAAAAGGCTTTCTTTACATCCCATCCAGGAAGAGCACACACCAACTGCTGAAACTTCCTTAGCCTGACAAAGGCTTTTTGAACCCGAAAGCTTGCTTAATAACTATTCGGGTTGGTCTAATAAAAGATATCAAATTCACCCAAGGAACCTTGTCTGCCTATGCCCTTAGACCAACACGGCTACAACCTACACCCCTTCACCCAACAAGGACACTCCTCCAGAGAGATAGACTGCACGTTTGAAAGAGCCACCTGGATACCATGTGAAGAACTGCTGCAGTACAGAAGAAACCCCCCACAAATCGCACACCGCTGGTAGACCCTATTCTTAAAAAGATCTTCCCAGAGCCACCCATCCTAGCCTTCAAACAAGCACCGAACCTTGCCAACCTCCTCACCAGAAGCAAACTTCCTCAAGCCCAGAACACACCAGAAGGATCCAGACTGTGCCATGACAAGAAATGCAAAACCTGCCCCCACATCTCCACCACCCCCACTATTACTACACCCCACAACAGAGCCATCAGCATCCCAGGATCTTACAGCTGCACCTCCAGGAATGTAATGTCTCATCCAAAGCACCAAATGCCCCGATGGAAAATACGTAGGAGAGACCAAACAACAACTGCGCACCAGAATGAACGCACACCGGGAATCCATCAAAGACAGAAATACCCAATTACCGGTGGGGGCATACTTCTCACAAGAAAACCACTCTCTCTCTCCCCAATCTCTCAGTCCTGATCCTCAAAGGAAATTTACACAACACTTCCCAGAGACGAGCCTATGAGCTCCATTTCATCAACCTCCTGGATACTAAAAAAAAAAAAATCATGGACTAAACATAGACATTGGATTTTTGACACATTATAATCTGCCTGGCAACTGACTGCCCAGCCCAGCCCAGCCCCTGGCTTGTTTACTTTTCATTTCATCCAGGAAGAGCACACACCAGCTGCAGAAACTTCCTTAGCCTGATGAAGGGTTTTTGAACCCAAAAGCTTGCTTAATAACTATTCTCCAACTATTTGGGTTGGTCTAATACAAGATATCAGATTCACCCAAGGAACCTTGTCTGCCTATCCCCTAGAATCAGAAATTTAAAAATTCTCTATCAAGCCTCATAAAGACTTCCAGGGAGAGGAGAACCCTGTTTTACTGTACAGAAAATAGTGGATTTAGAGGCATAACAAACTCTTTGAGCTCCCATAGTTGGTGCTGGAGGAGGGGGAATGGTGCTGACCACAGCAGAGCAAGGGTGGATGGGGAGAGTGCAGGGAGAGGAAGAAATCTCTTACCTACCCACACTTTCCTGACTTCAGCACAGCTACAACTAGTGCTGCTTGTCTCTTAGCAGCATGAGCTGGGGGGCTGAGCTGAAAGACAGGCAGAGGCATGAGCTCCCCAGGAGGATGCTCCTGGTACCCCATGCACCCCACCCTATGCCCTGGAGAAATGTTGCTCATCCCACAGCAAACCTCTGGGCCAAGGAGGGGAGGCTGATGCCTGTCTCAACCTGTCCTTGTTACACTATGTGGGGAGATGAGAGAATTATGGAGAAAAGCAAAAAAAAAACACCCCCAAAAAAACACCACAAAAAACATGCATTGAATTGCTAGTCCAAAATCCTTCATAAGGAGCGATGCAGAGATAGGCTGGTCACACTGTGTAGATGTACCCTAATGAAGGAAGAAGGGAGAGGGAAGCATCTCTAATGCCATATATCCTAGCTTGCTGGATCATACCTGTAATTCTCTATCATGCTCTCATACAGCCCCAAGATAACTGCCCTGCCCTCCACCCATGACAAGAAATTGCCAATATTCACTGTTTAAGCAAAGACGAAAAAATAAGAAAAGTAGAGAGTTGAAAAACCTGTGGGACGCATCTGGCATTGTACCCTCTCCCTATGGCAATGATGGCTCAGGTCCTCCAGAAGCCAATAATGTGCTGCCTGTGCTGACTGCTCTGCCTGAGCTGTGCCTGCAGAAAACCAGCGGTGGTAGCTTCTATGTAGCTGGGGCCCTGGACCTATGTCCTATTAGCCCATTCATCACTTTGTCTTTGTTGGTAGTCATGGGCATGGCCCTTCATTCTCAGAGCCCTGTGCCCAGCCATCTTTGGGCTACCTCACTCTCTCTCTAGCCCTGGTTTGGCAACAGCCCCGGTTTTAATTCAACCTCCAATGGGAAAAAGCGCCTTGCATGACCTCCAGGGGCACCTAGGTGTCCTCTGCAGTGCAGTGCAGTGCTGCAGGCCAGGGCAGTGCTAGGGTCAGGAGCATCTTGTGCCAGGCCAGAGGGACTCACAGGGTACAGCAGGATTATTGCTGAAATCAGCCTCTGCTGGGGGTGGGGGGAGAAGCTGGGACACCTGGAAGTACATGTGGCTCAGAGAGGCTGAGAAAATCTGGCCACACAGGGAATGGTTTGAAGTAGCTGAAAACGGAGTGCTTCCTACCTTGTATTTCTGGGCAGCCTCCTCAATGAGCAGCACTGAGTGAGCTCTGTGCTTTGGGGATCTCCAACAAACCACACACACGGTCGCCCCATCCTCCTCACAGAACAAGTTAAGCTCCTTCTTGTGTTTCATGCACAGATCCTCAACTCCAGGAACTAACTCCAATTGTTTAATGCCTTCTACAAGATTTGCCAGCTGCCAGTTTGGGCAGAGATTCCCTTTCTGAAACTCGGCTCTGCAGACAGGACACTCCAAAGGTCCGTGTTCTTCCCAGATCTCACAGTAATCACTGATACAAGCTCGGCAGAAGTTGTGCCCACAGTCTAGTGTTACTGGATCGGTCAGGTGCTCCAGGCAGATGGGACACTTGATTTCCTCTTGGATGTCCTGCCCTGGTCTTGGTGAGGCCATGGCTGCTGGTGTCCTTAGGGCACTTCTGGTCGCTCCTGTCTATTCTGCATATGGAAAGAAAAAACATGAAAATATGTAAAGTTTAGTGCAAGTCATATGGGGAAGGAGATGGAAAGGCAGGGAGAAAACAGGGTATGAAGGGAGGACAGCCTGGGTGGGGAATACTGGGAGCGGAGTGGAGCTGCGGCAAAATTTGGGGTGGCTGCAGCCCGCTTCCAGCGCTGCCAGCACCACTCCGAGCACAGCCCCCACCAAGAAGAGCCCTGTGCAGCCCGGCTGCAGCTTGCCCCACCTAGATCTGAAGGCACCCTGCCTTCCCCGGGGTGCAGACGCTGCCACCTCCTGCGCACCAGCGATCACCCCACCCCACCCTGCCCCAGCTGGGCAGTGCCTGACCCTGTCCCTGCTCCCTCCCTCACCACCGGGGGTGTTGACCTGTCCCCCTATGCCCGTTCCCTCCCCACTCCCCTTCTGCCACAACAGACTGACCAGCTGGAGGCAGCTGTATCATATATTGGATTGGTATCAGTGAATGTGCCTACTTGAATATCAGATATTGGTATCAGCCCCCAAAATCTCCATCGGTGCACCCCTAACTGTTACCTCTTGTCTGAAACTAGGTGATAGAAGCTCAGTTGGAGCCTATCATCAGAAACACAGGGGGTGCGCCTGTACAAGATGCTAACTGTACAGTAGCTTAATAACACTGTGCAGTAGCATGTCAAAGCATAGACAGTGCTAATATGCTACTGCGCAGTATTATCAGCCTACTGTGCATTAGCGTCAGTAAAAAGGCATTTGCTGGGGTTATTATGCAGTAACTCTGGTTACTGTGAATTTAGTTAGTACTTGATTATACAAATATTAAATTAAGTGTGCAGTAACCACTGTGCATTAATGAACGTGTAGACATGCCCAGTCTCTCTCATCAGGCTGCAGACTGCTCTGTCTGGTCCCACCCATGACTCAAGCTGCCTGCGGTGCAGTGGTGAGAGGTGGTTTATAGCTTTGGCCAATGCTGACAGCACAAGAGCGTGAACCCGTTTTCCAGTAATATTACTGCTTCGTATTTGTTCTTTGTGACAGGGGGCCTCCTCGGGGCCGACCTCCACGGCCCGCCTATCTCGCCCGCCACGCCTTTGATGATAATTGATTCAATCTGATGTCAATTAACCAGGAGGCTGCCTATCTAGTGCCCCAATGCCGGGGGGTGCTCTCTGCGGCTCCTATCCTCCCCAATACCGCAGCCCAAGCCTCGCAGATGGCATCTTGGTGTTCACACAACCACCAGCCCCGCACTGGGCCCCAGAATCATCCACACAGGACCCTTCTATGATCCTCTCCCATCAGGCGGCCACTCCGCCATCATCCGGGCTACCTCGCCCCCCACAAAGCCATGTTCCCCTCTCAGGTGTGGTCCCCCCGGGACCTTCGGCCACTTGCCCTGGCCCACCTCCAGGCCAGTTGGGACCCCAGGCCCCCGGCTCTTGGGCGTCCCTTGCAGTGGGCCCCTGGCCCTTTTGACTCCCATAGTCCTGGCCCCAGCTTGGGTCAGTCGAGGGTACTCTCCCCTTCGGGCTGGGTCTTTAGCCGCTCACTCGCATCCTCAGGCCTCACCGTGCCACTACTCCCTTCTCCTAGGGGCAACCGCAGCACCACGCCCTGTACTCAATCACGCTCTCGGGGTCCACCCTCTCTGGGCCCCTCGCAACACTGGCCCTCTGGGCCTCCCAACAAACACAAGGGTAACCCACCCAGTGGTGGTGGGAGCTAGGGGTTAAGACACCCCAACCCACCTTTCACCGGGGTAGTAACTGGCCTGGCATTGCCTGGGGGCTCCCACACCACTGAGAGCCCCACCAGACCACCCACTCCCGGCAGGCTGCAGCTTCAGGTCACGCCCAGGACCAGGAGCCTCCTGACCAACCTCTTGCCGCTTCCCCCCCCTCCGGGTAGTTCTCAGCAGCCCTCCAGCCAGGCAATGTTGCTGCCTGCCTCTAGGCAGCCAAACTGCTCTGTTTAAATAGGCAGTCACTGTCTCCAAAATGGCTGCCCTAATCAGGCACCTGGAGGCTGCCAGCTCCAGGCCCTTAAAGTGGCAGACACACCCTGTGCTCTGCCACACTCTTCTTCAGGGACCACCACTGAAATTCCATGGCCAATTAACTGGCTTCTCATCTTTTGGAGAGCTGGGGTGATCTAATCTTCTCCCAGGATTACTTTGGGCCTTAGGGAGGAAAGTTCAATCATCAAATAATTTTATGTTAGAACAGAGGAGGAGAAAGTCCCTCGTCAGGGAAATTAGGGTATTATCACCAGGATTACGTTTTTTCTGTTAGTTGCAGAAAAATGTGGATTTTCTACTTTAATGGAGAAATACACAGATTTTATCGTTTAAAGGAGAAAATCATAGATTTTCCCCTTTAAAGGAGAAAAACTTAGAAAACTACAGGTTTCCCTTTGCATGCTGGCAGAGTTCCAGCCTGCAAGGGGCTGCTTGATGCTGTGGGGATTGGGAAGAGAGCAATCAGGAAGAGCTGCCATATGCATGTGTCCACGCACATTTGCATGTGACAGCCCGGCAGCTGTGGAGAGCAGCTCCAGCAGCTCCCTCCAGGTAAGCCTATAGGGGTGAGGGCAGGAAGTGGCACAGATCACATGTTAGGTGGGGGGGAAAGGCATAGGCAATGTGGGAGGGAGAGGGCATAGGTCCTGCACTGGGCAGAGGGGAAGGGGCACAGGTCCCGTGGGGGGACGGAGTATAGGCCACACATTGGGAGGGGGTAAGGGACCCAGGCAATGCATTAGGTGTGGGTGGGAGGGGGCACAGGCCATGCGCTGGGGGGCATGGTAGGCACAGGTGATACAATGGGGGGCATGTGCCCCTCCCCAAATTTCTGCACCCACAGTGAGGTGCAGGGCTGCAGACATGGCTGGGCAGGAGCTATCTCCGTGGTTAGTGGTGCCCTTAGGGTTGTTGGGGCCCTGGGCAAGAGAGTCATTTGGGGCCCCTTAGCGGTATGTACTCAGGTAAATATTAAACCACCACAGCTGTATTTTTAAATATTCTTTGGTGGAATTAGATAAATAGTCAATTGTTAAAATGCAAATAGAGCCGCTTCCTTGCAAAATATTGCCCCCTACAGTGCGGGGCCCCGGGCAGTCACCCGCGTTGCCCTCCCCTAAGACTGCTACTGCCGTGGCCCAGCAGGGGGACCTCATGCGGGAGAAAGTAACTGCACCGTGGTCACCAAGTTGAGGTGTCCCCTGCCCACCCGGCAGCAACAGGGGCACAACTGTGTGCCACCGCTGCTGCTGCCTCTGCCACTACTGCACCTCACCAAGGTGGCACGACACTCCCTTCAGCACCAGGTTCCACTCGCTGGGCCATGGAGGTGGCTCCTGCCCAGAGTTGGTCCAGCCCACATGCAGCCCTGCACCCCACTGTGGGCACACATGCCCACACTGCCATGTCACCTGTGTCCCCCCACCTTTCCCACACACCTGCTCCCTTTCTCACACATTGGGGACCTGGGGGTGGGGGGTAGGAGTGAGGGGCACCAGAGGGCTGGGGTCACAGAGTAGTGGATCAGGAATGAGGGGTGCTGGCAGGGTCAGGGGGCTCTGGGTTGGGAATGAGTGGCACTGATAGGGTCAGAGGGCTGTGGGTTGGGAGCGAGGGGCAACGGCATGGGCAGGGCTGCTCAGTACAACAAAGCAATGGTGCGGACAGCCGAAGCTGGACCCACATTTTGGTGAGTGAAGCAGGCAGGGGAAGCTCTGATTTTCCAGGATGAAAAACCCAAAATCAATTGCCAAAATGTATAGGTATTTAGAATTTATTTTATTATAATGATTGAGGCACTGGCTGGCTTCCAAATTGCTTTAAAATTGTAAATATATCAATAAAACATTGTGCTCAACTGACACATACATACATATACATATACGTAGATATATATATATATATAGGCATTTCATTTTAATTGCAGAAAAATGCAGATTTTAATCAGAGGGTTTTAATCAGAGAATTTGTGATTTTTAAACAGTGAAAACTGGGATCCCAGCTTATCACCAAGTTTTAGGAATGAGTAAGCATAGGTTTCAGCAGGGATCTCTACAGACCCAGGAGGCACCAGTTGCTGTGCCGGAGGCGTGGGGGGGGCCTCAGCGCACTCCCGGTGGACCCAGGAGTGGACTGGAAGTGCTTCCGGTCCACTTCCGGGTCTGCTGCTGAGCACACTGGGGGCCCCCCGCACTTCTGTGGGACACTCCATGCGCCCCAGCATCGCAGCACTCATGAGCCCCTGCTACCTAGAGGTATATAGAAAAAACATTTAAAGCTGTGTCTATGTCCAAATCTTTCTGAATCTCTCCGAATTGATTCGGAGGGTTCCGATTCAATTTGGAGAGATTAAAGGATCCCCTGATTCAATTTGGATTCAGAGGTTTGACCACCAAATCGGACCGAATTTCCGCCGAATCGAATCAGGGACCAAAGCTTCACATAGCCCTAGTAGATAGCGCTGCCTTTACTTCATGTTTCAAATTCAAAGTTAAAGAGAACACGTGAAATACATTGCCATTTAAGTAAACATCATCTTATTAATGGAGAAACTGGCATCTGATCCACAAACCTTGCATTTAAATCTGATGGCAGAGAAATTAGAAAAATTGGACCTCAGCTGTTTCCCTTTAAAAATTGTGTATATGATAGTAAGTGAGTTCATAGGGAAATAGGGTTGTAAGTTGCCTCATGAAGCCGTGTAGTCTAACTGTCAGCTCAAGGCAGGCTTACCCCTGTTCAGTCTCTCCAGCCACTTGTTTGTCTTCCCTGCACTTAAGAAGATCCCGTGAGAGATTCCAGAACCTCCCAAGGGAATCGGTCCCAGTACTTAACCACTGGGGCAGAAAAAATATTGCAGAAACAAAACCCAGACCTCTTCACCTCATTTATCAATTGCTCCTCTTTATGAGACTTAAATGTGGCCTTAAATTTCAAAATAACATTTCAAATATTGATTGTGTCACCAGAACTCATCCAAAATACAGGCATAAAGAGAAGAACTTGTCAACGTTGAAGTTCAGTCAGTGCAGGTACAAAATTGCTGGTATAGCTGTCAATCATTTTTTATACATCCCCAGATTTGGCCCCAGGGAAGGATGGCAGTCCTCTGCTGGAATTTCAACATTCAAGAGGAAAAAGGTGGGGATATTTCAGCCCCAGGAAAATGACAGATCCGGTCCATGGCCAGACTCCATTTCCAGGCAGCCCTGGCGGAGTGAATGTCTAGTCTGCACACTCACAGAATCATCCACACACAGAGAACTATGCAACCAGAACTATAATATGCAGAAGTGGCATTTCTGGCACTGAAAAGACCATATAGGTGGCCAAATTTAAACACTTAGAAATACAGGAAAGACTAGAATTGCACTTTCTATGCACAGTCTCTCCCACCTTCAGACCAGTGATTTGCTCACAGTAGCTGATGAAAATATGTAATAGCACTGGAGGATAAATTTATACCAAACCCAGGGATATAACCAGGGAAGCCTAGCCTTATCCTCTTGGCAGTCTGTGCTGTGGGGACCTAAGGGTGACTGCAGAGAGTCTTGGACTTTCTGAAGATCAAAAGCCCATGTTTAAATCTACTCTACAAAACAGTCTTGGTGCTGTCCCATGTTCCCCATTCACCTGTTCCTCCTTGACTGCCAGCACACTCAGCTGCTCAGCTTTTTCTACAGCTTTCACCAACTGCCTCTTCAGCCTGATGGTCCTCGGGACAAAGATCTGTCTGCAGCAAAGCCAGGAGATGTTTGTATCCTACTGGGTTTCCAGTCCAGAATCACTGGGATCTTTGAAGATTTCCAGACAAAGAGCACAAGTTGATTCTCCTTGGAGATTTCATCCTGTCACTGTCTGGCCATGTTGCGTGCTGAGGGGAAAGGGTAAGAGAGGGAACTTCCTTTTCTGGGTTTAGAAATGTTTCAACATAAAGCAGGAATTAACTATTTCCCTTTCTGAAAATGGACTGTGTTGTCTGCTGATCTGTTGCAAAATAGAAATCTCTGAGCTAAGGATGAAAAGCTATTATTCTGTTCTCAAAATACAGGGACATCAAGATTTCTGTTGATCTATGATACCTAAAATAATTGTATAGGCCAATAACCCTTTTCTTGTGAAGAAGAATCAAGAACCATGTCTAGAAGGTTCAACTCTCAGGTTACATTGAAAGAAGGACATTAGCATTAGCTTCATCAAGGTCACCATTGTACTGGGTGGTACAAGCTGCTTCCAGCCTCATCAAGAGGTGGGCCAGGGGGAAGAGGGAGCAGAGGAAATAAAGAATACTGCTAGAGTTTCTGTTGGACAGCAATATGGGCTGGTGCACTTTTATTAGTGTGGTGTACGTGAAACAGAGACAGACACATGCAGTCCATCTTGTGTGTTGTAATCAGTCCCCTTTCCAGAGCAGTCCTAATACAGTCCTCTGCTCCTCTCTAGTAGGTCTGAAGGACCAGGGGCTCTGAGCACTCCGTGTCTTCCAAGAAAGGTGAAGGAAGTAAGAGCTGAGCTGTTCACAGGCCCAAGCAATTGCTGCAGCTTCTTTTTCTACTTGAGCATAGCTTCACTTGGTGCTCACAAGACATCCTGATACAAATACAGCCATCCTTTGGTGTCCTTATGGCTGGGTTTGTAGGGGGAATGCTCCTAAACCATATGCAGATGTATCTGCTGTGACCACTGTAGGGTAACTTACTGAATACAGTACTAACACAGTAGTTCTTTGTGTTGAATGCCCCTTGTTGTGCATTTGCCAGAGCAACCTATTGCAAGGAGCTCTGTTAAGGGTTTGTTACCTGTGCTAAATTTGGCAAAAAATTTCCCGAGTGGTTGGCCAGACCCAGTGATCATTATATGGCAGGAACATCTTGGGCTTCTGGGAAGGGGTAAGGCATGAGGCAGCTTTATTTTCTCTGGGTTTGCTTGAATTCTATTTTTGCTAAGAATATGCCTAGAACATTTAGTTACTTCCGAAATTCACATTTCCCATTCAAAATGAGACCAGATTTTTGCAAGTCATGCAGAACAGCATGTAGATATTCCTCATGTTCCTGTTTATTTTTGCCAACATGTCATTCACAGCTCCAGCCCTGACCCTGACCCTGACCTGGGTTTAGGGCTAGAGACAGAGCCACCACTACTGCCTGGGCTGGTTGGGTGCTTCATGACCCCAGCAGAGATAGAGCCACAGCAGCTGCAAAAGTGAGGGGCTTGAGATTGTGCTTGAGTTTAGGTGGTGGTGGAGGCAGGTGGGACAGGCACCAGAGGGAGCAGGCAGCTGCAGGGTAAGAAATTGGTGCAAGGAACAGGTGGCAGAGTAGCAGGTATGTTGTAGGCAAGTGGCAAGGGGGGATAACAAGGTGCCTGGAGCAGGCTGCCTGTCACCCAAGCTACTGCTGTCCATTCCTCTACTTTCCTGTATTAGAGGTGGGTGGGGATGGGGAGGGATGAATTTAAGAGGGCCCACCAATAACTAGATTCTAGACATGGAAAATTAAAACAAATTTCTCATTGTCCATGCCTGGAATCTAATAATTTGTGCTGGGAGGGGGGCCAGTTTCAATTCTAATTCATCTTGGATTCAGGTAAAATTGGTAGCTCCAAGTAGCAGCAGCCCATAGTCATTGGATGCCACTTCCCCCCCTCCTAAATTACGTCCACTAGGCTGGATGAGCTGCAGTCCCTTGCAAAATGTCTTTTCTTGTGGTATCTCCTGCATTCTGTATTTATTGCTGGATACTGTCGCCAGCAGTGCCCTGGTGCTTTGCCACATGTGCCACACCCTTCACTGCTTTGACTATTAAAGTTTCTTGATTGTCTTTGCCTCATTTTTGCTCTGTTTTTCTGTTGTATCCTAGATGTGAGGGTCCCTTCACCTCTCAGAGATTGTCTCTCTACTATATTAAGGTTATTGGATGAAGTTTTAGGTACCCTATTAGGCTGTCAGTCACACCACTGTTTCTTTATTGTTCCTTGCATCTTAACTTTTGTGAGGGTTTTGCTAGTGTAAGTTCTGGATCTCACTGCAGTCATGCCTACAACAATTCGGTCTCTTAGGAGTTCTTCTTTCAAAACTTCACAATTGCAGTGCTCAGAAAGAGCATGAATTGCAGGGGTAAATTATTCAGCTGTTCTCCCTGGTTCCTGGTATCTCACCTTATATTGGCCCCTTTGGTGTATCACATTTCTTTTCCTTAGGACATCTTAGAGTCATAGGAAATGATGGCTGGAACCTCAGGAGGTCATCTAGTCCAATCCCCTGCTCAAAGCAGGACCATCCCCAGCCAAAGCTTTGTCTAGCCGGGATTTTAAAACATCCAAGGATATAGCTTCTATCACCTCTCTGTGTAACCTGCTCCAGTGTTTTACTACCCTCCTAGTGAGAAAATTCTTCCTAATATCTAACCTAAACTTCCCTTGCTCCAACTTGAGATCGTTGTTTTGCCATCTTGCCACCATTGAGAACAGTCTAGCTCCATCCTCTTTTGAGCCCCCCTGTAGGTAGTTGCAGGTTGTTATTAAATCCCCTCCCAGTCTTCTCTTCTCTACTCAAATAAGCCCAGTTCAATCAGTCTTTTCTTATCTCATGTCCATGTTTTCTTAAGTCATGTCCCCCTGCCTCCTCACAATTTTTGTTCCCCTCTGCTGGACTCTCTCCAATTTGTTCACATCCTTTCTGTAGTGGGGGCCCAAAACTGAACACAGTACTCCAGATGTCGCCTCACCAGTGCTGAATACAGGGGAAAAATCACTTCTCTTTACCTACTGGCAACACACCTACCAATGCAGCCCAGTATGTCATTAGACTTCTTGGCAACAAGGGCAAACTGCTGGCTCATATTCAGGTTATTGTGCACTGTAACCCCCAGGTCCTTTTCTCCAGAGTTGCTGCCCAGCCAGTCAGCCTCCAGTTGTTCTTTTTTTATTATTTAAAAATACATTCCCTCCCCTTCCCTTAACCATTTCTGACTTTTTCTCTCCCTCTCTATTCCCTACAGATAACTATAAGTGAGCTAAGACATAGGATAAGCTTCAGCACTTTATTTTGGTAGCAAGTTGTTTTTTGTTGTATTTATTTTTTCTTCTTCTTTTCAAATAAGTGTCCTGTTATGGATATCCACTGTTTTATATTGTATAATTATTATGTTTATATTGATTTTTACTGTTTTATATTACTGTTTTACTGATACTATATGATTTAGGCCTACATATGTAAGTTAGCATAAGTCATGTCAAGTTTCCATTTTGTTTGTCAAGTCTCCATCTTGTGTTCCCTGCCCGGGCATACCCTATTGTAACTTTGCTGTAACTGTATGACTCATGCCTACCCCTCCTAAGTAACTTGGTTCCTGAATGAATGGGGATGAATGAGGGTGCTTGAGAGACAATGGCAGTAGGTATAAAAATAGCTCCCTCTGAATGACTGAACCATCACCTCGATGACCCAACCATCACCCTTCACTGACCCTCCCTGGCTCAAGATTTGGAAGACAAAGACTGATGCAGAAATCAGTCATCCCACCATTACTGACACCTGAAACTGCATGTCCTTACCTAGGAGTGCACATGCTCAGTACACCATGGGCTGACTCTTCCCTGGGCACACCCCTGGCACTAGGGTCATAGAGGGTCTGCCCCTATAAAAGACAGACCCAGTGGGACACCCTTTCCATCTGGACCAGCACCATGCTGCACCACCTATCCACCCAGAGGCCCTGCTGGCGACCCCCCTCTGGACAACACCTTACTGGAGAAGACCCTGACTGGCCATCGAGGATCAACTCACAGCCCAGGATAGGTAACTATCACCCACCTTCCTTCCCTAAGCAAAGGACTTGGACTCTGTTTCTCTTTCCTACCTGGACTCCAACCCTTCCACTGAGTCTCTCTCTCCTGCTACCATTGTGAATGCTTGTGTGTGTGTGTAGGAACCAATAACTTCATGGGGCTGTGTAGTGTGCTGTCTGTTTAATAAACCTGTTATTTTGAAACCCTGAGTTGGATTTTTTCCTGTTTCCTAACTGTTTCCTCCTTGCCACCACTTATCTGCCCCCCAATATCCTAGCTTTCTGCCTTAGATTCCAGCCCTGATCTCCCAGTCTTCTGCCTTTCTCTTTCCTAGCTGTCTCCTCCTTGCCACCGGGCTTTTTCCCTTACTTACACCCCAGCACCAGTGACCTCGAGTAACCCTGGGGCCACTTGACCTTAAGTAACCCCAAGCCTCAGGTCCTCAGCCCAGCTACTCTCTAGTCTACCAGTTCTAATCCCAGTCCCAGCAACTTTCACTCTCTACACATTCTCTCTCTCACTTTAACCTTCCCCCCTAAGCACACACATAGACACACCATACCATCTAAGTTAGGAACTCACCTGTGTGTATGTGTAGGTGGGTGGTATGTGTGTGAACTGGAGAATATGCATATATATATGTATATATATGCGTGTGTGTCATTATATGCGTGATATATGAATTAGTGACCCATGTGTGGGTATTGACAACTGATCATTGTCTAATTTTTGGTGTGTGTAGTGTGTACGTGCTTGAATTGGTGATAGGTATACATGTCCTTAGGCTGGTAATCTCCGATGTGTACGTGCCTGAGTTGGTAGTGTGTGTATGTGTTTGTGCATGCACCTAATTGATTTGTGTGTTGGTATACGTGCAACTGTGTCACACCATGCTCTCCTGTCTAACAGCGTGATATTGAGATCCTGAGACTTGGCCTGACCCCACAGGGCAACACTGGTGCATGGGATTTTTCTGTCTTAAGTGCAGGACTTTGAACTTGTCCTTGTTGAACCTCATTAAATTTCATTTGACCCAATCCTCCAATTTGTCTAGGTCACTCTGAATCCTAGCCCTATTATTTCTGTCCCCTCGTACAGCTTGTCTAGTGGGTGTGAAGGACCAAGACTCTGTGATTGCTCCACTAGAGTCATGAAAAGAAAGTTGGTTAAATAAAACAGTGCTTTTAGTGACCCACTTTGCTGTTCATAATACTCAACAATGCACCTGCTCACTCATATTGCTTTTAACTATGGTTCACGTTATACAGGTACAGGGAAGGAGGGCTGACTACAAAGGAAGTGTTCCTGTCATACTGCTTCCTTCAGGGTGACAGATTCTGCCCGCTTGCTGTGTGCACTCCTGGGGTCACCCCAAGGCTTGTATCATGACTCCGGTTATCATGAGAGGTAAACTACATCATCTCTTCTCACTAATGTGTATATATGATCCAGCCTTTCTTTACAACAACAATCCATAGAAAAAACATCTGGGGTTGCAAACTGACAAATGACAGCAAGGGAAGAGGAGAGCACCCCCCCGGATCGTCAAGAGAAATTCAAAGTAGCCTGTTTACAAAAGGATCACAGCCGAAATGGCAGCTACCAGGGCCAGTGATGGTGAATGGCTTTGCGATCCCACTGCACGACACTCACTTACTAAGAGAAGCACCCACATGTCCTGGGGTGTTCCTTCCCCTGTTTGGGACCAACAAGGAGGAGACAGGTCAGGATGTGTTGTTCCTTAGGGAAGACTGGCTGTTTATCCTGCCATCATCCCATTTGCCTATCTTGCCCTCCCACTTTCAGTTCCCAGCACCAAGATGCCCAGAAAGAAGGCCTGTACAGCCAGACATTGAAACTGGGGATGAATATTTGAAGACTCATGTCCTGGAAGTGTTACACAAATTGCCAATTGCTCAAATCATGAGCAAGACCTTATGAAGGGGGATAAAGCAAAGTGTTGCATTTATTGATTAAGCACTTAATGCGCACACACACACACACACACACACACACACACACCATTCATTTCCTGATTTCTGTTCTGTGCTGGTATACGTTACCAGTCTTAGTGGTGCTCAGGTCAACATAGGGGCCAGCTAAGATGATCACGAGTAGAAGCCAAGGCTCCTGCTGCTCCCTCTCATAAGATAAACCAATGCTTCAGAATGATATGCAGAATGAGACCCAACATTGATATGTCTCTCCCCATCTTTTATAGCCTTGTAAATTCACCCATTCCTCTGGGCTTTTGTTGGGTTATCACTGTGTTCTTCCTTGAAGGTTGATTGCCATTGTTCTCTCACTGTTCTGGGGCAGATTCTTCTTGTTTGGTCTCTTATCTGTCTTCATTCTTCAGCCAGTCTCCAGCTGATGTTTTCCTTTTCCACAAACACACTCCCACCCATACAGCATACAAAAGAGTAAAAGGTTGAGCACTTACGTCAAGCTACAGAACAATATAAAATGGAGTTTCTTAATGCAATGCAAAACTCAAGAAAAGGCATAAGATTAAGTCTATTTGTATAACAGCAGCATCACTAAGTCCCTTTCCTCAAACAGCCAGAGAATCCCAAGGCTTCTTTCATGCCATGTCCAAGGTATGGCTGGATCTGCAAAAAGTTGTATGAGCTGCCTGTGAATCTCAGGTGCTGTCCAAGTGAGTTTGCATGTTTCCCATTCAGCACAAGTGCCGTGGGAGCAGGGCTGGAGCATATTGTATGCTTTAATGGGGGACAGTGAAGACCACTCTGGAAATTTCTCTTGGAGTTTTTGGTTCTCTTATCTTGAATGTAGCTTCTCCAGCTCAACACTGGAATCCCAGACACTTTGGGCCTGTGGTCCTGGGTCCTCCTGATTCTTTCTGTCCATAAACCACCCCAGAGCTTCTGCACCTCCAATCTAGGCTGAGAGGGGCTGACACTCAGACAGGGCCAGGTGCTCAGACAGGGCCAGCTGAGAGCAAGGTAGTGTGAAGCCAAGGAGGGGCTGCAGCCTGAAACCAAGGGTGAGAAGGGAGGCAGGTTAAAGCCTGGTAGAGGGTAAAGCCTAGACCAGAGAGAGGCAGGGCATGAGGTTCCAGAGCAGTAGAGCAAAAGAGAGATGGAGCCCTGCTCAGGCTAGACAGACCGGCAGCCTGAGCATGAGCTGTGTGCAGTCAAGCACCAGTAGCTGAACTCCAACCACCCAAGCAACTCCTGAAATAGAGAATTAACTCAAACATCACTTTGAGGCAGGCAGGAGAGCAGGATCAAGTGGAGAACTGGGGTAGGGGGATGGACAGTGTGACCACCTGGGCTATTTCAATCACCCCTGGAGGTGCACTCTGTTCATAGATTCATAGATGTTAGGGTCGGAAGGGACCTCAATAGATCATCGAGTCCGACCCCCTGCATAG
>NW_005841950.1:2501665-2501998 GCF_000455745.1 Alligator sinensis | reverse complement strand
CCTCTTGAAGTGCGGCGCCCAAAATTGCACGCAGTACTCCAACTGCGGTCTGACCAGCGCCCGATAGAGGGGAAGTATCACCTCCTTGGACCTATTTGTCATGCATCTGCTGATGCACGATAAAGTGCCATTGGTTTTTTTGATGGCTTCGTCACACTGCCGACTCATGTTCATCTTGGAGTCCACTAGGACTCCAAGATCCCTTTCCACTTCCGTGCCACCCAGCAGGTCATTCCCTAGGCTGTAGGTGTGCTGGACATTTTTCCCCCCCAGGTGCAGCACTTTGCATTTCTCCTTGTTGAACCGCATTCTGTTGTTTTCTGCCCACTTGTC
>NW_005841950.1:2496333-2499633 GCF_000455745.1 Alligator sinensis | reverse complement strand
CCCCCGCTCCGAGTCCCAAGGGGCCCTTTGTTTCTTACCTTCTCGTTTCTTACCTGTGCCATAGTGCTGGCCTCCCCCTGGCTTTCAGGTTCCCAATGCTCTCTTTCTTCAGGGTGGGCTGTCCTTGCGGGTGCCACATGGTTTGGTGGTCCACAGCTTCCCCCGCCCTCATCTTCCCCTCCCCACAACGAGCCTAGTTTAAAGCCTGCCGGAGGAGATCCGCCAACCTTGAAGAAAACACACGCTTACCTTTGGGGGACAGGTGAAGCCCATCCCAGCTGAGCATGTCCCTCGTCGTGATGTGCGGGTCGTTGTCCAGGAAGCCGAAGCCTGCCTCGAGACACCACTGCCGAAGCCCCCAGTTGGTCTCTCGGATGCAGTTCTCATGCCGTCTTCCGCGGCCGTTCACTGGTAGGATGGAAGAGAATACCACCTTCATTAGTACCCACATGGACTAGGACCATGGGGTAGTAATCGGTGGGCTTGATCCTGGCCTGGATTACCTCCGTCACATCCCAAATCTTTGCTCCAGGGAGGCAGCATACCTCTCGTGCTGAGGGGTCCTGGCGACAGATGGGCCCCTCCATACCTCTCAGGATGGAGTCGCCTATGACGAGCACTCGTCGCCTCCTCCTCTGGGTCCTCTTGGATCTCTTGACCTGTTCAGAGTGTGAAGAATGTGGTGTTTCTTCCTGCCCAAGGGTTTCCTCCTCCCCTTCCATCTCCTGCAGGGTCGCCAGGGCCTCGTACCTGTTCTCCAGTTGGACTGGAGAAGCTGGTACCGATTCTCTGCGAGCTGCTCCGGTCCTGGCTGTAACTGTCTGCCACTCTGCTGCGGAGGGCATTCCCCGGGCTGCTTCTTCTTTCGGTGCCTGGTCCTGCAGGGAAAGGAAAAAACTGTCAATTTTTAGTTAGTGCAGTGAGTGGCTTTTTAGTTAGTGCAGTGAGTGGCTGAGGTTGCAGCTAGGTGGCATGACTGTGACTGGCATCAGTGCTGCCCCAGGCAAAGGTAGTCAATGAACAGTACAAGAAAGCCTGGGATGCCAACCATGGCTCAGGGCTCAGATAAGGGAAATGTTCATATTCTGAGGAGTTGGCATGAGTACTGGCCAGGGCCTCACTTCATTGCTGACTCTTGGGTGAACTCAGAGCCTTCTGACAACAGCAGTGAGATTCAGAAACATCTACCCATTGCCTTTCCAGGGGATTAGTACAGGTTTCCCTCACCAACCGTGGGGGGTTAGGTTCCTTAACGTTCCCATGGTTGGCAAAAACACGGTTGGTAAGAAAGTGGTTGGCGGGCCGATATGCAGCCATGGAAAACCCTGGTTGCTCAAAATGGTATACCGTGGTAGTCAAAATGGTATACAGAATATTAAGCATATATACTGAAAACCATGGTTGACAAAACTGTGGTTGGCGAGGGAAACCTGTACTTCTAAAAATATTTCTTCAGCATTGTGAAAGGTCTGTAAAGTAAAGGCCGGTTGAATTTCTACCCTAGGCAGCTCCAAAGCCTGTGCCAGATTTCCAGATCTCTTTTAGATGGGTTTAAACAGGTCACTTACCCAGCTGCCTTATCAAGGCAGCTCAGTTCCGGGTTCAGAGTTTCCAGACAGTTTTATTTTCCACAGGGCAACCTTGTCCCCACAGTGAAAAAAAACAACAAAACAAGCAGGTGGGCAAACCACAAACCAAACCACACCACACCACACCACAGCCTCTGTCTTCCTTCAGACCTTGAGAGCAGCAATGCAAGCTCTGGGCTTCTTCCTCAACACCACAGCCTCTCACTTCTCCCCACTCACAGTCTGCTCCTGGTGCTCTTATCCCTCTCTGTGGCTCCCCCCTCACTTACCAATCAGCAGTTGCACCTGGCCTTAGGGCCAGGCCAACTATTAATTGTTGCACACCTGTCCAATTGTTCATGACTGGGGTGCCAGGGTAGCTCTACCTCCTGCTCAGCTCACCTAGGAGTAGCCAGAGGCTGTTTGAGAGGAGAGGCTCCCTTTACAATGGAAAGACCTTGCAGACTCATAAATAACTATTTACAAAGTGTAGTTATACACAGGAGGTAACTGCTATATGCCAACAAACATTAAATAATATCAAAAGTTTGGAACTCTCTATTTACAATACAAAAGCTTGAGTCGATACAGGAATAACAGCTGATAACTATTTACACAAAAAGGATGATCAAATCAATTAATACATAGCTAATAACTTAGGCACCATGTTAGATACTCATTATCTATATGGTGGCCATTTACAAACTCACCAGGGGGGACCAGTGGGAATTGGGGGAGGCTCTGTTCCCCCGGGCACCACCTGGGGTTACGAGGAATAACGGCCACAAATTGTTAGAGAGAAGGTTCAGGCTGGACATCAGGAGACATTACATTACAGTCAGGGCTGCCAGGCTCTGGAATGGGTTCCCAAGCGAGGTGGTGCTCTCCTACCTTGGGGGTCTTCAAGAGGAGGCTGGACAGATATTTGACTGGGGTGATATGAACCGGGTACCCGTTCCTGCCTGGGGCAGGAGGTCGGGCCTGATGATCTGTTTAGGTCCCTTCTGACCCTAAGCACTATGATACTATGATTATATGAATGCCTTAATTAACTATTCTCAACCAATAGCTAAGCACCCTGACTTAAGCCCAATGAATGGAAGGAAGGGAAGTCTCTCATGCTTCACATCACATGCTTGCAGGCTCCAGCTGCCTCGGGATATCAATGCATGCCCAGGCATCTGATGGTCTGCAGAAACTGTTTCCACTCAAACTCCTGCAAAACACAAAGTGTTCCCCATGCACCTCCATGTGCTCTTCTCTGCACAGCCTCTCCAAGCCCACAGAGCTATTTAAACACACAGAGGGAGAGCAAGCTGTGCCCAGGAGATCAGGCAGCACCTCTGGACTCACTTTCCCTTAAGGTACTCAGGCACATTAAGGCTTCTCCTCAGGTCCTGCCTCCCTGGGTCTCAACCCACACAGGCATCCTGGGGACTTTCCCTAGCTGGCATCTCTTTGTACCAAGCCGGCCAGTCCCGCCAATCCTTTCCCCAGTTGCTCACACAGGGGGTTTATCACACTCTTACCAACCCCCAAGTATCCAAACCCAGCAGGGAATCACCTTCTTGCTATCTAGGGACTTCCCAGGGCTGGGTCCCTGCCCTAAGGAATTTGTTCAGCTGACTCATGAACTTCACTTTCTCATCCTAGGGGTCTGCTTTCTTTTGCTTGACCCTTTAGGTGCTCTGCTGGCCTCTGGCCCACACATGAGCGGGTGAGCAGGCAGGCG
>NW_005841950.1:2480790-2496302 GCF_000455745.1 Alligator sinensis | reverse complement strand
TCAGCAGGCAGCCGCAGGGTGCAAACAGGCTGCAGACTCTTCCCAGGCCTTCTCAACAGCACATGCATCTCTCTCTCCACCCTGGGGGCAGGAGACACTGGTTTTAAGGGGAGCCGCAAAGCCAATCCCTGGGCTGGAATTTTCCTGGGCTCCCAAACTGCTTTTTGAATCTTGCATCCCCTTGCTGGGGATAATAATTAAACTACAGGTATGGGGATAATACTGAACTATCAGTATGGCATCCCTGTTGGGACAGTCTCCCTCAAGTGTTCAGGCAAAGAGCAGGAGGCTGGAGTGGATGAATCCATCATTTGCCATGGGACATCCCCCTGCCCATCCCCCATTTCATTGGCACAGTCTGAGCTCACCTCCAGCGCCCATCAGCCAGAGACAGGGCCAGATTATGTCCCCAGCGAATAAGGCTGGTGGGAAGGTAAAGATCGGGGCTTCGGTCTCAGCATCGAGAAATGACACCTGCCTCCCTGCACAGTCCAGACACACATGGATCCTGCTGGGCATCGGGCACAGGGGAAGTGGGGTGGGCTTAAGGTAAGTGAGAGCCTGGAGCTGACCATGCGAGTACTGCACAGCCCAGATCCCCCTCTCTGAGCTAAAGCGGATAGCTCTCTTCCTCCTCACAGACTCTCTGGTGACTCCCACAGCCCAGAATCTTGCTCTCCCCACGTCCACCTCCCAGCAGTCTCCCCCCTCACAGTCCAGCACACAGCAGCCCCTGTCAAATCTCTCAGGATTGTCAGGCAGATGGTGCCTCTTGTTTGTGCGTTTCGCACTTCTCCCATTGACAGAAACGACAAGCCAGGGATGAGCCGTGTCTGGGTCCAGAGTCACCATCGCTGGGGAGAGAATCACAGTGTCAGGACGGAGCTCAGCAGGGGCCATTCCTCGCCCTCCCCAGCAGCCCCATTCTGCTTGGTGCTATCCTGGGCCCTTGCAGCTGTCTTGGCCCTGCTCCCTTGAGGCCGAGAAGAGACAGCCCTGAAGCTCCTCAGCCTGGGACTGTGGAGATGCCCTGCCCCATGGGGAAGGGGAGGACATGACAGCAAATCCACAAGCCAAGGCAGAAAAATCCCAGCCCAGCCCTGCAGGTCACAGCACTGGGGGTTCGGTGCTGCACTATGACAGTGCTTCTCATGGGAGGGGAGGGGAGGGGAGTGCTGCGGTGGGATTTTTCTGTGAAGACGATCAGATCTGCAGTAGCACTTACCCTTGGGGTATGAGCCCTTCTCCAGACTGCAGAATGCCTGGGAAAACAAAATGGCCAGCTTACTGGATCAGCACCATAACTACTGGGCTAGTGGTTGTAGGGTGTAGACTGGGAGACTTCATCTGAGCTTTAAGTATTGAATAAATACTTAACTACATTTATATGGGGCCACAGAGCTGACTGGCTAGCATACAGTCTCCTGGGTACACACAGTAGCTGTGTGGAGGGTGGGATGAGATTGCAAACTGTGCATAAATGTCAAAACTGACCCTTGTGTGCCCAGGTACGTGCCCTCTGGGGGTCAAAGTGACACAGTATTTTCACTGCCCAGAGCTTCTCTTCTCCCCACACACGGGGCACATCCCTTTTCTCTGCCAACATCCTCCTTCAGTACTTTGAAATTGGCTAACCATTTCCCTTAGGTTTAGTTCAAAGCAGCTCTTAAGTCTTGTTTGCAGCCCATGAAAAATCCTCCCCAGCAGCTGGAACTGCCCCTTCTGGCACCTGGGAAAAACAATTCAGTGTCATTTTCTTTTCCTTCTGTAACTCCGCTTCGTGGTATCAGCCTTTACTAGGTGGACAGACTTGAGGACTGATTCTCTCTCTGTCCCTCAGCCTCAGGACAGGGGCAGCACAGGCAGTAACAGCACCAGCTCCCTCCATTGCCAGGATTCATACTTTGCAGCTCAGAACTGTCCATAACACTTCTTGGGATCAGAAAGGATCCTTCCCACCCCAGGGAAAATCCCAGATTTTGTATTAAATGACCTTAGGATAGAACGCCATCAAAGATCTGTGCCCTAACGGTGACCGTGCCCTGCATGTGATGCTGCGGTGCCCCATGGAGATGTGACCATATCACAGTGTTCAGGCCCTGGCCCACCCTTGGGAGTGAGAAGGAGCCATGTACCTGCTCAATGTGCTTCTGATGTCCTGGAGGGGAGAGAGAAAAAGGGAAGAGGGAGCTCAGTGCCACCTGCCAGAGTCAGGGGGGCCTTCTGTTCTCAGGGCTGGTGAACTCTGTGTGACTGAGTGCAGCACACCAGTATCTACTTTGGGATGGGGATAATACGGCCCATGGGCCACATCCAACCTGTCAAGCACTTTCATCTGGCCTGGGTGCTTACCAACGAATTGTGCCCCACTCATCCCTTCCACCCATGAGGGTGGGAGTGAGGTGCACACATGTACACACATCCCTACATATACCCTATTGTGCCTTGCTCCCACCCTTGTGGGCTGAAGGGCCCAGCCCCTCCAGCCTGCAGCTTCTGGGTGGGGTTGCTGCTGCTGCTGCAGCCCCCAGGGACCTGCACCACTTCCCCGATCTCTCCAGGCACCAGGTAGGGAAGCGGGGGGTGGGGGCAGGGCTGCAGCTGGGTGAGAGTGTAGAGCATGAGGCTTGGGCTGGCAGCAGCTCTGAGCCCATGCCCAGGGGGGCAGCAGCAGCACGGAGCTTAGGTGGGCAGCATGTGAGTGTGAGGGAGGGTAGAGGGTGTGAGGACCTTAAAAATATTTAATTTTAATAAAATTAAAATATGTTACAGTAGGTGTCTGACTTTTTGTGTATGATTTGGGTTTTTTCTGGTTGTAAGATGGCAACCCCTCATCCCAACAGGAGTATTTCTGGGGGGGCAAAGGGGGGAACTTCCAGTAGCAAAGATTAGGGGTTAGGGGGTGGGACTTATGGTCCTAGGATGGTGGCCAGGGGGTGGGGCAACTTTTAAGGGGCGGGGCTACTGATGTGGCCCTTGACAGCTCACCCAAAGTTATTAAGAGACCCTCCACCCAAAATAATTGCCCACCCCTGATCTACATAAATATTTCCCCATTACAACTCTCTCCCCAAGACCCAATGTTCACACTTTCCCCCTTTCCTGTGCAGGGGTAGGAAGGGTTTTAATGTGCCTCACCTCCAGAAGATAATTCGGTGGCTGCTGGCACTTGCTCTCCATCTCCGTGATCAGGCTGTCCAGACAGGAGATCTGCTCCGAGAGTCTGGTGACAGTTTCCTCCTGACTCTTCTCAATGTCCTGCTCCAACTCTGCCAGCTGGGCCAGCAGGAGTTGCTCCTGTTCCTTGATGAACTGGTGCAGTTCCTGAGATATAGATGCAACCTTCTGGCTCCCAGCCTTTGACTTTGCCTGAATGAGGAGTGGGAAACCAGGGTGGGGAGGTCAGGACATTTAGGGAGGGTCAGTTGCCACAGTGCAAGGCTTTGTGAGACTTACGTGGGAAGAGTTAGTCTCCTGAAGCTCCCATGGTCTTGAAAAGATGCTGGGGTCTTCCAGCATGTCTGCTCCTAGACCTCTCTGGTTGCACACTGGTTGCATCCTGCCTGGTTTCTGTGCATTTCATTCACCTTAGGAAGGGGCTTTTGGCAGCTCTGAGGGCTCAAACCCTATGCAGGAGAGAAGTCAACTGCTCTCCCCACATACAGCAACACACAGTCAAAAACCAACACGCATGTTTCCAACAAATGCACATCCCCACCTCCCGCTCCCCAGGTCACCCTGATCACCAGTAACCAGAAGCACTGACCTGATATGCTATTTCTGACTCTCACTCACTCTCAGGGCTTCAAGCCTTTTTCTCTCTTCCCTCAAAATCTTCAGTTCATCCTGAATTTTCTCCTGAAGGAAGGAAAATGCCTTGGGTGAATTTTCCTATGGCTATGGAGGGACTGTTATGTTTTCCTCATGCACAACCAAGATGCCTTCCCTGCTGTGATTTCAAGGACTGTCACATTGTTATTGGCTCACTCTCATGTGCCCTGTCCCAGTAACCCTGCTGGGTTCCTGATTCAGTGATATTCATATGAATAATGCTGGGCTGTAGAAAAGCCAGAGCAAAGGCCTGGACTACATAGCACTTGATTCTTCCCAGAAAATGTTGTTCTCAAGGGATGGGCTATTCTCTGTGGTTGGAATGAAATGAGTGTCAGACCAGCAGTGCTCGTTACCAGACACTGCTCCATCTCCTGTATCCCCAGCTCCTGCTGGCTCTGGAGTCCAGGAAAATTAAAGAGCAAAGGGTGACATCATAAAAAAGAAGCAAGTCCCTAACAACTCCCCTGGCTTTAGGACCAACCAGGGAGGCCTGGGAATTTCTGTGCTTTTAAAAAGGTTGTATTGTCTCATTTGAAAAAAAATCCCAAAGAAATATCAAAACTCTGAGGTCCAGAATTCTGTCCCCAGGAATCATACACTAAAACCTTCTGTATCTTGCCTCATAAAGGCTTCCAGGGAGAAGGTAACTCAGTTTTAATGGGGAAACCAGAGAATTAACAAGTTCTTTGGGCTCCCAGGGTGGGGGCCAGAGGGGGGCGGGGGGGATCATGCTGACTATAGGAGAGTGGGGTGGATGGGGAGAGTAGCAGGAGAAGCATCTTACTTGCCTGGGATCTGCTCACCTGAGGAGCAGGTACAACTGCTGTTGCTCATCTTTTAGCAGCATGTTTTGGGCCAGGGAGCTGAAGGGGAGGAGGTGGCTAGGTTCCCTAGGGGGCAGCTCCTGGTACCCCAATCACCCCACCCTACACCCTGGAGAAAGCCTGCACATCCCACAGCAAAGCTTCTGGGGGAGTGGGGGGAGGCTGATTCTCCAGAAGCCAATAAGGTGCTGCCTGTGCTGACTGCTCTGCCTGAGCTGTGCCTGTAGAAATCCAGTGGTGGCAGCTTCTAGTTACCTGGGGCTCTGGGTCTAGACCCTGTTGGCCCATTCATCAGTTTGCCTCTGGTGGTAGCCATGACTCTTCATTCTCAGAGCCCTGTGCCCGGCCAACTCTGGGCTACTCCCAGCTCATTTTCTCTAGCTCTGGTCTGGTAAGAGCGGAGAAACGTTCTAGTTCATCCTCCAAAGGGAGAAAGTGCCTTGCACGGACCTTCAGGGGCATCTCTGTGTCCTCTGCAGTGCGGTGCTGCAGATCAGGGCAGTCCTAGGTGCTGGAGCATCCTGTACCAGCCCAGGGGGATTCACAGAGTACAGCAGGATTATTGCTGCAACCAGCCTCTGACTGGAGGAGTGGGGTGATGCGGGGTTTTAGACGTGGAAGTAGGCATGGCTCAAAGAGACTGAAAAATTTTGCATTCACAGAGAATGGTTTGAAGTAGCTGAAATCAGAGTGCTTCCTACCTTGTATTTCTGGGCAGCCTCGTCCATGAGTAGCACTGGGTGACACTTGTGCTCTATGGATCTCTCACAAACCACACAAATGGCCACCCCGTCCTCCTTATGGAACAGGCTACGCTCTTTCTTGTGTCTCTCACACACATCCTCCACTCCAGGAACTAACTCCAAGTGTTTAATGCCTTCTACTACATTTGCCAGCTGCCAGTTGGGACAGAGATTCCCTTTCCGGATCTCAGCTCTGCAGACAGGACACTTCAGACGTCTATGTTCTTCCTATGCCTTACAGTAATCACTGATACAAGCTCAGCAGAAGTTGTGCCCACACTCTACTGTCACTGGGTCTCTCAGATACTCCAAGCAGATGGGGCATTTGATTTCCTCTTGGATGCCCTGCCCTGGTCTTGCTGAGGCCATGACTGCTGCTGTCCTCAGGGCACTTCTGGCCTCTCCTGTTTATTTTGCCTGTGGTGTGGAGAACATGCAGTGTATGCAAAGCTCAGTGAAAGTCACATGTGGAGGCAGACAGAAAGGCAGGGCGAAAGCAGGGTATGAAGGGAGGACAGCCTGGGTGGGGAAGCAAAGGAAAGGGGTATCCCAGGTCAGTGGCAACAATCAGTGTCTCTATTGCAATCCCCACTTCTCTCCTGCAGACACCATTAATGTGCACACTCACTCTCCATTTGCTAAAGCCAAATGTCTCCAATCCTCTCTCTTTGTGGGTCAAATTCCACCAGCACCACCCCTTTATGCTGCTCAAGGACAAAGCAGTTAATGTTTGGCCCTGCTGCCCAGGCACAGAGGGCTGAAATCACTCACATACCTGAGATGGGCTTTGTGCCTCCCCTTGGGATGATTCCCTCTGGGAGACCCCTCCAAGCTGCCCAGTTGGAAAGGGGTGTTGTTTACTTGAAGCAGAGCCTGCAAAATCTTCTCCTAAGCCTAGTGGATCTGCAGATAGATTGAACTACCCCATGGGGCTTGTCTGCTCCATAGTCTTTGCTCTGCCAGCTGTCATGCTGCCTACATAAATAAGTCTCTCTAAGAGGGATTGAAACATATTGTGGTTTTCCAAAGTATGTGTGTGTGTCAATATTATGTCATATCCCAGTTAGCATATTTTACCTGTTCGAAATCACAAAGCTTAGCTACTTTCCCATACATTGCTCCCCATGGAGGAATAGAATCATAGAAAGTGGGGGGTGGAAGGGACCTCAGGAAGTCACATCTTGTCCAACCCCCTGCTCATATCAGGACCATCCCCAAGTAGATCATCCCAGCCAAAGCTTTGTCTACCAAGGTTTTGAAACTCCCTAAGGATAGAGCTCCCGGCATCTCTCTGAGTAACTTGTTCCAGTGTTTTACTACCCTCCTAATGAGAAAATTCTTCCTAATAGCTAACCTAACTTCCCTTGCTGCAACTTGAGACTGTTGCTCCTTGTTGTGTCATCTGCCACCACTGAGAATAACCTAGCTCCATCCTCTTTCGAACACCACTTCAGGTAGTTGAAGACTGTTATTAAGTCTCTCTCAGTCTCCTCTTCTCTAGACTAAATAAGCCCAGTTCCCCCAGTCTTTCTGAATAAGTCATGTTCTCCACCCTCCTCACCATTTTTGTTGCCCTCTGCTGGACTTTCTCCATTTTGTCCATATCCTTTTTGTAGTCAGGGACCCAAAACTGAACACGGTACTCCAGCTGTGGCCTCACCAGTGCTGAATACCAGGGCTGTGCAAAGCTTCAGGTGCTGTTTCAATTCAGAGGAGATGTGGCCTGATTTGGCGGCTGAATCAGGGGACCAATTAAAAGGTCCGAATTGATTCAAAGCTCTCCAAAGCGATTCAGAAAAGATTCAGAGCGCTTCGGCAATTTGGGCAGTCCCCGCTGGCTGTAGCAGGGAGCTGGACCCAGACTCTGTGCTGGTAGAGGGCAGGGGTGGGGGGAAGCTGGAGGAGGGGGGAGGGAACCATGGGGGGACCCCTGCCAGGCCCCATTTCCTGCCTGCTCGCCCAGCCCCCCTGTGCACCCTCTGACCCCTGCCCACTTGTCACTGATGAACACATTGAATAAAACTTGCCCCAGAACCAACTCCTGGGGTATTCCACTTGATATCAGCTGCCAACTAGACATCAAAACATTGATTGCTACTCTCTGAGCCCAATGCTCCACCCAGTTTCAGCTTGCCTGCAAGAATGCTGTGGGAGACTGTATCAAAAGCCTTGCTAAAATCAGGGTACACCACATCCACTGGTCTCCTCGCATCCACAGACCCAGTCACGTTGTCATAGAAGGCGATCAGGGTGGTCAGGCATGACTTGTCCTTGACGAATCCCAGCTCACTGTTCCTAATCACCTTTTTCTCCTCCAAGTGCTTAGAAATGGATTCCTTGAGGATCTGCTCCATGATTTTTCCAGGGACTGAGGTGAGGCTGACTGGTCTGTCTTTCCCTGGATCCTCCTTCTTCCCTTTCAGGCACTATGTTTGCCTTTTTCCAATCATCTGGGACCTCTCCTGGTCACCATGAGTTTTCAGAGATGATGGCCAATGGCTCTGCAGTCACATCAGCTAACTCCCTCTGCACCCTCAGGTGCATCCCATCCAGCCCCATGGACTCGTGCACATCCAGCTTTTCTAAGTAGTCCCTAATGGCCTAACCTGTTCTTTCACTGCTGTTGCCTGCTTACTTCCTCCCCAAACTGTGCTGCCTGGTGCACTAGTCTGGGAGTTGACCTTCTCTGTGAAGATGGAGGCTAAAAAGGCATTGATTAATTCAGCCTTGTCAGCATCCTCTGTCACTAGGTTGCCTCCCCCATTCAGTAAGGGACTCACACTTTCCCTGATCCTCCTCTTGCTACCAACATACTTGTAGAAACCCTTCTTGTTACCCTTCACATCCCTTGCTACCTGCAATTCCTGACTTCATCCCTGCACTGAGCAATACTCTTATATTCTTCCCTGGCCATTTCTTCAAGTTTCTATTTCTTTTAAGCTGCCTTTTTGTGATTTAGTTTACTGAAGAGTTCCCTGCCAAGCCAAGCTGGTTTTCTGCCATACTTGCTAGTCTTCCTGTGCATTGGGATGCTTTGTTCCTGCACTCTCAATAAGATTTCTTTCAAGTACAGCCAGCTCTCCTGGACTCCTCTCCCATTCAATCTGGTTTCCCAGGGGATCCTCCCCATGAGCCCCGAATGAGTTGAGTTGAAGTCTGCTTCTCTGGAGTTTATTGGTGTTGGGGGCTCTTCAGATCAGGGGAATTTTGTGGGAAGCAGCCTGGAGTCAGTGCTGGGCTTCTGACTTTAGCTTGTGCCAAGCTGGCTCCCCCTTCCCTTCCCTTCTGGCACTTGGGCCTCATCCAGCCAATGAGATCCTGGCTGCTAGCTCAGGAGTTCCCACCTGGGCATCACATGGTGAAGTGGTACAACTACAGGACCCTGCTTCCATCCTTTCTGCAGCTTGACCCAGAGCATGAGACTCCAGCTGAGGTGCAAGAATGCAGGCCTGGACTGAGGGTCGTGTGACTCTGCAGTGCGTGCACCTTGGCTAAGGAGGCATAAAATTCCACTTCATGGATTTATTGAGAATGACAAGACAGGAGACTGACATCATGAAACAAAGCCCTGTTCTTTAATTGCCTTGGACCTGCAGAAGACTGTTCTAAAACCAATTCTAAATTCTAAACCCCCTTTAAAACCCTACTGTAGCAGGTGACAAGAAAACAAATGAGGAAGTAACCACATATGTCCTTTTCTGTATGTCTACACTGATATTTACATTTGAGCTTCAGGTCACCCTCAAACAACCTGAATCACATCTTATCTCAGTTACATCCTACCCTATGCCCACACCAAAGCTGTGCACATTGCTCCTAGAGGTTAATCCATGTTATTCAAAGAATATCAAATGCAAGGAGCAGAACTGTCATTTGGAAGTAGGACCCTCCTCTTTCCTCCTCTTGGCTCTGTTCTTCCTGGCTGTCGAGTGGGCAGCTTCAAGAGGAGGGCTTTACAGGTCACTGAGCAATGCCTAACCTGTGCTCTGGCCATTAGGACACTTTGTTACACAAAAGGAGATGCAGATTCATACTCCCTTTTTGTTGCAGAGGACCTAGAACCTGGGTCTCTCACTCCCTTTGCAAGGGAATACTATGTGCTGTTGCCAGGCTTGTGCATTTTTAAGAGCAATGGGCCTAAACTAAGGAAGCCTGCCCCCAGCAGAAAGGCCAGAAGCCTCTGCCTGAGTGACTGTAGCATGAACCTTTGCAGATGCAACAGCCAGATTGGCCAGCAAAGCAAAAAGAAAACCATTCATATATTTAACAGGGCAAGCAGAATACAAAGCCTAAAAACAACCACTATACAGAAGAACAATGCATCAAATTATCCCAATTCTTGATATTGAAACTTAAAATAATTAGAACTAGTAATTGCTGTAACCAAATGTATTGAATGAAGGTTATTTTGCTCTAACAGATGTATTTTTGTTAAATGTTTAGCTACACTGTGAAAACAAAGCAGCCTTGTCAAACCATAAGCTAAAGTGTGGAGGGAACAGACCAGAGTTAACAGCATTCCAGCATGGAAAGGGAAACAAGGTAAGGAATCCACCCTGCTTTCCCAAGGATGTAAACCTCAATTAGTTGACACCTCCCAGGTCCACAGGAAAACTTATTAAATCCAATTCTGAAAGCTTCACCAAAACAAACAAATTTCAATAAATAAAATCAATCAGAGGCCATTCATTAGAATATTGGGACCAGCCAACTATAAATATTGGGCACAGCCTAGAGGGATATTTGGATTTCTAGATCTGGACTTCTAAATTTGAACTTCTCCAAGGCTCAGCAAACCAATTCAGGTCCCCAGGGAAGCAGAGAAGCCTGGTCAGTGAACCTTTTTTCTTCCCTGAATCCAAGGCTACATAAGCATTGTCTTTATTGAATTAAATAAATCTTCTCTATTGAGTATCCTAATAAAGTTTTTGAGTTGTGATTGAAATTGTTATCACACTAATCAATCTCACTCTCAGCCAGAGTTAAAATTGTCAAGGTAGCACCTTGACAAGTGTCCTAAGCACTAGACTGTTTGGGCTAATAGGTGGGATGGCTTTCCTCACTTTTCAGTTCATTTCTCACACATACACACCCACCTGGGCAACTTTATTGTCCTGAACACAGAACAAGAATCCAGATATGCCTCCATATCAAAATGGCTGTTTGGCGGTTACATAGGTACATAAAAGTGAAACAGGATTTACCCCATCGTGTCATGTGCACTCAGTCAAACCCTGTTTCTTAGTCAAAGAGGTCTGAACAGTAGAGCAGGAGATGCAGGACAGATACACCAGCTTTTTTCAGGACTAACATTTCTGGATGGGCACTGAAATGGCCTAGTTAGGAATAATTGACCAGTCAAGGGCATGCTACCTAAAGCCACTCCATGTGAATAATTGTGTTTAACATCACACTGAATATAAACAAGTATAAAAATTAGATCAGAATTACTTTGAAGAATTGTTCCATATTAATATTATATTGATACTTCATAAAGGGCTTGCCTCAAGGATCTGGGAAGTAAAAATGAGAAAGAACCACCACAAATAACCAGCTGAGAGTAAGGACCCAAAATCAATCTCATGCTCCATTCTTAGCACATTTTACAATGGTACCCCTGCAATGTACTCATTATCAGCCCCTTTACTAATGTGTACTAAAAATATATAATACATGTATCATGTGTTTCCCTGGGTAAACTCCTTTCACCTTCTCAAAAAAGAGGGTTTGTCATACAAATGATGTGAAACTGTGATCCAGCAAACATATTTGTCTCTCCCATGTCATTGCCTTGCATGTGTGTATACAGTCTTTTCCAGGGAAAGATTATTTTGGGTTGATTAAATAACTTACAGCGGTGGTTAATGAGACATACAGAGTAAAGGATAAATGTAAATAAAGCATAGGTGGGCAGTCTGAGAAAAGCAAAAAAGTTTATTACCTTGTGGTCCTGGGCAGCCTCCCCTGCAAGAACCACAGTGTGAGCATGGGAAGATCTGCAGATCACACCTCTCAGGTACGGTCAGTACCACAAAACAGTTTTGGAGCCTCCCCTTGTTCCCCTCACGCCCACTCCCCTCCTGCTCCTTTACCTGCCGGTGTACTCAGCCATGGGTCTCTTCTCCAATAATCTCCAACTTCCTGTTCTGCCTGGGGTTCTCCTGGGCAAGGGTCTCAGCTTTCAAGGGAAATGGATATCTGTATCTGACTCCTCCTAACACAGGGTGTGGCAGGAAAGGCAGGGATTGTGCTGGCAATGTGGAAGGATGTTAGAAGAACCCCAGACCAGCAAAGCCAGTGGAGTTGCATTTCATACTTTCCATGGTGAAACACTTTGTCCACAGGCAATTAGAGCCTTTTCAGAGGTAAGAAATGAGCTCAGCCACAGGGAAGATGAGAAATGATTTGGTTCCTTGAAGGGAAGGTGCTAAGGCCCTGAAGCTGAACACGTTTGTGAGCACTCCATGATTAGCCAAAGCTGAAGCCTAGAGCATAGCAGTAGCTGTGTACGGGGTACCATGGGAATTCCTTTCATACTGTCTTTTGCTATGCCTGGAAGTTGTTGATCCTGATGATTCTTCTCTTATGAATCATTTCATTTTTCATTCTAGGCAGAAGCCATCCCATCACAGGCTCCAGTGTCAGTTTGACCTCCCAGAGTATAGCTGCAGTGACTTAAGTAACAAGCATAGGCGACTGATAGGAGGTGTACAGGGGTGTGCGTGCCCCCGATGGGCCTGGTGTCCCCCTTGACGGCTGACACTGATGCTGTGCCCCCTGACAGCGTCAGTGGCTTCTGCGGGTGCCCCCCCAGGTTCAGGCGGCACCAGTCACTCATGGTAACAGGTGAATGTGTTTGTTGGTCTCCAGGCAGTTAGGGTAAAAGGAGAAAGAGCAAAGGGCACACAGAATTGCACTATGATTGTGTTGACTAGGAAAGAAAGAAAATGCTCTTAGGAAAAGCAGAATGATGCTCCACCCCCTTGGTTGACAGCCAGGAAGAGAAGCCCCTCCCCTGCCCTGGGGGAGCAAAATGTGACTCACACCTCAAAAGATTGACTCCTCTTCTCTAAGTGACTGGGCCTGGGGGTTCCACATTTCCACATCTTCAAGTCCTTAGTTATCCTATCTTTGCTCCACCCAGGAAGTAGACACAGAACTGAACCCTTACAGACAATCTCCATATGAATAGGAGGCAATGTTGTATAGGAGGAGTTTTCCTGGGAGAAGGCCAAGAATTGCCAAGTTCAGCTACAACAAGGATTTCCAACCCAATGCACTATGTAGTGAGCGCTGCAATGAGGAACCTGTCTCAGGGACACACGTCTTCTGATTGATAATCAACCAGACCACTCATCTGTTCACAGGCCCCCATACAGCACCCCTTTGTTGCTAAAAGGTGTAGCAATATGGGGTGGTGCACTTTTATTAATGTGATGTACATGAGACAGACACATGCAACCCATCTTGTGTGTTGTAATCAGTCCCCTTCCCAGACCTGTCCTAAAACAGCCCTCTGCTCCTCTTTAGTAGGTCTGAAGGACCAGGGATCTGAGCACTCCACATCTTCCAAGAAAGGCCAAGGAAGTAATAGCTGAGCTGTTCACAGGCCCAAGTGACTGCCACAGCTTCTTTGTTTCACTTGAGCATTAAGGATGTGTGAGTCTTCAGATCGTGCTTCGTATCCAGTGCTGCTTAGGACGCTTCCGCACCCGACGAGGCATGCCCAGATCAAAGTGTGGGCTCAGTTAAGCTGTCTGAATCGGTTCAGAGCTGTTTGGATAGCCAGCCTTTCTCCCTAGTTGAGTGGCCAGGGTTCAGGCAATTCATAGCACTTCTGGCCCCATTTTACAAAGTGCCTGCACTCACCACCTTTAGCAGGGCGGTGGTGCCCTCGCTGTATGAGGCATGCAGGGAGTACTTGAGGGAGGAGCTGCGCAAGGCAGGGCCGCAGGTAGTCTTGCACTTCACCTCCAACATCTGGAGCAGCCGGGGTGGTGATCATGCCTACCTCTCCCGCACGGGGCACTGGTGCGATCAGTCAGGCTGTTGGTGGGGTCTATTGCAAGCTGAGGTGCTGGATCAGTCTCACACGGCAAGGGAGATCATGGGGGCCAGGAACCGCAGGGGTGGCTCATTGGGCAAGCCAAGCTCACCCGCGGGTTCATGGTCACCAACAACGGGGCCAATATGGTGAAGGCTGTCTGTGATGCCAACTTTGTTGGCATCTGCTGTGTGGCACGCAGGCTGCACCTAATAGAGAGGGATGCCTTGGAGGAGGACAGGGCTGCCAGTGACGGCACCGCCACCACTACTGCTACAAGCCAGCTGATTTCAAAATGCAGGAAGGTGGAGGGCTACTTCCACTGCAGCAGCAAGGGGGGCAAGATGCTGCGGGAGAAACAGGCAGACACCCCAGGCACCTCTGCACTTTTACCTGCACTGCTACATCCCCCTTTCCCCTCTACCCCCACCCCAGCCTGTCCCTCACCCCTGATGCCTCCATTTCCATTTTCACTGGCTGGCTTTCTTGCCTGCATTACGGGGCAGGGCAGCCTCTGCCTTACTATTCCTTCCATCCAGGACCAACTGCAGGTACTTCCTCAGCCTGACAAAGGGGTTTTCAACCCTAAAGCTTCCTAAGATATATTTTTTTAAGTACTTCTTTTTTTTCATAATAAACATATAGACATAAAAACACAAGATAAGCCATCACACACCACGAGTAACATCATATGTCCAACACAACACAACATCTTTATTTGTTGCTGTCAATTCCTTTATAAAAAGAAAGGCTCTGTGACAGTTCTGCTTGGGTACCTTTGATGCTGCTGCCGATGCTACTGGTGTTAAGCCAGCTAAGTTATTTTACCTGTTGTCACGTGAAGTGGAGGACTAGGCATGAGGCTGTAGGGAAGGAGAAGACCTCAGTGGGGCACACTGCTGTGTTGTGCAGAGGCCCCAGCACCAGGAAAGGCACATCTTAACACGCACACAATGTTACCCATCCACATCACGAGTTTTGCCTGTCAGCAGCTTGGGGTGCAGGGCTCCAGACGACAGACTTCCCCAGCATGACACACACAGCTGGCAGGCTTCGTGGCCTGGCAGAGCCCAGCACCCAGGTCTGCACTAGATTTCACCCTCCTGTGCCCCATAACAGACACAGTCCCACAAGCACCCACCCACATCACGAGTTTTGCCTGTCAGCAGCTTGAGGGGCAGTTCCCCCCAAACCCCTGCACCCATCTTCTTGAAACTTGGAATGATTTGTGAGCAGAGGCCACCACCCCTGCAGTTTTCACCCCCCTATGGTGTAACACATAGACATGACAGGAGTTTTGCTTTCAAGAATTTGGGGTGCAGTTCCCCCCAAGCTCCTGCACCTATCTTCTTGAAACTTGGCAGGCTTCATTCTCGTAGCAGAGGCTACCACCCCTGCAAGTTTCATCCAAATTGGAGATAAAACAACAAAGTTATAGATATTTAATTGATCCCCCATTATACCCTATGGCTGGATCTCCAAGGCAGCTCCAAAGCTTTGGAGCTGCTTCGGCCAGATTGAAGCAGCAAACCAACGTGGAGCTCCAGATTGGATGGCTGACATCCGAAGCGGCTGGATCTGAAGTCGGATCGAAAAGCTGCCTACTTGCACAGGCCTACTATTGTGTATCCTAATAAAGCTTTCAAGTTATGAGTGGAATTGGTGTCACTTAACCAGAGTTAAAATTGAGTGTAATGCCTTGACAAGTGTCCTAACCACTAGGCTGTCTGAGCTACAGGACAAAGAGCAAAGGGCACACAGAACTGCTCTATGATTGTGTTGATCAGGAAGAAAAGAAAGAGGTTTTAGGAACAGCACAGCCATAAATCACCTCCTTGTCTGACAGGCAGTAGGAGGAGCCCCACCCCTGTCCTCAGGGTTGCCATCTGAGGCTTCTAGCACTTACATCAGCCAAAAGTGCCCACAAAACAGCAAAGCCCAGGCCTATAAACAAACCCTCCATGCAGGCATGGACCATGCACCTACCGCTTCTTCCACTTCCAACCTTGCTGCTCTGTGCTGGCTGCACCAACCCCCTCCCTATCCCACCTGATGCCTTAGACTGCC
>NW_005841950.1:2467111-2480780 GCF_000455745.1 Alligator sinensis | reverse complement strand
TTGAAGTGAGTCACTATTAAAAGGCAGGCAGCAGCCAAAGGGATACAGTGGCAACATGTGGCTGGGTGGGGTACTGGGCTAGAGAGGCTCCCAAGGGGCACAAAGTCCTGTGGGAGAGCTCCCTGCAGGCCACTGAGCTATCTGCTCAGGCACAAGGTAGTGATGCTTTCCTCTCCTCTGCTCTGCCCATCAACAGCCTCATTCCAACAGTGGATCTTTAATCAAGCTCATGATTCCTTAGTTTTTGAGGGACAGCTTGTTTATCAGTGCAGACATTACAGACAAGTGTGTTTAGCTTTTTTTATGGATAGTTGGCAACTCTGATGGCAGGACCCAGGGAGACCTCCCAGCACCTGCAGCAGCAGCAGCAGCATTCACTGCAGCTGCTTGCTGGACTCTGCAGTAAGACTTCCTTTCCTGCAGCCTGTTTTTGCAGCAGCTGTCAAAGTCTGTCTGCACTCCTTGTCTGCTCTCTGGCATTTTCTCCCCAGGCACCAAATTTTCTAACTATACCTTCATGAGGCATCTACTACTTCACATGGATAATGGGGAGGAAAGAGTCTGTGGTTTCTGTCCCCTGCTACAATGGTTGATAGTGTTTTTTAAATCCATGCTTGTTTAATGCAAAAGGCATAAACCATCCTCGGATCAGGGAGTGCAACCTGTGACTCTCCCTTTCCAGTCAAGTGCCCTGCCCAAGAAGCTATAGAGTCCCATGCCTTCTTGCCTGCTCTCCTTCTGGCTTTGTGAATACCACACCTTTGGTTCCTCAGTGCCCCAGCCTCAATGGGAAGAAAAGTGGGGAGGAGGCTTACCCTGACTCTTCCATACCTGCTGGATAGAGAACTGTTTGGGCAGAGGTAAATTTAAGGGTGAAGCCCTTCAAGAAGAGGGGAACCTAGGAACAAGGTATCTCACTCCCTGAGCAAGTGCTGTAACCTCTGTGCTCTTGTACAAAGGTGTCTGCAGCCAGAAGGAAGAGAGGAACGCAGGCAGAGTGGCTAAGAGGAGGAAACACCCAGCTGCAGGGAAGTGGTGCTCAGGTCTGGCCCTCTCCTCCAGTGGTGCGGAATCGTCTCACAGCTGCTCGTCCAGTGAATATTAAATGCAAGGTGCAGAACAGCCAAGGGAAGTAGGTCCCTGCTTGTTTCTCCTCCTCCTGGCTCCACAAATGCTTCCTTCTGGGCTGTTAAGTGGCCCAGCTACAAGAGAAGGGTTTTAGGAGGCACTGGGTGATGCCTAACTCAGGGCCGTGTCATTACAGCAATTTGGTGTAAAACAGGAGGTGCAGAAACTGAAGCCCCTTCTTGCTGGGGGAGCCTTGAAACTGGATTTTTCATTCTTTCAACAAGTGCCCTTAACTACTAGGCACTGGGCTCAAGTTTGAACAATATTTATCATCCTTCACTTTGCTCCCAATAGATATGTGTCATCTTAGTTTGCCCCAGATGGAAATAGAGCCTAGCCTGTGTCAGTGTCAATGTTGCAGTTGGGCAGTTCCACAGGTGCATGAAGGTGAAATAGGATTTATCCAATTATGTCACACATGGCCAGTTGAGCCCAGCTCCTTAGTCAAAGGGACTGGAAGAATGGAAAGACAGCTCAAGGTGGAGAGACATGGATATTTCCGGCAGTTTTCAGGAATAAAGATTCAGATTGGGCAAGGAAATACTTTATTTCTGAACAAAAGGTTGGAGGCACATGTTACCTACAGCCATTCCACATCCTTGCGTTCCACATCCACAACCCCATCCTTACTTCCTCCGAGTAACAGGGTGGAGGGCCCCCTCCTATGCATACACAGAAGAAAAAGGCAGTCCTGGGCATGGCTAAATCAGATAACAAACCCTGCTCCTATTAACATAAAGACCCTGTTGTGAGTTGGCAAAAACACCATTTCTGACAGCAGCTTGCCAGGCACAAGGGGAAAGGGAATGGCCCCAGAAAGCAGGAGGTTTGCCCACCCTTGCCCCATGTCTCTGGCTCCTTGCAGCCCAATCTCTAGGTTTATTTGGAATTTGGTACCATTCGTGCTCCATTCATATTCCTGCTCACTTCATGAAGGTGAACAGAAGTGACCCAACAAGCATCTCCACCCCTGTGGTTCACAATTTGGTGCCTCCCCTATTTCTAAAAGCCTTAGCTATGTGCTCTGTCTGCCTCCCTGTTCCACTGAGAGGCAGGGAGCTTCCACAGTGTCTTGAAAGAGATCAGCACCTCCTCTATATCAAAACTAGGAAACTCAAGAGCTAGTCCAGGAGAATGCAGAGGGCTGCCCATAATGGAGTGTGCCTTGCTGAGCTGTCGCGAGACCACAGGTAAGTCCAACACAGACAAAGCCACAGCTTTGGAAGCTTTGGTAACAGGGTTATGAAGGGGACTGTGTTCCTGCACTTAGAACCTGCATTGCTATGGTTGGTCCATGAGACTTTACATTAACACTAAGGTCTCCCTGGAGCGCTTAGTTTGCAGAAGCAAGGCTGTGAGGTTGAGAAGTGCGATGAGATTAATAAAAACAAAAACAGGTCTACACGTGCAATTAATATACCTGAATTTGCTGCACAGAAAATTCAGGCACATTAAAGTGCTCCCAGGAGTGCTCCCAGCATGTGTGCCTGTTTCTGGAGCAAACTGAGCCCAACAGGAGCTCCTGCCCTGCTTTACCCCAGGCTGGCAGGGGGCACTGGTGGTTAGGTTTGGGCTCCAGAGGTCAGGGGAGCTGTCCTGGCTCTGGGGGCAGCTCCCTGCCAGTGCCACACAGATCAGAGCAGGCAGCAGTTGTGGCCCCCTTCTGCCTGGGCTGACCAGGAACAATATGCTCCAGGTCAGCATCTACACATACAGTATGGTGCATTAGTTTAATGCACCATTTCCAGTACCTGTATCTACTGGTACTAGCAAACAGTGCATTAGACTAATCTAATGTACAGTAATTGCTGTACACTTATAAACAGTGACTCTTTACTGCACATTATTCAAATGTGCAATTAAGCATCTCATGTAGACATACCTTTTAAGTACCTCATGGCAACATGAAATGGTTCAGCCTGAGTCTGTGACTATGAATAAAAAGAGATATGACACCCCTGTCCATCCAAGCTGAGATTTTCAGAAACACGCACCTGATTTTGGAGCCCACTGCCTTTTCCACCCCAATCAACTCCCAAACTGCTGCTGGTGGGGAGCAAAGGGGCTCTCATGTGAATAAGAATGTGCCCCCGGTTTTTAACTCAAGTTCCTTTTAGGTGGGAGAAAGAGAGGGATGCTGCAAAGAAAAGAAGAGGTGTCCATCCCGCAGGGGACATCCTGCCCACATCATCCAGGACATGGGACAGAACCAGGCCAGGTGAGATGCAGAGAGAGAAAAAGGAGATTTAAGATCAAGGGGTCAAAGGCATTTTTTTTTTAAAGTGAAGGTGTTTGCTCAAATTTCTGCTTCTGTCAACAGTCCACGTGTCCAGTGCAGTGGAGCTGTTGTTGACAGAGGAAGTTGAGGGAAGCAGGCACCTATCCCTAATGGGAACTGGGGCACTACAGCCTCTGAAAACCCTTGCCCAGAGGCCTTGGATGCAGACTGAAACCAACCCAAATTTAACTGTGGTCAGAAGCACTTCCCCATGGGTAGCCTCTGTCAGTGCTCTGGCTCTAGCCCCGCACAGCCCTACACACGTGTCGTATAGCACGGGCCTCCCTGACCAGAGGATGCTAAGGGGCACTTTGCAGGGCTTTACAGAGATCCCATGGGCTGCTCTAGGCTGGAAGCAGGGCACAGACTCCCCACCCAGGGGCTTCCTAAAGGGGAGACTGTGTGGCCAGTCCTGCTGGAGTCCTCTACAGCCATAGCACACAGGGGCAAACCAGCCTGGTGATACCTGCTGCAATAGGATTGTGTAACCAGACTGTGCCCATTTATCTACTACAGCTCCAAGAGTGACAGATGTGCAGACATGGGGGCTGGGAGAGGGTACCCGTCCCCCCCTCCCCTCTCCCCCCCGGGATCACAGAGAGTAGGAAGCTGGAGTAGATACTTCAATCATTCCCTGTGGGACATCTCCCCTGCCCACCCTCATTTCAGTGACACAGTCTAAGCTCGGCTCCAGTGCCCTTAAGCCAGAGCCAGGGCCGGATTCTGTCTCCAGCAAATGAGGCTAGCAGGAAGGTGAAGATCAGGGCCTTGGTATCTCCATCAAAAAATGACACATTCTCCCCTGCACAGTCCAGACATACCCAGACCCTGTTGGGCACCTGATGCTCAGACAAGGGGATGGGAGTAGGTGCAGTGAGAGCCTGGAACTGATGAAACCTACGCTGCACAGCCCAGATCCCGTCCTCAGGCCTAAGGTGGATCTTTCCCTTTCTTCTCACAGACTCTTTGGCAACCCCCATGGCCCAGAATATCCCTTGCTGCACCTCCACCTCCCAGCAGTGTCTCCCCGAGATGAATCCCTCATGGCCCAGCACACACAGCTCAGAATCAAATCTCTCAGGATTGTCAGGCAGCTGCTGCGGTGCGTCTGCCAATCTGACACTTCTCCTATCTGCAGAAAGGAGGAGCTGGGGATTTGCAGTGTCTGGATCCAGAGTCACCTTCACTGGGAGAGAGAATCACAGTGTCAGGGAAGAGCTCAGCTCTGGGGCAGGCAGGGGCTATTTCCTCACCCTCCCCACAACTCCATCCTTCCTGGCACTGTCCTGAGCCCCAAGAGCTGCCTTGGCCATGGGTCCCTGAAGCTGAGCAGAGATGGCCCCACAGCTCCTCAGCCTTGTACTGGGGAGAGCCCCTGTTCTGCGAGAACAGGGAGGATGGGGCACCAAATCCACAGGTGAATGAAGAAAAATCCTGGCCCAACCCCCCAGGTCACAACACAGAGGGGTTAAGTGTTGGGCTGTGAGAGTATTCATTATGTGAGGGAAGGGGAGTGTTGCAGTGGGATTTTTCTGTGAATACGAACGTCTTCAATAGCACTTACCCTTGGAGTATGAGCCCTCCTCCAGATAAGATTGAAGATTGCCTGGAAGAACAAAAAGGTCACAGAGGATGTACACAGGGTATTGGTAGGGTAGCCACTGACAGGGATGTGCTTTACACATTTATCCCATGGTTGGTGGGATAGGACATACCTTGGCACTGTCTGGGAAAGTCAAAGATTTGGCCAAAGTTGCCCCTATGCTCTAGTGACCCTTAGTAGGGCCTTGCAAGGATAAAATACACCATAGGTTGAGCTTCATGCAAGGCATTCCCTCTATCTCTGGTCTGACCCTCCCTGTGACTCTCTCAGCCCTATGTATTAATTTTGTTGTTCTGATATAAGTGTGAATGAATGAAGTGTGATACAAGAATGAATGAAGGCTGAACCCTATTTGGGTTGCTTCATCCAGATGGCAGTTTTCCATTCACAGAACTGCAGCTTTTGGCCATTATGCACAGTGGACAATCACATATCCCAGGTACCATGGACACAGAAGAGTCCATATGGCTACCAAACATGTACAGTAGGTTGCGGCCCAGCAGAGTAGGTGTGCAGCTTTGTCTGCATCTATCTAGGTGAGCATACAGCTTGCCATTCCTGCCAGGCAAGACCAGTGTCTAGAAGCAGCCCTGGATGAGGGAGCTCCCATATCTTATCCTGTTAACACAGAAATTCAGGTACTTGGTCAGGTAGAAGAGAGATGAGGACACTCCAGTCACCTTACAGTAGGGCAAAATTGCCTCCGTCTGATTCCTCGGCCCCATGATCCCACTGCTACTCCACAGGTTGGCTGCCAAGTTGGCTCCTCTCCAGCCCTCCTTTTAGAGCTGGTGCCATGGGAAGGGGCAAGAGGGTGATACATGGGGCCAGGAGGAAAACAGAGATCTGGAAGGTGACTAGCGTGTCAAAATGGCTGCAGCTCTTGGAAAAATCAGGTCCTGGTTTCCAGCCTGGCGATTTCCACCAATGGGAAAGAAACCTCCCTGAACCTTGCATCCAATGACTGTTAGATGCAAGGTGCAGGGGCTCAGCTTCAGGAAGAAGGTTGGGGATTGGCCTGGAAATGATGTAATCTTTTTGGCCTGGTGGTTTGGGCAGTGTCTTGGGAAGTGAAAAAAAAAAAGCACATTCTTATCCCCTCCATCTGCAGGTGCCAGACCACGGATCTTCTGCTTCCTGGGTCAGCACCACAACCTCTAGGTTTCTGAGCTAAAATGTGAAGATTGGGAAACTTTCTTCTTTTAAGTGTTAGATTTGCACTAGCTACATCTATGATTAACTACATCTATATGGAGCCACAGACCTGATTGGACAGCACACAGCCCCCTGGGTATGCATAGCATTACTGTGGAGGGTAGAATGGGATTGCAAACTGTACTTAGGTGCCAAAATTGACTCTTGTGTGGCTGGGTACATGCCCTTTGGGGGTGAAAAGTGAAACAGGATTCTAACCACTCAGAGCTTGTCTTCTCTCCACACACAGGAGCACATCCCTTTTGTTCCCCAACGTCCCTGCTCAGTACCTTGAAACATGCTAACTTTCTCCCTTAGGTTTAGTTCAGAGCAGCTCTTGAGTCTTGTTTGCAGCTCAGGGAAAATCCCCCTTGGCAGCTGGAACTTCCCCTTCTTGCACCTGGGAAAGGCAATTCATAGAGTCATAGAAAATTAGGGTCAGAAGGTACCTCAGGAGGTCATCTAGTCTGCTCCCCTGCTCAAAGCAGGACCATCCCCAACTAGATCATCCCAGCTAGGGCTTTGTTGAGCTGAGTCTTAAAAATCTCCAAGGATGGAGATTCCACCACCTCTCTGGGTAACCTGTTCCAGTGCTTTACCACCCTTTTAGTGAGAAAGATTTTCCTAATATCCAACCTAAACCTCCCTTCCTGCAGTGTCATTCCATTTTCTGCTGGTACTCAGCCTTTACTAGCTGGACAGACCTGCTGCCACAGGAAAAGGGCAGCCCAGACAGTAAAGGTGCCAGCTCCCTTTATACAAGGGATTAATGTTTTGCAGCTCTGAACTGTCTATAGTTTTCCTTGGGATCAGACAAGATCCTTCCCACTCCAGGGAGAATCCCAGAGTTTGCATTAAATGACCTCAGGATGGATCATTATCAGAGATCTGTGTCATAGCAAAGAGACTGCCCTGCATGCGGTGCTACAGTGTCCCTGGAATATGTGGTCATATCACAGTGTCCAGGCCCCTGCCCACCCTTGGAAGTGAGAGGGAGCCACCTACCTGCTCAATGTGCTTCTAATGCCCTGGAGGGGAGAGAGAAAGAGGAAAGAGAGAGCTCAGTGCCACCTGCCACAACTGGGGTCCCTCCTGTTCTAGGGGCAGGTGCAGTCTGCCTGACTGAGTGCAACACACCAGTATCTAGATAAATATTTCCCTATTACAACACCCCCCCCCCCCCCAATCAAGGCCTATAGTTTAGGCCTTCCCCATTTCCTGCACAGGGACAGGAGGGGTTTTAATGCATCTCACCCACAGGAGGTCCCTTGGTGGCTTCTGGCACTGGCGCTCCATCTCTCTGATCAGGTTGTCAAGATGAGAAACCTCTTCAGAGACTTTGGTGACAGTTTCCTCATGACTCTTCTCAATCTCCCTCTCCAGCTCTGCCAGCTGAGCCAGAAGAAGTCGCTCCTGTTCCTCGATGAACTGGCGCAGTCGCTGAGATTCAGACACAACCTTCTGCCTCTCAGCCTTTGTCTTTGCCTGCAAGGAGCAGTGGGAAGCCAGGAAATAGAGGTCAGGACCTTTGGGGAGAGTCAGGTGCCACAGTGCAAGGCTTTGTGAGCCTTAAAATCAGACCAGTTAGTCCCCTGGAGCTCCTGTGGTCTTGAAAATATGTTGGGTCTTACAGCATCTCTGCTCCTAGACCTGCCTGGCTGCAGACTCAGGCATCCTGCCTGGTTTCTGTGCGCTTAGTTCAACTTAGAAAGTTTTCTTTCTGCAGCTTTGAGGGCTTCAATATAATGCAGCAGGCTTACCATTCCAAGCTTGGGTTGAGTCCCAGGCTTGAGATCCTGCTGTTTTTATTGGTGGAACCCATTCACAAATCAGGAGGCAGCAAGAGAAATAAAGTCACACCCCTTTCCTGATGGGACGGGGAGAAGAGCTCCCCCGGACCTGACTGAAGACTGTAAACTGTCCAGTCCGGAAGACTTCAGCAGCAGAGCCCTGGAGCGTATAAAAGGAGCTGCGTGCCCAGCACGAGGGAGATGTGTCGGGGACAGAGAAGAGAGAAGAGCGGGGCTTAGAAGAGCTGAAGAGAGCTGCTCCGTAGGGCTGTGTGAAACAGCACCGTTCCATTTTGCCTTCAGTTTTGACGGCTCGAAGGAACAGCGTTCCATTTCGAATTTCATTTCGAGTTGAAGCAGCTGTTCTGTTCCATTCTGTTAAAACTGAAAGGCTGTTTCAATGCTGTTTCGACATTTCACTGCGGGTGGGGAGTCAGCCCAGCTGAGTTGACTCCCCATCCCTGGCACTAGCTTGGGCGGGGGGTGGGGAAGAGTCAGCCCACCTGCAATCGGGCACAGGGGTGGAGAGACAACCCAGCTGAGCTCACTCCCACCCCCAGCGCTGCAATCGGGCATGGGGGTGGAGAGTCAGCCCAGCTGGACTCACTCCCAACCCCCGAGCTGACTCTCTGCCCCCCTACCCAATCGCAGCGTGGGGGGTGGGAGTGAGCCCAGCTTGGCTAACTCTCTGCCCCCCCCGCCAGATCACAGCACCCCCCATCAGATTGCAGTGCTGGAGAGGGGAACTGAGTCCTGGCTACATATATATATATGGTATAGGGTTTATTGTTTTGTAAATTTGTACATATATATATATATAATATATGTCCTTACCCTTTAATGATTTTGTTGTAATAATAAATTTGTATATAGTTAAGTAATTGATTGATTGGGCCTGACTCTATAGGGGATGGAGGTGGCCACTGGCCTGTTGTATCCCTCCATACCACACTGCCCTGCCAATAATTCCCTCAGTTGGAACGGGGAGTACAAACCTATGTACACCCGGGTTAAATTATGTAGGAGAGAATTCAGTAGCTCTCCCCATGCAGAGCAACACACAGTAAAAAAACCCAGCACTCATATTTCCACCAAATGCACAGAGAAGACATCCTCCCCTCCAGCTTCCCATGTTGCCCTGATCACCAGTAACCAGGAGCACTGACCTGATATTCTTGGTGTTTCTGACTCTCACTCACTCTCAGGTCTTCAAGCCTTTTTCTCTCTTCCCTCAAAATCTCCAGTTCATCCTGAATTTGCTCCTGAAAGAAGGAAAATACTTTGGGTGGGGTGAGTTTTCCTTTGGGAATGGAGAGACTGGGATGTCTTCTCCACACAGTCAAGGTACCTCCCCTGCTGTAATTTCAATGACTGTCACATTGTTATTGGCCAGCTCTCACGTGCTTTGTCCTGGTGACCCTGCCAAGTTTCTGATTCAGTGATATTCAAATTAATAATACAGGACTGTATAAAAGCCAAAAGAAGTCACAGACTACATGGTAGTTGGCTCTTCCCAGAAAATGTTATCCTCAAAGGATGAGCTATTGCCCATGGCTGGAATGAAGTGAGTGTCAGACACCAGCATTGCCAGTTACCAGACACTGCTCCATCTCCTGTATCCCCAGCTCCTGCTGGCTCTGGAGCCCAAGGAAATTTAAGAGCAAAGGGTGACATCATCTCATGTAGGTTTAGGGTCCCATATACAGCAGCAGCTACGTTAACCAATGTCCTACAGAGCCCAGACCGTATCTACATCTGTTAGCAGGTGGGGGATGCAGATCCCAGCACAACACTAGATTGGGTGTTTGATTCTGAAAGTCGGAAAGGGAAGGCCATGTTATGCTTTATGGCTCCACAATGGTGGGGAGATGAGACTAGTTTACAGGGCTGGTATCTTTATTGTTCTGAACAGGAACCAAAACTGAAGACCTTAAGGAGGCACACAGTAGAGAAACATGTAAAGAAACAGTACCATATATAATGGCTAACACACAATATATCACAGGACAAAGTACTGACCGCATCTAAATCTCTGTGAATTCTGATCTCCAGTCTTGAAGACCAGAGGAACCTTGGAATGAGTTATAATAAAATAGAAACCAGTCCCTAACAACTCTCTGGTCTTTATGACCAGCCAAAAAGGCCTGGAAATTCCTGGGCTTTTAAAAAAGTTCTGTCCTCTCTCGTTTTAAAAAAAATCTCAAAGAAATATCAAAACTCTGAGGTTCAGAATTGTTTCCCTAGTCACACACTTAAAAATTCTCTATCATGCCTCATAAAGGCTCCCAGGGAGAAGAGAACCCAATTTTAATGTTCAAAAAATAGTGGAAGGTTCAGAAGCATAACAAACTTTTTGAGCTCCTGGGGCAGGGCCAGAGGAGGGGGAATTGTACTGATCACAGGAAATCAGGGGTGGATGGGGAAACAGGTGGGAGAGGGAAAAGTGACTTACCTACCCAGGCTCTCCACACTTAACTGGCTGCTACAACTGCTGCTGCTCCTCTCTTAGCAGCATGGGCTGGGCAGCTGAGCTGAAGGAGAGACAGTTGTGTGGGCTCCCTAGAGTGGCAATCTAGGGAGGTGGGAGAGTCTAAACACCTTTCCCCCCCTGCCCTAGCTATGCTACTGGGGGAGATCATGGAGAAAAGCACAAAAACAATGCATTGAATTGCTAATTCAAAATCCTTCATGTACCCCGAAGAAGAAAGAAAGGAAAGCGAAGTATCTCTAATGTTGTATGTCCTGGCTAGCTGGTGCACTCCTGTAATTCTCTCTCTATAATGCTCTCAGTGAGAAGGCCAAAAGAGCATAGAGCCCAAAGATAACTACACTGACCTCCACCTGTGACTGGGAATTGCCAATATTAGCCCTTCCCAGGGGAACAGGCCTGGAAAAGGGGGAAGCCTCGCTCAGAGGCAAACCCCAAGTAAAAAGAAAAGAAAATGACAACATACCTGTTGTAGGGGCCGGGAAGGGCGAGAAAATGCGCAGTGGAAAACCACCCATGTGGTTCGTCAGCCGCACCTATATCCAGCTGGGACCAGGTGACGTCACAAGGAGACGCCACCCGGCCGAAATAAAAAGCAGCCCCGAAGGCGCAGGAGGAATGCCAAGGAGTGGAGGAGCCATGGGAAACCGTGGGGTGGAGAGTGTCCAGCCACTGCAGCCACCGGCAGCAGCAGAGGCGGCGGCAGAAGTGGCAGTGGCAGCAGCAGAAGCGGTGGTGGCAGCAATCAGAGCCGCAAAGGAAGCCCAGCCGGGATCAGAAGACTGGCAGAGATCAGGAGAGCTGGCAGGGAGGCCGGCAGAGGCTAAGGCGGCAGGATCTGCAAGGAGTCCCCGTGGTGGAAAGAACTGACAGGGGATCAACAGGACTACCGAGGAGGGCGGCGGTGACCGCAGCGGTAGCTAGCATGGGAGCCCTCATCAAAGGCAATGGGTGCCGCGGCTCCAGGGTGGAGGTGGATACTGGAGAGAAGGGGAGAGAGACCCCGGTGGGGGTGAAGGCTTGGATCCCGACCCAGAGGGCGCGGGAGCCTAGGGGCATCAGGGGCATTAGAGACCAGAAGGGTGTGAGACTCCCTCCTGTGGGTGTTCCTCTTCTTGTTTTTCCCCTTTTTGTCGTGCTCCCCTGGCAGTTGTGTTATTAGCTTCTTGATTTTGTTTCATGCCGGGTCACCTTAGGGTGAGGGGTTTGCGGTGAGGGTGTTAATCATATTCCCTTTTAGGGTTTGTCTATTTTCCGTCCCCTAGCGAGAGCGGGTTAGCGGAGCCCTTAGCACCAGGCCAGGGTAGACGGGACTTCGTCTAACAGTGAGAATGGAACTGCAGGAGGACCCAGTAAAGGCCAGCGGCTTCAGACATAGGCGGCTCAAGGCATCAAAGAAGACAAGCCCAAAGACTGACAGTCACCAGACCCTCCAGGTCCAGCCAGGGCCCAGCGGGCTCATTGGCAGGAGAAGCCGCAGGGACCAGGGAAGATATCAGCAGGGAATAGCCGTGAAAGGATTTGGAGGCCCATCGTGAAAGTTGGCGCATGGCCGGGGTATAGGGGAGGTTGGAGCCCCGTCAACGTCCGCCGAGACACGTGACAGCTCTGGAGGCATCCTCAGAGGGGGACCCCTTCCACTGAAGAAACATTCAAAGTCGTGGCAGGAGAGTTTGGGGGTCACCCTGAAGGCAACTGAGGTACCCTCTAGGATCTACACGAAAGTCCCTGGTGAGCAAGGTCAGCGACTTGGGTGAAGGTGGCGCAAGAGCTTACCATCGAGAGGAGGCAGGCACAAAGCTATTTAACCAAAGAGGAAAACACAGCACAAATGTAGCTGGGGGAAAACCCTGTAAGGACCCATCTGGCATTTTGCCCTTTCCCTATGGCAATGATAGCAGAGGTCCTCCAGGAGCCAACAAAGTGCTCCCTGTGCTGACTGCTCTGCCTCAGCTGTGCCTGCAGAAAACCAGTGGTAGTATGCTTCTATATAGCTGGGGCCTAGGCCTAGACTCTGTTGGTGCATTCATCAATTTGCCTCCAGTGGTAGTCATGGCTGTTCATCCTTAATGCACTGTGTCCAGCTGCCTATGGGCTGCACCTAGCTCATTCCTGCCACCCCTGGTTTTGCAACAGCAGGGACATATGATAGTTCATTCCCAAAGGGAATAAATACCTTCCACGGCCTTTCAGGAACACCTTCCAATAATTCTGAGTGCTGCAGGCCAGGGCCGTACCAGTGGTTGGCTCTCTATGCCAGCCCAGAGGAAGTCATTGAATACAGCAGGATTATTGCTGGAATCAGCTGCTGCAAGGGGAGGGGGGTGGGGCAGGAGCACTTGGAAGTACTCATGGCTCGGAGGGGCTGAGAATTTCTGGCCCCACAGAGAATGGTTTGAAGGAGCTGAAATCAGAGTGCTTCCTACCTTGTATTTCTGGGCAGCCTCGTCCATGAGCAGCATTGAGTGAGACTTGTGCTCTGGGGATTTCCAGCAAACCACACACACAACCGCCCCGTCCTCCTCACAGAACAGGCTCAGCTCCTTCTTGTGTCTCTCACACACATCTTCAACTCCAGGAAACTCCATTTTTTTAATGCCTTCTACTACATTTGCCAGCTGCCAGTTTGGAATGTGATTCCCTTTCTGGATCTTGGCCCTGCACACAGGACACTTCAAAGGTCCGTGTTCTTCCCATTTCTCACAGTAGTCACTGACACAAGCTTGACAGAAGTTGTGCCCACACTCTAGTGTCACTGGGTCTGTCAGATACTGCCAGCAGATGGGACACTTGATTTCCTCTTGGATGCCCTGCCCTGGTCTTGGTGAGGCCATGGCTGCTGGTGTCCTCAAGATACTTCCGGTCTATCCTGTTTATTCTGCATATGGAGAGAGGAACATGAAAATTATGTAAAGTTTAGTGAACACTATATGTGGAGGAAAACAGAAAGGCAGGAAGAAAGCAGGGTGTAAAGGGAGGACAGCCTGAATGAGGAAAGGTTGTGTCACACATGCAAAGGAAAGGGGAATCCCAGGTCGGTGACAATAATCAGTGTCTCTCTAGCAATCCCCACTTCCCTCCTACAGACCCATTCATAGGTGACTGGTAGGAAGCACACAGGGGTGCACATGCCCCCCCGATGGGGCCGGTGCCCCCCTGATGGCCGACACTGATACTGACAGGGGGCA
>NW_005841950.1:2459112-2467101 GCF_000455745.1 Alligator sinensis | reverse complement strand
CCCCCCCAGATTCCGGAGGCACCTGTCACTCGTGAACCCATTTGTGTCCACTCTGTCCTTTTCCATTTGCTAAAACCAAACCTCTCCAATCCTCTCCATTTTGGTGGAAAGACTTCTACAACCACCACCCTTTTATGCTGCTCAAAGACACAGTTGTTAGTGTTCAGTTCTGCTGCCCAGGCACTGAGGGCTGAAATCGCTCACATGCCTAAGATGAGCTTTGTGCCTTCTCTTGGGAGATTCCTTCCTGGAGATCCCTCCAGGCTGCCTAGTTGGGAAAGGGGGTTGTCTCCTTGGCAGGGCACTTGGTTACACAAAAGGAGATGGAGATTCATACCCCCTTTTTCTTGTGGGGGACCTAGAACCTGCATCTCTCGCTTCCTTGACAAGCATCCTAACCACTAATCTAGTTGGGTTAAAAGGTCTGAAGCCCTTCCTCACCCTTCACTTCACTTCTCACACACACACACCTACCTGGGTAAGTTAATTGTGCTGAACATGGAAGGAGAATCCTCCATGTCGAAATGGCCATTGGGCAGTTATGTGGGTATATAAAGGGGAAACAGGATTAAACCCATCATGTCATGTGCTCTCAGGCAAACCCAGTTTCTTAGTCAAACCTCTCATCAACTCTTTTAATACCTAAACTATGGCAACAAGCCTGTGGAATAGCTCCATTAAAGCCAAGGAAGGATGCCTCTGGCTCAGAGAACTTTAGGTCAGTGTCATTTTTGTGACATCTTTATCAGCTTTTACAAATTACTTATTCTTAATTGCCTTTCACCTCATATAAAATAATATCTAAAATCAGAGCAAGCCAGATTTAGACCAGGCAAGTCCTGCACTAGCCAAATACTCATCATCACCCAGCATACAGAAAATGGATTCAAGAAAGGAATGAAAACAGGAGCTGTGTCTGTAAACCTATCAGAGCCATCTGACACAGTCAAACACCAAAACCTGCTTGCCAAAGTCTACAGTATGATGTATGATTACCACTTAGTGTGGCTCATCTGATCTCTTGTGGAGAATAGACATTTTTTTTATGTAGAACTGTCCAAGAAACAGAGCTTCTGGAGATGACAACAAAATGGCCTCCAAGAGGGTAGTGTGCTAGCAACAATCCTTTTTAACGTATATACCAATGACCTACCCATACAGAATAATATGAGAAGCTTTATATATTCTGATGATCTATGTATCACACTGCTAAAGGACTTCACCACTGTCAAGAACATACTGACATGTACACTGAGCAACCTGTCAGATGACTACAGTAAGAACCAACTAACAGGATGTCTAAAACCAACACTAAAGAATAACCTGTTCTAATTGGCTGGCATTGCACTACTTGATATCAGAAAAAAGGTAGGGAGCCAAAAAGAAAGAGCACAGCAGGTGGAAGACCTCAGACATCCACTCTATGGTCACACAGAAGTAATTACATGGCTTAAAATGCAAAAGAGCATTGTGACCAGAGATGCATCGCTGGACACAACAGCTGCCAGGGCATGGCTGAGACAATGGAAGGAAAGACGATGTGCAAACAGGTGCTCTGAAATGGACCTGGAGCCCCGGTAGCACCTTCCAAGGGGTGTGTGTGTTGGGCAGGGGGCTATCTAGATTGGTCAACATGGCGATGTCTGAATCACCTGTGCACGCAAACTGGAGGATAAAAAAACAAACATGATCAAATGGGTCTACTCTAATGACATGATATATGTGAGTGTGGTGAAGTGCAGCCGATGGAGCACGTGCTTGTTTGCCGACTCCTAGGTGAGACCTGTAAGAAGGAGGACCTTGAGGCAAAATGGAAGGTTCCATGATTTGCAGATGAGTCTGGAAAAGCATCTAGTTTATGACAAAGTCATCAAAGAGGTCTGAAAAATGGAAGAAGAGCAGAAGGGCAGATGATCCAGCTGTTTTCAGGAGTAACATTTCTGAACAATCGATTGGCTATTGGGCACATTTTACCTACAACCTGTCTGTACTTAGTAATTAAAAGTGCCTCGACACAGCAGAATTCTTAGCATGATGCGAGTACTCGGTGCAAGGGGTTCCTTGCTACAGCAGGAAAAACCTTGGTGCAGTGATCAGCTCCCGCCAAGACTAGCAGTTGCACTGTTTGGATGCATGCTACCGATTGGCTCATTGTAAATTATTCATACCCGACGGCTAGCGATTGGCTTACTGGCCGTATAAAAGCTTGGGTAGTTTCCGCCCAAGCCGGAGAACTCCGTGTGTATGTTGGGAACGAGTTCCTCGTGTACCTTGGAGCAAAAGTTGGAGGCCTGATCACCCATCAACCACTCCCCGTCGTCAACCATCCCGACGTACCCCGCACCCTGAATGCTCGGAAAACATCGGTGTGCCACCCGGTTTCTTTCTTTCTGTTATCTGTAACCTGTACGGAGCGTGCTTACACTGAGTGACGCAAGTCCCTGTATGACAGTTTGTAAGTAAAGTTCTTTTCAATTCAACCACTACGCGTTTGTGCCTAATTCCACTCCATCACTGCGGCCCCATTCCGGCTATACTTGGCACCCACACGGCGTCACGGACAGGATCAGTATCCGGGGAAGACGCAATGGAGTTGGAATTAGTTAAGAATTGTCCTTGGCGCAATGGGAAATGCCACGTGCAGAGCGCCGTGGAGTTAGGTGCGCATATCGCCTACCACCAGGCGGGTGGAACGGGTGGAAGACTTGTCAGCGGTTGCCTCTCGCTTGAAGGAGAAGAGGAAACTGCGAAAGAGTGGGAAGTACGTCTCCATTCCGGGGCATTCAGATATGTGATGGGAAGGGAGCGGGTTCTATTCAGACCCCAAGAGGAAGGGGGCACGGAACCCTTCACCGGACAAAAGCCGAGCGAAGAAAGTACTACCCTCAGCCAGGAGTTTGCCCGCCGCATGCGCTGTGTGCAGGAGGGCGAAGAGCCGGCGCTGATTAATCTAACCCTGGCGCCTGAGCTGAGAGACCCCGAGCTTCTTTTGGAGCTCCACGGAAAGTTAGAAGCGGAAAGTCACTCCGCGATTGGAAGGACCGGCTCGGAACACGGAAAGGGGAAAATGTTAAATGCAATGTTCCGCATGATTACAGCTTTGATGCGGGAAAAAGCAGACCTGGAAGCCTGACTGCCTGCTGTTCAAGCGGCTGAGCAGATGGCAACAGAGGTCGACCCCGTCCCCCGCCATTTCAAGATGGCATCGAAAGGGAAGGGAGCTGCCCGGAGGGCCTGGAAGAGAAAGGCGGATCCTTCGATGGACGGGCGGGAGTTCAGTCAATGACTCCACCCCATGAGGCTGCGTCGCTCCCGACTGCCCCGCCCTCGCAGTACAGCAAGGAGGCAATGGAGAAACAGCTGTACCCGGTTCCCTTAACAGATGCAGCAACGTCTCAGATGGCCACATGTCCCGTGGCAGTGAGAAGGCGAGTGATTGGTGCACAGAGTGCCGCTTGCATCACTGCCAACACCTATCACGCTGGAACCTGGACGGAACTGCAAGAGCTATGCAAGAAGTCCAAGATGAGACCTGAAGAAACCTTAGCTATGTGGTTGGGACACCTGGTTGTGGAGTTTGGGTCCGACCTAGTGGACAGAGAAGAGGCAAGTTTCCTGACTGGACGAGCCTCATGGAGCGGAGGACACACCACCGACATTGATACAGTGATGTGTAATGTCCACTGGCCTATGCCACTTCCAGCGCTTGTTGCAGATCAAGCTGAGAGGGGGCATGTTTCTTGTGGGGAGGAGCCTCATGGAGCGGAGGACACACCACCGACATTGATACAGTGATGTGTAATGTCCACTGGCCTATGCCACTTCCAGCGCTTGTTGCAGATCAAGCTAGCCGCAAGTCCTATGTATGGCACAGAGGTCGCCCATTAAAGGTTGATATAAAACAAATCTTACTGGCAACGATAGGAGTCTTGTATTGCACCTGGAATCCTAGAACATATGCACTGGGACTGACACCACCCCAGCAAAGAGGACCGTGGCCTCATCGTCACCTGCAAGATCCTGGAGCTGTCCCGATAACGCTTAACGGTGTGGAAGCCTGCATTGAAGTTTACGGAGAAAAAGCCGCCACCATTCTCCGAGTTCTTCTAAACCCACTAGTTGGACGGCCCGCAGGCAATCTTTTGTGTCAACTCCCACGATTGCAAGCTCTCATCAAGCCGGACATAGAAACAACCAGTGATCCGGAGCATCCATCCACCACATGCCCGCACAAGTCTAGCTCGTGACGACCACACATGTCACCGCAGAGACCGCCAGAAGACCAAATAATGTTCGGATTTCTCCTGCAGCATTTTAGACTTACCAAATGGCAGTTGCGAATTTTGGGAGATGAGGGTCAATGGAAACTAGCATACGAGCTAGATTTTCGATATTCAGTTAAGATAGATGATGAGTCATCTTGTTAAAATTAGTATTGTAAGATAAGTTGGTTAATGGTCTAGAGAGTTTCTTTCTCCACAGGTCCGAGATCCGAGACGCGTGCCGGAGCCAGACGAGAGAGAAAGAATACTCCAAGAAGTAAGGGCTCGACGTGTGACATCATCATGACACCCACCGAAGTCCTTGTAGTTGAACTTTTTATAATGAATTTGTTAATGTGTAGTTGTGTTCTGCTAGGTTATTGTTTGATCCGATCTTCGGAGAGCGAACTTGTTTCGTTATCTACCTTTGTTCATACCTGTCTGCCTTATGAACCCTTCGGGCAAGGAGACGACTTGACCGACTCGCATGTGCTCCAATTTCAGCTGTGCCATCAGCAAGGGGGCATGTCTGTACTTAGTAATTAAAAGTGCCTCGACACAGCAGAATTCTTAGCATGATGCGAGTACTCGGTGCAAGGGGTTCCTTGGGGGAAAAACCTTGGGGGCAGTGATCACCTCCCGCCAAGACTAGCAGTTGCACTGTTTGGATGCATGCTACCGATTGGCTCATTGTAAATTATTCATACCCGACAGCTAGCGATTGGCTTACTGGCCGTATAAAAGCTTGGGTAGTTTCCGCCCAAGCCGGAGAACTCCATGTGTACATTGGGAACGAGTTCTTCATGTACCTTGGAGCAAAAGTTGGAGGCCTGATCACCCATCAACCACTCCCCGTCGTCGACCGTCCCGACATACCCCGCACCCTGAATGCTCGGAAAACATCGGTGTGCCACCCGGTTTCTTTCTTTCTGTTATCTGTAACCTGTACGGAGCGTGCCTACACTGAGTGCATCGACGCAAGTCCCTGTATGACAGTTTGTAAGTAAAGTTCTTTTCAATTCAACCACTACGCGTTTGTGCCTAATTCCACTCCATCGCTGCGGCCCCATTCCGGCTATACTCGGCACCCACACACCCATTGCATGCCTGTTTTCTTATGTTAATAATTGCATTTAACTTCACATCAAATATAACTGGGCATAAAAATCTGTATATATAAAGGGCTTAGTCAGTCTGTCTGTGTATGTGTCTGTGTGTCTGTCTGTCTGTCACGCTCTTGGAGGGCATGGCTCCCAGTGTAGCATGGCTCCAGTCAGTGCTGCGCATGGGGCTCCCACACTAAGGGACCATTAGACCTTTTTTGGTAAGTGTACCCCCAGTGGCCGGATGTGGAGAGGGAGGGGTGTGGCACAGGGCTTAACGCATAGCTGGGGGTGGCACAGGGCCAGATGCGGGGAGGGGGGCACATGGCTGGATGCGGAGTGGTGGCAGCGCGGGGTGGTGGGTGGCGGCGGCTGTGTTCAAGCTTCTCCCCACCCCTCCCTTGCATCCAGCTGGCCAGGCAGCACCTGTTCAGCCTGCAAAGGGGCGCCGCTGGCCTTGCCCCCCACCCTCCCCCAGCCCAGCTCTTGGGAGGTGGCAGCAGCACGGGGTGGTGGGTTGCAGCGCTCCATCCCCAGTCTCCCCACTCATCATTCCTGACAGGTAATTCACTAGTTATATCATAATGACTTTGAAGAACTGTCTCACATTAATATTACATTGATTTTTTTTAAAGGGCTTTCTGTAAGGATCTGTGAAGTACAAATGAGAAACAACCACTGCAAATAACCAGCTGAGAATAGGGACCCAACATCAGCCTCATGCTCCATTTTTAGCACATTTTAGAACGCTACCCTTGCAGCCTACTCATTACCAGCCCCTTCACTAATGCATAGTAATATATAATACACATATCATGTGTGTTTCCCTGAATAAACCCCCTTCACCTATGCAAAAAAAATGTGGTGGACTTACTGATAACAGCCCGGTGCACCGGGCTTGGGAAAATCTTCATTATGATTGGTGGAGCATTCTCACCAACCAGATAACAGCTGGGGAGAGGCTTGCCCCACCCCTACACAGGATGAGGCAGAGAGCCCGGACTTTATTGAGGACTGCACTTTGCAGGTCTGACAGCGCTCCAGAGGCAGAGCCCCCAGGGAGAATAAAAGAGCAGCATGCTCAGCACATGGGCAGATGCATTGATGGACGGAGATGAGAGCGGGACTAAGAGCTGGGGAGGAGATGCCCAGCGAGCAGATGCTGCTGCTCTGAAGAGCCCCTTGTGTATGTCTCTCGCCGGACAGGAGCGGCGGACGGCTTCAACTCCAGTCAGTGCACAGGGAGAGACCCTGGGAGCTGTGTGAGATAGCTCTGGTCTCCAGCCACTCAGTGCATGCAGCACAATGCATGGAGCCAGAACCTGGGAGCAAGAGGTTCAGGTCTGCAACCCCTGGCATGCGGCCAGGGCTCCAGGTGCACAGAACCAGCAAAACTCTGGGAGCCATCTGCGGCGGCTCGCGACTCCATCTCCTGGCATGTGGCGGGGAACCCAATGCAGGAGACACTGCACAGAGGATCCAGGAGCTGACTGAGCCTCTGAGTTGTGCAAGGTAGTCCGGGCCTCCAACCCTTAGCAACAGCCAAAGCCCCGAAGAGCATGCGACGGCGCTTGAGACTCTGAATGGAGAGCAACCCAGGAGGATCCAGAGGCTCCTGAGGCTTCTCTGAACAAGGATCCACTCACCTGGGGGGATAAGGAACCCCATCTGGGCATCGGATCCATGAGTTGCTGGGGAATAGAGTTCCCACAGGGGAGAGGAAGTCCTTCTTGGCTAGAAAGGGGTTCCTGGAGAGGATGTCCAGGGCGGGTCCCTTCTGAGTTTATGGGCTGCCTAGGGGGCTTGGTGTAAGGCCCCAGGGGCAATAAGGTCTTTCGTCACAGGTCACTAGAGCGTAATCCAGGCCCCAGGAGTGCGGCAGGGCCTTGGGGACCCTTTTAATGGTTTAAAATTACTTCTGTGCTTATGTGCCTTATAAGTTGTGATATTGCGCCTTATATTTTCTGATATTGTATTTTATGTTTTGTGATATTGTATCCTGTGAATTGTGTGCTCCCATATCAGTAAGAAAACTAACATTAGAGTGTAAAATCTATATTGAGATCCTCCTGGGACCCCTCCCCATAAGTTACTTGTGTTTACTTGTAATTTACCTGACCCCTGGTTGTGGTCATCCATTGTAGAGAAACAAGGTTATTATTAGTCCTATATTATCTGTATATATCTGTATCAGTTGTTTATTAATACTTATCTTTTAAGGTTCCCTATAAATATTAATAAATTTGTATATGTCCTGGCCTGACTCCATAGGGAATGGAGCGAACTGACTGGTATTTTGCAGATCCCTCTCACAGAACTCCTACCTAGCTACTGATCCCTTCAATTTGGAGAAAGGAGCACATACTTGGGTGTGCCCGGGTTACAAAAAGTATTTTGTACACAAATGGTTTGAAACTGTGATCCCACAAATCCAACGTATCTGTCTCTCCTGTGTCATTTCCTTGCATGTGTGCATACAGTCTCTTCCAGGGAAAGAATATTTTGGGGTGAGTGAATAATTTATGGCAGTAGTTAATAAGACATACAGAGTTAAGGAGAAAAGTAAATAAAACAGAGCTGTGCAGTCTGAGAAAAGCAAGCAGTTCATTACCTTGTGCTCCTGG
>NW_005841950.1:2427517-2459080 GCF_000455745.1 Alligator sinensis | reverse complement strand
GGGCGATCTGCAAGTCATCCCTCTCAGCCACAGTCAGCTCCACAAGAGTTTCAGAGCCTCCCCTTGTCCCTTTCATGGACACTCCCCTCCTGCTCCTTTGCCTGCTTGCATACTCAGTCATGGGTCTGTTCTCCAATAAATGCCAACTCCCAGCTCTGCCTGGGGTTCCTTTGAGCAAAGGTCTCTGCTTTGAAGGACAAGCGATATTGGTATCTGACTCCTCCCAATACCGGGTGCAGTTGACCCAGTAGGGCTTGTATGAGTCTGGAAAACCAGTGGAGACATCTTTGGTACTTTCCATGGTGAATCCTGTAACATTTTGTGCACAGGCAGCAACAGTGTTTTCAGAGGTTGAACCAAGTTCAGCCACAGGGAGGATGGAGAAACTGTTCTGTTCCCAGCAGGGAAAGCGCTAAGTCCCTGATGCTGAAGCATTCCCCGGAGAGCTCCACAATCCTCAGGCCGGTGCTGCCATTGCTATCAGTGGGACTGTTCCCAGGAGCACTGTTCAGTGGTGGCTGTGGGATGAGACCCTGAGGGAGCGCTGCCTAAACCAATTCAGTCAGGACAAACAAGAAGATACTCCCCACTATTATAATGCACATATATTCTTGTTGGGGCCTTAGCCAAAACTGAAGTCCAGAGCATAGCAGTAGCTGTGCGCTGATTATCATTGAAAGTAATTTACTATTGCCTTTTTATTGTCCCTGGAAGTCTTTCATCCTGATGGCCCTTCCTTTAATCTTGATGGTCCATCTGTTATGTATCGTTTCATTTTTTGTTCTAGGGCAGAAACCATCCATCACAGGCTCCAGTGTCAGTTTGACCTCCCAGGGTATAGCTGCAGTGTCTTTAGTAAAAGTGAATGTGTTTTTGCTCGACCGGCAATTAAGGCCAGAGGACAAAGAGCAAAGGGCACACAGAGTTGCTGTATCATTGTGTTGATCAGGAAGGAAGGAAAGAAACAGCTCTTAGGAAAGAAAAGCCACAGCCATAACCCACTGTCTTGGCTGACAGACAGGAGGAGGAGCCCCTCCCCTGTCCTGGGGAGCAAAATGTGACACAGATCTGAAGAAACTGATTCCTCTTCCCTACATGACTGTGCCTGGCGGTTCTCCATCTCCACATCTTACCCAGGTTCTGAGTTTTCCTGTTTTTGCTTCATCCAGGCAGCAGGCACAGAATTGAGCCTTCACAGATATTTTCCATATGAATTGGAGTCAATGTTGCATGGGAGGAGGTTTCCTGGGAGGAGGCCAGGAACTGCCAAGTTCAGCTACAACAAGGATTCCCGACCTTCTGCGCTGTGTAGTAGAGCACCCTGCAATGGGGAACCTGTCCCAGGGACACACCCCCCCTGGTTGGAAGTCACCCAGACCCCCCACCTGTCCACAGGCCCCCACACAGCACCCCTTTGTCAAAGGTACCAATTGCTAGAGGGTGCAGCAATATGGAAGGTACACTTTCATTAGTGTGGTATAAGTGAAGCAGAGACACACATAGTCCATCTTGTGTGTTGTAATCAGCCCCCTTTCCAGAGCTGTCCTAATATAGACCTCTGCTCCTCTCTAGTAAGTCCTCCTTGGAGACAGGAGAAACTAAAAGTCCAGGAGTGGGAGTTTTTGCTGGGGAAAAAGCTTCTGCTGGCAGAGAAAGAGTGCACTTGAAGGAATAAGGACCTGATTAAAGGCAGGCCCAGTGTACACAGATACATGGAGCTTTCTGTTAAGGATTATTTTATGTTAACCCAGTAGGGGTCTGTTTTGTTCGATGTGTGTAACAGCTGTTGGACATGGAGCAGGTGCTAGCGGAGGGTGGGAGGATGTAGTGCAGAGTGCCTGACACCCAGTGGTTTTTTTCTTCTTCTTTACTCTTCCCTCTCCTCATGAGGGAGGCAAGTTGTGGGCTGAGAGGGGCTGAGTCGAAGGCAGGGCAAGGTAGTCCAAAGCCAAGACAGAACTGGGAACTGAGAGTGAGAAGGAGGAAGGCTGAAGCCCGGGAGGGGGCAAAGCCCAGACAGAGCCAGAGGCCCAGACTGAAGGGAGGCAGGCGGAAGCCCAGGAGGGGTTACAGGCTACAGCCCAGAGCAGAGGGAGCCAGGGCCAGGGGGCCCGGAGCGAAAGAGCAGAGAGGAGTGACATGGGCTCTGCTCAGGCAAGACCAGGGGTGGGCAATTGTTTTGGCTGGAGGGCCACTCAGTGAGCTTTGGTGACCTGTGGTGGGCCCCTGACAGGTGACCCACCCCCCCGGTCGTCATCTTGGGAATGGAAGTCCTGACCCCTAACCTCTGACCCTTGCCACCAGACGTCCCACCCCTTGCACCCCAGGAGTACTCCTTTTGGGGGGGAGGAGTTGCAATCTAGGAACCAGAAAAAAACTAAATCATATACTAAAAGTCAAACACCTACTATAACATTTTTTTAATTGAATTAGAAAAATATTTTCTCACGATTTGCATTTGCATAGTGTTTATAGAAATGATTGCAGAATAACTCAAAAATTCAGTTTTACTCTTGTATAGTGTGTGGGGGGGAGTGTGTGGGGCCTGGTTCGTGGGTGTATGTGGTGGGGGGATTTCTGAGGGGTGTGGCTGTGTGTGGGGAGGCATAGAGTACGGAGGGGAGCCCTGCACCCTGCTTCCCAGGGGTGTCCCAGGACCTACTGCTGCTGCCAGCACCCGGTGCTGTGCACTGTGCGGTGGAGCATGTTGGGTGGTCCTCACACCTCCATACCCTCCCTCACAACCCACACGCTGCCCACCTAAGCTCCACACTCCTGCCGGGCATAGACTCCATGCTCCCACCAGCCCCAGCCCCACACTTCACGCTCCTGCCCAGCTGCAAATTCCCTACCTCCTGCCCAGAGTGAGCACTGCAGCAGAGAAATTAGGAAGAGCTGCTGGATGCTGGGGAATCCAAGCAGGTCCTCCAAAGGCTGCAGCAGTGGCAGCAGCAGCGTCACCTGAAACCTGCAGGTTGGTCGGGCTGGGCTGGGCCCTTCCACGTATGATGCTGGGAGTGAGGCATGTAGGCTGTGTGGGCCATAATTCAAGGATGGTGTTTGGAAAATGGCCTCAGTTGCGTGTCGAGTGGGGCACTGAGTAGTGACACCAACCCAGACACGCTCGGGGATGCCAAGTGTGAGAGAGGAAAAAGCGCCACAAGTAGTAGGTGAAGAAAATTCATAAATTTACTTACAAACCAACAAGATGATTAACGAGTTGAATACTATTTACAGTGACAGGTAGACACAGACGACGTGGTGCAGGTAGAAAAACGAACAACTGATGGGTAGCGGCGAGTAACAAGCAAGGTGTAATCGTGAAGGTCGACTGCAGCCGAAAATACTATCAGTACAAGTATGATGCCTAGTTGGACAACACACAGGCCGTTCCGGATAGCGCGTGGTCTAGCTATAAGCTGTGGTAGCCTATGCTAGGAATCTAGCTAGAGGCCTAGGGGTCTGTCCAGACAAGACAGGTGATCAGGCTGTCTTCCTGAGTTCGGGAGCGTCTGGGGACCCTACGCTGAGGCGCGCAGTCCCCTTTATAGACTCCCTAGCCAATCAGGGTCCCCCCTTGATGGAACATTCTGGAGGCCTCAGCATGCTGGTCCGGCCACTCATGCTCTAGGGGCAACTTCTGATTGGTTAGGCTACTAGCGATCACGCACTGTCCGCATGATGGTGCATATTAAGGTCACATTCCTCCGCCACTGCACCACTGAATACCAGTCACGGGTAGCCATGTCACTTAATGTCTTAACCAACAATCTGGTGGAGTCACATCACCTCCTGACAGGCTGGACAGGGTACAATTAGTTGGTAGACACCCACAGGCCAGATTAAATTGTGTGGTGGGCCAGATCCAGCCTGCAGGTCTTATTTTGCCCACCCCTGAGGTAGACAGACTGGCAGCCTGAGCATGATCCGTGTGCAGAACTTCAATCCTCTGAGAGCACCTCCTAAAAGAGAGAATTAACTCCAACATTTACTTGTGGCAGGTGGGAGAGCAGGGCCAAAGTGAAGAACTGGTGTAGGAGGATGGGTAATGTGACCATCCGAGGTGCCATGACCACCCCTGGAGGTGCACTTTTAGAGCAGGGAGTGGCTGAGGTTGCAGCTTGATGGCATGACTGTGACTGGCATCAGCGCTGCCCCCAGGAAAAGGTAATCAACACACAGTACAAGAAAGCTTGTGATGGCAACCGTGTCTCAGGGCTCAGATAAGGGAAATGCCCATATTCTGAGGAGCCGTCACGAGTAAGGGCCAGGGCCTCACTTTATCACTGACTCTTAGATGAGCTCAGAGCCATCTGACAACAGCAGCAAGATTTTCAGAAGCATCTGGTCACTGCCTTTCCATTGCATTTGTACTTCAAAAGATATTTCTCCAGCAATGTGAAAGGTCTGTAAAGTTAAGGCTGGTGGAGTTCCTACCCCAGGCAGCTCCCATACCGGTGCCAGAGCAGGGGCCAAGGGAACGTGCCCCAGGTCTCTTTTAGATGGCTGTAAACAGGTCAAGGCCACTCAGTTCTTGGTTCAGAGTTTCGAAAAGCTATTATTTTATACTGGGCAATCTTGTCCCCACAGTCAACAAAAACAACAAAACGAGCAAGTGGGCAAACCACAAACCAAAACCACCCCAAAGGCTTTTGTCGTCCTTCAAAACCTGAGTGTAACAACACAAGCTCTGGGCTTCTTCTTCGGCACCATAGCCCCTCACTTATCTCCCCCCTGCAGTCTGCTCCTGGCGCTCTTATCCCTCTTTGTGGCTCCCCCCTCACTTGCCAATCAGCAGTTGCGCCTGGCTCCCAGCCTTATGGCCAGGCCAACTATTAACTGTTGCATACCTGCAGCAGGGCTTTCAGCCTTCTGGAGCCTGAACACCTCCTCAAAGTGCATTTGGGATTGCAATGATAAAATATGTGGTTGCAAACACAATCACAGATACAGGTGCTGTTACATGTTACCTTTAAAGCATTTAAAATCTGTAACATGTTCTGCTGTTGTAAATAGAGAACAGTTTCAGAGCAGTCCCAGGTCAAGACTTAATGCCATCTCAGTCCTGCACAACTGTGACTCGCTACTAGAAGGCCTGGAGAGCAGAGGCACGGACAACAGGCAGGACTCCATCATTCATTCTCTCCCACCCCAGAGGAGGGATTGTGGCAGGTTGCTTGGAGGTTAAGAAACCACTGTGGGGGATGGGGCTTCCCTCATTCCAGAGTTAGCAGGAGACAGCTGGAGACACAGGCAGAAAGGAAAAAAATCTTTAAAAAAACCTGTTTGAAGCAAGTAGACAGAGAGGAGAAGCAGAGAGAGCAGGGTGTAGCACAGGGCAGGCATAATACGGACTGCAGGCCAGATGCGGCCTGCCAGCGGATTGGATCTGGCCTGTAGGCAGGCACCCACCAGTTAATTGTATCCAGCCCTGTCCTTGGCTGCCCCTGCTGCACTCTGCCTAGGGCTGAGTCCCACCCAAGGCAGAGCACGCTGCGCTCCCAGCCTCCCCCGCCAGCAGGCACAGCTTCTGAGCAGGGCTCCTGCTGCTGCCACTGCCCAGGGACCTGCTGGGCTCCTCCAGCCTCCAGCAACTCCTCCTGTCCCGCTGCAGTGCTCCGGGCAGCAGGTAGAAAGGGGAAGCTGCAGCGTTGAGGGGAGCCGGGCTCTGCCTACAGCTCTCTCTGGTCCTGCTCGTGCAGGGCATGGGAGTGTATGTGGATGGAGGAGGGAGGCGGGGGGCATGAAGGAGCTTGACTGCTCACAAAGCCCAGATGGGCAGGCAGGGACAGACTGAAGGGGGGAGCAGTAGGAGCCAGCATGCACTTGGTGTAGCCCCGCCGGGCAGGCAGGTGAGAGAGAAGTAACAGCAGCAGAAGACAGTGCAAGCTCTGCTGCACCCCCGCCAGGCAGGTTTGGGACAGAGATTAAGAGAGCTGGTGATGCCAGGCTTGGCTCCCTGTCTCCCCTCCCCTCTCGCAGGGGTTTCTGTTGCTGCCTTTGGTGGCAGCTGCTTTCCTGCCCTTTGGAGCACTCTACAAGCCAGGCAGGCAGCATGGATACCCTTCCCCTTCCCCCCAGCCTGCCTGCGGAGTAGCTGGGCTCAGCCACATCGCAAAGAGCAGACAGGGGGGGAACCCCCACACACACATCCAACCCACCTGCACCCTACACATGTACCCACACCCCCTCACACACCTCACCCCCCACCATACCACACACACACCCAACACTCTCCCACAAACCCCACACCCCAACTACACACACAACCATACACACCCCACACACATACACCCATACCCTGACCCCCACTGTACTCACACCCCACATACACATGCAGACACCGCCACACACCCCACCAACACACCCTACACATCAACCACATACACATCCCATACCTCCTACATACATCCCACACACATCCACACATATACCCACATCCCACATACACACACTTACACCTCCCATACATGCACCCACACTCCCTTGCATAACCTACCCCCCATCATACCCACACATACATCCAGCAGTCCCACACACCCCATATACATCCACCTGATACCTCAACCACACCATATCCACACATCCAGAAGTCCCACACAACCCACACCTCGACCACACCCACACACATCCCACACCCACACATATACCCACAAGCCCCACACACCCCGTCCTGTGCCCGCACACACTGCACCTGCTCACCCCAGGGCAGAGCTGAGACCCAGCAGGCTCACTGCATGCATGCCACAGTGGGCCACAGCTCATTCTCTTCGTGGAAGTAGGTATTAGGATTTCTGTTGTTATGTGCATGAGGGTGCTACAGCAAGCAACCAGCTGGTGAGTTTTATGGGTGCTCAGAGTGGTCAGGGTGTGCTGGGGTGCTGGGCTTAGGAGGGGGTATTGACCTCAGCCCAGCACCACCCCCTGGGTAGCAGAGTTCACATGGGTGAAACTCTGCTCTTACCCATGGAGCAAAGGAGTGGGCAGGCCTCTGAATGGTGCATCCTGGGATACTGAAGGAATGAAAATAGTGCTTTTCCCCCCCTCAAATGACCTGGGTTGAACAGAACAAAGGTAACCCTTGCCTGAACTGGCATAACTTTAAAACGTTTAGGGGATATTTAACACAGGTTAATACTCTGCAATGGAAGAATGTTCCTGTTTTAAGGACCTTTATGATGGTATAAAGATAACTGTGACATCACCCTCAGTACAAGGCCTGAGACAAAAAAAGAGGTGTCCATCCCTCAGGGGGCATCCTGCCCACACCAACCAGGACTTGGGAAAGGACCAGGGCAATGCAATGCAGGGAGAGAAAAGGGAGACTTAAGACCAACGGGCTAAAGTAATTAAAAAAAAAAGTGAAGGCATTTGTTCAAATTTTTGCTTCTGTCTAGAGCCCAAGTGTCCAGTGCAGTGGAGCTGGTATCCACAGAGGAGTCTGAGGGTGGGAGGCACCTACCCCCGATGGGATTCAGGGCACTTCAGCCTTTGAAACACCTGAGCCCAGAGGCCTTGGCTGAAGACTTGAATCCAAATTCAACCCAGGCCAGCAGTTCCCCATGGGCAGGTTCTGTCAAGGCTCAGGCCCTCACCCCACACAGCCCTACACACATCCTACAGCAAGGGCCTCCTTGAGCAGAGGATGTCCAGGGGCACTTTGAGGGCTTTGCAGAGATCCCATGGGCTGCTCTAGACAGGGAGCAGGCGCTGACTCCCCAGTTGGGGCTTCCTGATAGGGAGATTGTATGGCCAACCCTGCTGAAGTCCTTCAGAGCCATCGCTCACAGAGACAAACCAGCCTGGTGACACCTGCTGCCATGGGATTGTGTATCCAGACTGTGCCTTGTTATCTACTGCAGCTCCAAGAGTGACAGAGGTGCAGCCATGAGGGCTGGGGAAGGAGATCCCTCTTGGGTCACACAGCAGGAGGCTGGAGTGGATGAGTCTATCATTCACACTGGGACATCTCCCCTGCCCACCCCCATTTCAGTGCCACAGTCTGAGTTCAGCTCCAGTGCCACACAGCCAGAGCCAGGGCCGGATTCTGTCCCTAGTAAAAGAGGCTGGTGGGAAGGTGAAGATTGGAGCCTCCGTACCAGCATCGAGAAACGACACCCACCCTGCTGCATAGTCCAGATACACACAGATCCTTCTAGGTGACCAGTGCAGGGATAGGCGGGTGGGACGAGGAGAAGTGAGAGCCTGGCACTGACCTAAGCAGCGCCACACAGCCCAGATCCCCTGCTCTGGGCAAAAGTGGATCTGTCCCTTCCTCCGCACAGACTCTCTGACGACGCCCACAGCCCAGAATCTGCTTTCTGGCACCTCCACCTCCCAGCAGTGTCTCCCCGAGGTGAATCCCTCACGGCCCAGCACGCAGCAGTGCATGTCAAATCTCTCAGGGTTGTCGGGCAGATGCTGCCGTGTGTCTGCACATCTCACACTTCTCCGATACTGAGAAAGGACAAGACAGGGATGAGCCGTATCTGGATCCAGAGTCACCGTCACTGGGAGAGAGAATCACAGTGTCAGGGCAGAGCTCAGAGAGGACCATTCCTCACCCTCCCCAGCAGACCTGTTCTGCCTGGTGCTGTCCTGGGCCCTAGGACAATACTGGACCCTGGGCTCCTGAGGCCAAGGAGAGATGGCCCTGCAGCTCCTCAGGGAAATGAGGAGGACAGGGCATAAAATCCACAAGCCAAGGCAGGAAAATCCCAGCCCAACCCCCTGGGTCGCAGCACAGGGAGGTTCGGTACTGTACTGTGAGAGTGTTTCTCATGGGAGGGGGGGGAGGGGAGTGCTTCAGTGGGATATTTCTGTGAAGACAATCAGATCTGTACTAGCACTTACCTTTGGAATATGAGCTCTCCTCCAGATAAGACTGCAGAGTGTCTGGAAGAACAAAATGGCCACTTACTGGGTCTGCATTATATTAACCACTAGGCTACTAGGCTAAAATATGTAGATTGGGACCTGACTAGCCAGTGCACAGTAGCTATGTGGAGGGTGCAATGTGAATATAAACTGAGTATACATGCCAAAACTGACACTTGTGTCACTGGGTACATGCCCTTCAGGGGCGTGAAGTGTCACAGGATTCTATCTGCCCAGAGCTTGTCTTCTCCTCACACACACGGCATATCCCTTGTATCCCATAAAGTCCCTGCTCAGTACCTTGAAACAGGCTAACCCTCTTTCTTAGGTTTAGTTCAGACCAGCTCTTGATTCTTGTTTGCAGCTCAAGGGAAATCCTCCCCAGCACCTGGACCTGCCCCTTCTCGCACCTGGGAAAAACAATTTAGTGTCACTCCATTTTCCGTCTGTAACTCAGTTTCATGGTAGCAGCCTTGATTAGCTGGCCAGACCTGGGGACTGATTCCTTCTCTGTCCCTCACCCTCAGGACAGGGGGAGCACAGACAGTAACAGCACCAGCTCCCTCCATAGCAGGGATTCATATTTTGCAGCTCTGAACTGTCCATAACATTTCTTGGGATCAGACAGGATCTTTCCCACCCCATGGAGAATCCCAGAGTTTGTATTAAATGACCTCAGGACAGAACACCATCAAAGACGTGTGTCCTGACAGTGACCCTGCCCTGCATATGGTGCTGCAGTGCCCCATGAGCATGCGAGCAGATCACAGTGTTCAGGCCCTGGCCCACCTTTGGGAGCAAGAAGGAGCCACGTACCTGCTCAATGTGCTTCTGATGTCCTGGAGGAGAGAAAGAGAAAGGGAAGAGAGAGCTCAGTGCCACCTGCCACAACCAGGATCCCTCCTATTCTCGGGGCAGGTGCACTCTGTCTGACTGAGTGCAACACACCAGCATCTTCCTCAGAGCGGGGAAAATACGGCCCACATGTAGCCTGGGGGGCTCACCAAGGAATTTTGCCCCCGCCCACCCTTTCCACCCATGAGGGTGAGAGCGAGGCGCCCATGTATACACACATCCCTAAACATACTCTAATGTGCCTTGCTCCAAACCTCATGGGCTGAAGGGCCTGGCCCTGCCAGCCTGCAGCTTCTGGGCAGGGCTGCAGCTGCTGCTGCAGCTCCCGTGGACCTGTTCCGCTTTCCTGGTCTCTCACTTGCTCCAGGCACCAGGTAGGGAAGCTGGGGACTGGAGTGAGCTGGCAAGAGCATGGAGTGGAGTGTAGGCTGGGGCTGGTGGGGGCAGCAAAGAGCTTGGGTGGGCAGCTTGTGGGTGTGAGGGAGAGTGGGGTGGGGTGGGGTGCGGTGGGGACTCCCCACCATGGTGTGCAGCCCTGGCAGGCAGTGGCAGTGGCAGCAGCAGCAGGCAGAGCACTCAGGGGTCTGTTGCACAGTGGGGCATGCTGCAGGCCAGCACTGCACATTGCAGTGAGGAGCACAGGCTCCATGGGGCCGTCTGTATCACCGGTGGTCCCCACACTCACACGGCACAGGAGGAAAGCCCCAGTCACTGGAGCCAGCTGCCTTATCTGCCCCCAGAGGAAAGCACCTGGGGCTTCCCTCCCCTACAGGGCAGCTCCTGTGAGGAAGGCAGCCGGCTCCAGCCCCCCACATATACACAACCCCCCCAATATACCCCATGCCCCCCATGTACAGCCACACCGCCTCACAACCCCCCACCCTTGCACACCCTACCACACACGCACACACACACCCCCCCACCATATGCATAAACACACTCAGACACACACACACAGAGTATAAAAGACTAAGAATTTATTTGTAAGTTATTATACAATGCTCTCTTTACACTATGCAAACACAAATCATGACAAAAAATTGTTTTGTAATAAAATTAAAATATGTTATAGTAGGCGTCTGACTTTTAGTATGGAGGGATTTCTGGTGGCAAAGGTCAGGGGTGGGGAGGCAGGAATTCTGGCCCCAAGATGGGGCAAAATTCAAGGGGCAAGGCTACCCAGGTGTCCCTCAACAGCTCACCAAAACTAATTAAGCAACCCTCCACCCAAAATAATTGCCCGCCCCTGATCTACATAAATATTTCTCCATTACAACCTTCTCCCCAAGGCCCATTGTTCAGGCTTTGCCCCTTTCGTGTGCAGGGGTAGGAGGGGTTTTAATGTGCCTCACCTGCAGGAGGTCCCTTGGTGGCTGCTGGCACTTTCTCTCCATCTCTCTAACCAGGCTGTCAAGACGGGAGATCTCCTCTGAGAGTTTGGTGACAGTTTCCTCCTGACTTGTCTCAATCTCCCTCTCCAGCTCTGCCAGCCGGACCAGCAGAAGTCGCTCCTGCTCCTTGATGAACTGGTGCAGTCGCTTAAATTCAGACACAACCTTCTGCCTCTCAGCCTTTGTCTTTGCCTGCAATGAGCAGCAGGAAACCAGGGAGGGGAGGTCAGGACCTTTGGGGAGAGTCAAAGGTTTTGTGAGACTGATGATCAGAAGAGTTAGTTCCCTTGAGCTCCCATTGTCTTGAAAAGATGTTGGGGTCTTCCAGCATCTCTGCTCCTAGACCTCTCTGGTTGCAGACTGTTTGTACCCTGCCTGGTTTCTGTGCACTTCGTTCACCTTAGGAAGGGTTTTTTGCAGCTCTGAGGCCTCAATTGTACACAGGAGAGAAGTCAATTGTTCTCCCTGCACACAGCAACACACCGCCAAAAAACAACACGCACATTTCCACCAAATGCACAGAGGAGGAGATATCCTCCCCTCCACCTTCCTAGGTTGCCCTGATCACAGTAACCAGGAGCACTGACCTGATATTAGGAGCACTGACCTGATATTCTTGGTGTTTCTGACTCTCACTGACTCTCAGGTCTTCAAGCCTTTTTCTCTCTTCCCTCAGAAACTCCAGTTCATCCTGAATTTGCTCCTGAGGGAAGGAAAATGTCTTGGGTGAATCTTCCTTTCCGGATGGAGAGAGAGGTATGTTTTCCTACTGCACAACCAAGATACCTTCCCTGCTGTGATGTCAAGGACTGTCACATTGTTATTGGCAAGCTCACATGTGTCCTCTCTTGGTGAACCTGCTGAGTTCCTGTTTCAGTGATACTCATATGACTACTGCTGAGCTGTATAAAAGCCAAAAGGAAGGCTTAGACTACATAGCACTTGTCTCTGTCCGGAAAATTTTGTATGCAAGAGATGGGCTCTTCTCCAGGACTGGAATGAAGTGAGTGTCAGACACGAGAAGGGCCAGTTACCAGACACTGCTCCATCTCCTGTATCCCCAGCTCCTGCTGGCTTTGGAGTCCAGGGAGATTAAAGAGCAAAGGGTGACATCATCTGTAGGTTTAGGGTCCCATGTGTAACAGCAGATACAGCAGGCAACATCCTATAGAGTTGACACCCTTCCTGTCAGCAGTTGTAAGCAGATGGGGGATGCTGACCCCAGCACAACACTAGATTGGGGTGTCTTTGATTCTGGAAGTGGGAAAGGGAAGGGCACATTATGCCTTGTGGCTACACAGTGCTGGGAAGATGAGACTGGCTCAGGAGAGAGTGCAGCACACAAATTACAGGGCTGGTAACTTTACTGTTCTGAACAGGAAACAAAACTGAAGCAAATGTGGTCCCTAGGAGGCACACAGTATAACAACAAGCAGGGCTGTGCTGGGGGCAGGAGGGGTGAATCAGGGCGACCACCCTGGGCCCCACACTTCGGGGGGCCCTGTGGGCAGTGCGGTACAGGCCCCACCATGGCTGCCACTGCCAAATGCTGCCGGCTCTGGATGCTTGCCTCCCCCCAGCTTCAGCGGCTCTGGCCACTCACCACCCCTGGCCCCCGTCGCCAACACTGGCACTGGCTTCTGCAGGTTGTCACGACCCCCACCTCCAGCCCCGCACAGGCTGATATGCCGGGCCCCGCACACCCCTAGGGACAGCTCTGAAATAAGTAAAGACACGTTGCTATATATAATGGCTAATGCACATTACATAACAGGACAAAGCACTGACTGCATCTAAATCACTGTGAACTCTGATCCCCAGCTTCGGAGATCAGAGGAACCTTGGAATGAATTAGAATAAAATAGCAGCAAGTCCCCAACAACTCTCCTGGCTTTAGGACCCACCAGGGAGGCATGGAAATTCCTGCGTTTTAAAAAAAGCTCTGTGCTCTCATTTAAAAAAATAAATCCCAAAGAAACATCAAAACGCTGAGGTCCAGAATTGTGTCCCCTGGAATCATACACTAAAACATTCTGTATCTTGCCTCATAAAGGCTTCCAAGGAGCGGACAACCCAGTTTTAACATACAGAAAATAGTGGGGAAATCAGAGGCATAACAAGCTCTTTGGGCCCCCAGGGTGGGGGCCAGAGGAGGGGCAATCCTGCTGACCACAGGAGAGCAGGGGTGGATGGGGAGAGTGGCGAGAGAGGGAGAAACATCTCACCTGCCCAGTATCTCCTCAACTGAACAGCAGGTATAACTGCTGTTGCTCATCTTTTAGCAGCATGGAGTGGGCTGGTGAGCTGAAGGGGAGGCAATGGCATTGGTTCCCTAGGGGACAGCTCCTGGTATCCCAATCACCCCACACTATGCCCTAGGGAAAGGCTGTGCATCCCACAGCAAAGAGGCTGGTCCTCTAGGAGCCAATAAAGTATTGCCTGTGTTGACTGTAGAAAGGTGAGCTGTGCCTGCAGAAAACCAGTGGTGGTAGTTTCTACATAGCTTGGACTCTGGGCCCAGACCTGTTGGCCCATTCATCCATTTGGATGTAGGCCCGGCTCAGAGGGGCTGAGAAATGCTGGCTTCAGAGGGAATGTCCTCAAGTAGCTGAAAATGGAGTGCTTCCTACCTTGTATTTCTGGGCAGCCTCCTCAATGAGCAGCACTGAGTGAGCTCTGTGCTTTGGGGATCTCCAACAAACCACACACACGGTCGCCCCATCCTCCTCACAGAACAAGTTAAGCTCCTTCTTGTGTTTCATGCACAGATCCTCAACTCCAGGAACTAACTCCAATTGTTTAATGCCTTCTACAAGATTTGCCAGCTGCCAGTTTGGGCAGAGATTCCCTTTCTGAAACTCGGCTCTGCAGACAGGACACTCCAAAGGTCCGTGTTCTTCCCAGATCTCACAGTAATCACTGATACAAGCTCGGCAGAAGTTGGGCCCACAGTCTAGTGTTACTGGATCGGTCAGGTGCTCCAGGCAGATGGGACACTTGATTTCCTCTTGGATGTCCTGCCCTGGTCTTGGTGAGGCCATGGCTGCTGGTGTCCTTAGGGCACTTCTGGTCGCTCCTGTCTATTCTGCATATGGAGAGAAAAACATGAAAATATGTAAAGTTTAGTGCAAGCCATATGGGGAAGGAGATGGAAAGGCAGGGAGAAAGCAGGGTATGAAGTGGGGACAGCCTGCATGGGGAAGGCGTTTCCACACAGGCGAAGGAAAGGGGAATCGCAGGTTGGTGGCAAGAATCAGTGTCTCTGTTGCAATCCCCACTTCTCAACTGCAGACCTGATTTGAATGGGAATCTATTTGAATGGGAACGCATCTGAATGGGAATCTATTTTGTTCTAACAAATGTAGTTTGTTAAATGTTTAGTAAGCCGTAAAAACCAAACAGCCTTGTGAAACCATAAGCTAAAGTGTGGAGGGAACAGATATCAGCATGAGACATGAGGACACCTCCCAGCCAAGGCAGGTGACGTGCACAAGGGGTCCTCAGGTAAGTGATTGGTCCGGATAGTCCTAAGAATCGGGGGGGGGGGGTGTGCATGCACCAATACAAGGCCTTAAATGTCTCTGCACTAATGCTCATAGCATGGGGAATAAGCAGGAGGAACTCGCCCTCCGGATACCTAGTACAAACCTGGACATAGTAGGGCTCACAGAAACCTGGTGGGATTCATCCCATGACTGGGTGGTAAACATTAGGGGCTACAGACTATATAGGTGGGATAGAATGGGGAGGAAAGGCGGGGGTGTGGCACTCTACGTCAAGGAGCAATATACGTCCGCAACTAACAGGATGGGGTCAGAGGAGGGGCAGGCTGAAGTGCTCTGGGTCAGAATACAGGGGGGTCATGGGGAAAGGGACTTAACGGTGGGGGTCTACTACAGACCACCCAACCAAAGGGAAGAAATGGACCATGAATTCTCAGGTCAGCTTGCGGAGGCACTTAAGGCAAGGGATATAGTCATCATGGGTGATCTAAATTACCCAGTCATCTGCTGGGAGGAGCAGTCAGCCAGGTCGGACCGCTCACAAAGGTTTCTTGCTGAAATACAGGACCTCCACTTAACCCAGGAAGTGCACAGTCCCACCAGGGGGAATGCCCTGCTGGACCTGGTCCTGGCCACAGGCGATGACCTGGTGAGGGGACTCCAGGTTCTTGGCCACCTAGGTGCCAGTGATCATTGCCTACTGGAATTCACCATCCAGCGCAGGGTGTCAAGGGCCTGCAGCAAGGCAGTAGGCCTTAACTTCAAGAGGACCAATTTCAATGAGTTGGAAGATTGGTAGGAGAGGCACTGGGGTCCTGGAGGGTAGGGGAATGGGGTGTCCAAGACGAGTTGTCATTCTTTAAGGAGATGATCTTCTGAGCCCAAGGGGTGACAGTCCCAATGAGAATCAAGGGGGACAAGAATGCTCAAAAGCCCCCCTGGCTCACCAAAGGCATTCAGGAACGTCTGAAAACCAAAAAGGAGGCATACACCCAGTGGAAGGGAAGGGCTGTCACCAAAGAGGAGTATACCTCCATCACTCAGGTCTGTAGGGGGGCTGTTAGGAAAGCTAAGGCAGATATAGAAATAGGGCTAGCATCAAGGACAACAAAAAGTCCTTTTTTAAATACATAGGGAATATGAAGAAGGCACCGGGTAATGCAGGGTCCCTGCGGGATATGCTTGGCAATCTGATAGTTGCACCAAAGGAAAAGGCAGACCTTTTTAACAATTTATATGCCTCCATTTTTTGTGTGCAGGGACTGGGATTCCCCCACTGAGATTCAGGATGGACTCAGGAAAGACTCTGCCAGGCCTAGGGTCAGGTAGGACCTAGTTAGGGAACTTCTGGAGGGACTGGATGCGTTCAAATCAGCAGGTCCAGATGCTCTCCACCCCAGGGTGCTGAGGGAATTGGCAGGGGGTATCAAGGGGCCCCTGGCACGGCTTTATGAGCACTCATGGTGCTCTGGCCAGGTGCTAGATGACTGGAAGAAGGCCAATGTGGTCTCCATTTTCAAAAAAGGGAGGAGGGAGGACCTGGGCAAATATAGACCCGTCTTACTTCGATCCTGGGGAAGCTCTTTGAGAAGATTATCCAGGAGCACACCTGGGAAGGACCAGTGTGGGGGATGATGCTCAGGGGCAACCAGCATGGGTTCATTAGGGGCAGGTCCTGTCAGACCAACCTGATTGCCTTCTACGATCAGGTCACAAAATCATTGAACGCAGGTGTTGCAGTGCATGTAGTCTTCCTGGACTTCAGGAAGGCCTTTGACACTGTCTCCCACCCCATTCTCATTAAAAAGCTAGGCAACTGTGGTATTGATGCCTACAGTCAGACAGGTCACAAATTGGCTGATGAGCTGCACCCAGAGACTGGTGGTGGACAGGTTATATTCGACCTGGAGGGATGTGGGCAGTGGGGTCTCCCAGGGCTCGGTCCTTGGGCCTGCACTGTTTAATCTCTTTATTAGCGACTTGTACGAGGGGGTGAAAAGCACCCTGTTCAAATTCGCTGACGACACCAAGATTTGGGATGAGATGGGCACGCTAGAAGGAAGGGACAGGATACAGGTGGACCTGGACAGGTTACAGGGGTGGGCGAATGAGAACAGGATGGGATTCAATGCTGACAAGTGTAGGGTGCTGCACTTGGGCAGTAAGAACCAGCAGCATACCTATAGGTTGGGGAACTCCCTTCTTGAAAGCACAGTGGCAGGAAGAGATCTTGGAGTCATTGTTGATTCTAAAATGAACATGGGCCGCCAATGTGAGGACGCGGTCAGTAAGGCTAACTGCACGTTGTCATGCATCCACAGATGCATCACAAGCAGGGCCAAGGAGGTGATCCTTCCCCTCTATGCAATGCTGGCCAGGCCACAGCTGGAACTTCAGGAGGGATGTGGACAGCATGGAGAGGGTCCAGAGGGGGGCCACTCGCATGATCAGGGGGCAGCAAGGCAGATCCTACGAGGAGAGGCTATGAGACCTGAACCTGTTCAGCCTCCACAAGAGAAGGCTGAGAGGGGATCTGGTGGCCATCTATTAACTTACTGGGGGGGACCAGCAGGGAATGGGAGATATCCTGTTCACTTGAGCACCTCCCATAGTAACAAGGAATAACGGCCATAAGCTGTTTGAGAGTAGGTTCAGGCTGGACATTAGAAGGCACTACTTCACAGTCAGGGTGGCTAGGATCTGGAACCAACTTCCAAGGGAAGTGGTGCTGGCTCCTACCTTGGGGGTCTTTGAGAGGAGGCTGGATAGTTACCTAGCTGGGGTCATATAAGCCCAGTATTCTCTCCTGCCCAGGGCAGGGGGTCAGACTTGAAGATCCCTTCCAACCCTACATCTATGAACCTATGAGCATTAACAGTATTCATTCCACCATGGAAAGAGAAAAGGAGATAAGGAAGCCTCCCTGCTTTCCCAAGAATGTAAATCTCAATTAGCTGACATCCTCCAGGTCCACAAGACATCTAGTTAAATTCAGTTCAGGATGTTTAACTGAAACAAAGGAATTTAATTAAAACCAATCAGAGATCATTCATTGTAATACTGGTTGGTATCAACCATCTATAAATATTGGGCACAGGCTGGAGGGAAATTTGGACTTCTAGGATATTTATACACATAACTTTTTGTCCCGTGACATGCTGGAGATCCGCTGCTTCAGATGGTTTACTTGAGTCTGCTCTGCACATGAGTTGACGCGCCCTGTGCTGCGCCATGTTCAGTTGAATAAGAGGCAAAATGCATGTCAGCATGCAGAAAATAGTAGTGATGCACTATTGAACTAAAGTGCCTACAAGGTGTTTTAGTTCATAAGCACACCGCTGCTATTTTCTGTGCACTGACATGCATTTTACTGCTTATACAACTGCATGTAGTGCTGCGGCATTTACACATGTAAAAAAGCCACTAGTTTCAGATCTTTAAATTTGAACTCTTCCAAGGGTCTGCAAACCAATCAGGCCCCTAGGTGAACAGAGAAGTCTGGCCAGAGGACCTGTTTTCTTCCCTGAATCCAAGAAGAAAACTAGAAGTAATGGTCACAAACTCCTTGAAGACTGTTTCAACATTAGGAAAAACTTCTTCACAGCTAGAGTGTCTAGACTGTGGAATAAGCTCCTTCCAGAGGTGGTGCAATCACCTACCCTGGAAATCTTCAAGAGGAGACTGGACAGTCATTTTGCTGGGCTCACCTGCCCCAGTTGTCTTTCCTGTGTGGTACAGGGGGCTGGACCTGATGATCTTCCGAGGTCCCTTCCAGCCTTAAAATCTATGAATCTATGAATCAAGGATACATAAAAATTGCCTTTATTGAATTAAACAAGTCTTTGCTATTATGTATCCTAATACAAGTTTTGCGTTGTGACTGGAATTGGTCTCACTCGATCATCAATCTCACTCTCAACCACGGTTAAAACTGAGTGTAACACCTTGACAAGTGTCCTAGCCACTAGGCTGTTTTGGCTAAAAGGTGGGATGGCCTTCCTCACTCTTCACTTCACTTCTCGCACATGCACAGCTATCTGGGCAAGTTTATTGTGCTGAATATGGAACAAGAATCCAGGCCCGCCTCCATGTCAAAATGGCCGTTCGGCAGTTATGTAGGTGCATAAAAGTGAAACAAGATTGACCCCACCATAGCATGTGCACTCAGTCAAATCCAGTTCCCCAGTCAAAGAAGTCTGAACAGTGGAAGAAGAGATGCAGGACAGATAGTCCAGCTTTTTCAGGAGTAACATTTTTGGAAGGGCACTGGAATGGCCTAATATGGGCATCTGTTATCTACAGCCATCCCATGCCTGCTTCCCTACGTTAATAACTGCATTTAACACCTCATTAAATATTTTTATACCCATTTATATATCAGAATTACTTTGAAGAACTGTCTCAAGTTAATATTACACGGATATTTTTAAAGAGCTTTCTGTAAGGATCAGGGGAAGTACAAATGAGAAACACCACCACAAATAATCAGCTGCGAATAGGACCCTAACATCAGCCTCGTGCTCCATTCTTAGCACATTTGACAATGCTACCCCTGCAATGTACTCATTACCAGCCCCCTCACTAATGTGTACTAATATATAATACATGTGTCATGTTTCCCTAGGTAGAGTACCTTCATCTGCACAAAAAAGGGTTTGTCCTACAAATGGTTTGAAACAGTGATCCAGCAAACATATCTGTCTCTCCTGTGCCATTTCCTTGCATGTGTGCATGCAGTCTCTTCCAAGAAAAGAATATTTTAGGTTGATTGAATAACTTATGACAGTGGTTAATGAGACGGATAAGGAGAAATGTAAATAAAACATAGTTGGGCAGTCTGAGAAAAGCAAGCAGCTCATTACCTTGTGCTCCTGGGCAGCCTCCCCTACAGGAACCACAGTGTGAGCATGGGATGATCTGCAAATCACCTCTCTCAGTCATGGTCAATTCCACAAAACAGTTTTGGAACAGTTCCCCTTGTTCCTTTCTTGCCCACTTCCCTCCTGCTCCTTTGCCGCCTGTGCACCCAGACATGGATATGTTCTCCAATAATCACCAACTACCTACTCTGGCTTAGGTTCATCTGGGCAAAGGTCTCTGCTTTCATGGGCAAGGCACATCGGTATCTGACTCCTCCTAACATGGGGTGCAGTAGGCAAAGCAGGGATTTTTCCTGAAGCATGGAAGAGGATGTTAAATGAACCACAGACTAGTGTGATGGGTTTGCTGGCAGGGGCTTGACAGGGGCAGCTTGGCCTGTGGGTTTTTAAAAGTTCAAAATTGATTGGTGGGGGAATTTCTCCTTCCCCAATAACCAGCTGATGGCAGGGGACCATCCCTACCCAGTGGTGAAGTGAAGAATCAGACTGGAGAGACATCTAGCCTTCTTGCTCTCCGAATTGGTCCCTTTTGTCACATGGAGAGAATAAAAGGGCCGTGTGCCCAGCTCCTAGAGGTTTGTTTGATACGGGACTGAGAATAGGGGCTTCAAAGAGGAGCTGGTTTGAACTGACCAGGGGGGCAGAGTACTTGCTCCAGAAGAGCCCCAGAAGATGCTGCGTTGGATGGGAAGTGGCCCTGGAGCTTGGCGCACAGGCATTGCACAGCCTGTGCCTCCTGCAGCCATGGAGTCCCTTCAGCTCTGTCCAGGCCCTGTGCACCGCTCTATGCACTGTGGGGTTTCTGTCTCACGCAGGGAGAGGACCTACCCTGCACCGCTCTGTGCACCAAAGGAGCTCCAGCCTCATGCAGGGATAGGGACCTGTGCTATCTCGTGTAGTCACGAGGTCCTTTCAACTCTCTGGACCGTCCATGCACTGACACCACAGGTCTTTCTACGGTGGGGCTGGGAGCAGCTTCTCACTGCTTCCCGCTCAGTGGAGGTGTGTTCGGGGTGCGTCTGGGGCAACTGCTCTGCCCTGCTGGTCAGCTCCACCAGCAGTTCTCAAGCCCATCTTCATCGTCCCTCATCGAAGCTGCCCATGAGAAGTCTGAGAGGGCATCTTGTGGCCACCTACAAATTCATCCGGGGTGGGGGGAGGGGCAGCAAGGAATAAGAGATGCTCTGTTTACCAGGGCACCCCTTGGAGTAACCAGGAACAACAGTCACAACCTGGTGGAAAGCAGATTTAGGTTAGACATCAGGAAGAACTTCTTTACAATAATTTTTGCCAGAATCTAGAATGGGCTTCCAAGGGAGGTGGTGCTCTCCCCTACCCTGGGGGTCTTTAAGAGGAGACTGGATGTGCACCTGGCTGGGGTCATCTGAGCCCAGCATTCTTTCCTGCCCAGGACAGGGGGTCAGACTCAATGATCTTCCAAGGTCACTTCTGACCCAAACATCTATGACTCTATGTGCTGGGCATGCAGGATTTTATCCCTTCCAGAGGCTCCTCCCCCAAACTGACAACAGACCAATGGGAAAGCCTGAGGGGTCAGTTCCCCCTCAAGTCCTCTTCTTCACCTCGCTTTTGTGTCAGGGTGGGGCAAGCCTTCATCCTGCCTCCTCCTGATTGGTGGGGAAGGAAAATGCCCCCATCAATCGGCCAGAGCCATCCAGCTCAAGCCATCAAGCTGGGCTACCAGTGAGCCCAACTGCCAGCCTGCCACGCCTGTAACAATCATTAATCTTCTTGCCATCCAGGGTGAGGAAACCAGGCAGTGCTTGCTAAGTGTCAACCATTAGCATCAGGCTACTTACGAGCAATGTAGCAGGAAACCTTAACCCTGGCACAGGAAAAAGTGAGCAAGGAAGGAAGAACCAGTAAGGCCCTTCCAGGACTAGAACTTTTGTGACCCAAGGGGGACGGGGAATTATTTGCAGCAGAGAGCAGCTCTGTCCAAGCAGCCAGAGCAGTGGAGTGCCCAGGTGCCAGGGTGAACACCCAACTTAACAAAGAGGGTCAAGCTGCCTGCTGCAGGCAAGATCAGAGACTGCCTAATGAGAGCCAGCTGGCCTTGTGCTATGGATTTGCCTTCTGCAAGGGAGATAGCCTGCAAATGGTGGTTGATGGAGAAGGACAAAAACCTTCTGGAAAAGGGGAGAAACTAGAAATCTAGCAATGGGAGCTGGGTGTACCTAGAGCTTTGTATTCAGGATTATGTTAATCCAGTTGGGGTCTGGTTTGTCTGGTGTATAAGAACTGGTGGACCCAAAGCAGCTGTGAGGGGAGAGCATGAGGAGGCTGCAGAGTGGAGCACCCAGCACTCTGGGTTTTTTTCTCTTTTAGTTTACTCTGGCCTTTCCTTATGAAGGAGGCACATTGAAGGGCAAGAGGGGCTGAGGCTCAGGCAGGTCCAGGGCCCCAGACAGAAGTCAGGCCATCCCAAGCTCAGGAAGGGCTGCAGCCCAGAGTGGTGTGAGACAGAGCCAGGAACCTAGAGTGAGAAAAGAGGTGGACTGAAGCCCAGGAGGGGCCACAGCCCAGACCAGAGCAAGATGGGGCCAGGAACCCAGAGCAAGAAAAAGAGATGGGAGTGAAAAGGCAACCTGCTGTGGCTAGAGAGATCGGCAGCCTGATAATGACCTGGATGGTGTAAGGCAGCAATAAGTACATCTTGAACTTCTGGCAAGACATAAAACTGCCTAGCAGAAGCAGAGGAAGGGACCTCCCATGTTTCAGCCCTATAACCTAGAAGTCAGGGTACTTTTTTCAGGTAGGAAGAGCCCTAGATACCCCACAGTAGTTTGGAGTTTGAAGTTGCCTCTGTCTGATTTCTCAGCCCAGAGCTGACACCACAGGTTGGCTGTCAGCAGGTGCCTCCAGCCTTCCCTTTGAAACTGGCTCCTTAGGTAGCCAAGAGAAGGAGATATGTGGGGCAAGGAAGAAGACAATGATCTAGACAGTGACTGGAACACTGAATGGCAATGGTGATACAGGTCCTCCAGCAGCCAGCATGTTGCTGCTGACACTGCCTGCTCTGAGTGAGCTGTACCTGCAGAAAAACAGTGATGGTAGTTTCTATGTACCTAGGGCCTTGTGCTTAAATTCCTTTGGCCCATTCATTAATCAGCCCCAGGTAGAAGTTAGAGCTTTTCATTATTAGCACCGTGGGCTTGGCCATTTCTGGGCTACCCGAGGTACATTCCCTCCATGCCTTGTCTGGAAACAGCAAAGACATGTTTTAGTTCATCTCTGGAAGGGCAAAAGTGCCTTTCATGGTCCTCTGGGGTGAAGCAGTGCAGCAGGCTAGAGCAGAACCAGTGGTTGGAGACCTTTGTGCCAGCATAGAGGGAGTCACTGAGACAAAGTCAATCCACTTCATTATGTGAAGTACGTCACCCATTGTCCTGTCTGCTGATCCTTTGGGACAGGGGGTAACGTGGTCCCTGCTTACCAAGATGTGTACCCAGAGCTTCTCCCCAGAGCAGTTGGAGAGCGTGGGCAGCTCCAAGCTACCTGAGATCTCATGCCATAAAGAAACCCATGCCTACTGTTAAATAGCAGTACAAATTGATACCACCTACTTTGCATCCATAAATTTTGCTTATTTGCAGCATAAGGATCATTGGCAATGCATAGTGGGTGCACACAGATGCACCTGCACCCCCAAATGTGGCAGTGCACCACCTACGAAAAGGTGCCTCCAACAATGCTGGTGGCACCTGCAGGTGGTCGCCACTTGCCACTCCCCGCCTTGCCACTGATATTGCCAGCGGTGTCTTTGGGCAGACCGTGATCACCTCTGGCCACCTCCCACGCTGCCGGCAGTGTCTGTGGGTGGTCGCTGACCACTGGTCAGCACTCGCTACCCCTCCCCCCACTGCCAACAGCACTGTGGCCGCCTGCGTGAGCTCCCTGCTTGCAGCTGCCACGCTCCCACTGCCGACAGCACCGCCGCCACCTGTGGGAGCTTGTCGTGCCCCCCCAGCCTCCAGGGGCATGCCACATTCATGATAAGGACCATGAATGTCAGTTTACTTGGCCTTTGCGCTGCCATAAAAGGCAATGTCTGCTTCCACCCTGAGTAAAGCAGGATTACTACTGGACCTGGGAGCACCTGTGGCTCAGAGAGAGGCTGAGGGAAACTGTAGCTCCACAGGGAATGGTTTGAAATAACTGAAATCAGAGTGCTTCCTACCTTGTATTTCTAGGCAGCCTCCTCAATGAGCCGCACTGAGTGAGACCTGTGCTCTGGGGAGCTCTCACAAACCGCAAACACCACCACTTTCTCCTGCTCACAGAACAGGTTGAGTTCCTTCTTGTGTCTCTTGCACATGTTCACCTCGCTAGGATTTAACTCAATCCAACCTTCTACTGGATTTCCCAGCTGCCAGCTTGGATGGAGATTCCATTTCTGGATCATGCCTCTGAAAACACGATACACCACGGTCCAAGCTCTTCCCACGTCCCACTGTGTCCATTGATACAAGTTTGGCAGAAGCTGTGCCCACATGCTGAGGTCACTGGGTCTGTCAGATACTCCAGGCAGATGGGACATTTGGGTTCCTCTTCGATAGCTTCCCCTGGTCTTGCTGAGGCCATGGCTGCTGATGTCCCCAGGGCACTTCTGGTCTCTCCTGTTTATTCATCCTGTGGAGTGGAGAACATGAAAGGTATGCAAAGCTCAGTGAGAGCCACATGGAGTTGGAGCAGGAAGGGCAGGGAGACAGCAGGTTGTGAATGGAGGAATGCATGCGTCACACCCAGGGATAGGGGCATCCTGGGACAGTGGCAACATAAGCATTTCCATTGCAATCCCTGTTTTAAATCTACAGGCCCAATTTATGTATACTCTGCATAGAATCCCCTGCCTTACACCACTCAAGGGCTCAGCTTGCTAATGTCCACCCAATTGCTAGTCACTGGGGCCTAAATTCATTCACAGGTCTGAGCTGGGCTTTATGCCTCCCCTTGGCCTAGGGACAGACATTACACATAAACCAATTTAAGTGATCAGAAACTGGTTTAAACATGTAACAGAACATAAATTCAGTGCATATAAGCCAGTTTCAAAATGGCTGAAACTGGTTTAAAGTAAATCTTGTTGAAATACTTAACTGATTTGGGTCAAACCAGTTTATGCAATGTCTGTCCCAGACACCTTCCTGATTTATGTTAAACCAAAGCCCCCCAGCATCCCAGATGGTTTGTAGCCCTGGGCTGGGCTAGCCTGGGCTGTGATCTCTGCTCCAGAAAACATGGCTGGCCCCACCCCTCTACTCCCTAGCCAGAGCCCTCTACTCCTAGCAGAGACTGCAGGCACAGCAGGGTCTGCCTGGCTTTTCCGTGCTACACCCACCTCCGCTGCCCTTGCTGCTTACTGCTCAAGCAGGGCTCTCCTCCTCCCTCCCTCCCATCTCCCACAGTATGGACCCCAGCCCCATGGACCCTAGGCATGTGGTATGCTAGCTGATGTTGAGAGGTGTCTGTGTGTGTATCTCCAATTTCACTGAGACAGGCAGACAGAACAGTGTCTGTTTAGGGCTTTTTGGAGCTAATCAATAGGTCAGCTGGTAATGTCCCTCCATTTCTTCCTTGGAAAAAGCTGTTTTAAGAAGAGCTTGAACTAATGAGAGAGGCTTTTATTTTGTTGATGGGTTGATAAATGCTGTGTTATCCGCTTCCTGCTGGCTCCCTCACCTGTCAGGTTTGCAGACAGTATGAAGAAACAGGGAGAGGGAGATTGAAAAGCTCAGTATCATCAACAGATGCATGCACTGTACATCCCCCCACTTTGCCTCAGAGAGCTAGCCAGGGCTGAGGTCTGGCAACACTCCTGCCCCTCAAGCAGTGAGTGGGGAAAAACCTGGGACTGCAGGCAGTGTGGGGGTTTAAACCCCTCCTTAATCAGAGGTCCTGCCAGGGCCTGGTCGTGCCTCTGCCCCCCCCTCCAGCTCTGCACTGTGGTAGGGAAGGGAAGTCTACTCTAGCACCCCCCAGCTTCTAGCCTGAGCTACTGCAGACATGCGCCTGCATTTCCTCAGTCCAGAGGGAATGTCTTTACAGTTGCAAACTGATTCAATCTAGGCAGGTTAGACTAACCTTCAGAGACTGAATCAATTCAGGCTCAGGGTTTGAATGTCTGTCCCTTGCCCTACTGATTTTGCTGGCTGAGGAGGTCATGCTGAACTCTGCATTTCAGCCCCTGTATACAAAACTCCTTGGATTGGTTTTTCCATGGAGATTCCCCCAAGCTGCCTGGCTGGGAAAGGTGTTTACCTCCTTGAAGCAGAGGTTGCAGAATCTACCCCTAAATCTGGTGGATTTGCAGGAGGATGGAACTAATCCACAGGATTTGTCTGCCCAGCAACTCTGGCTGTAGGTACCTGACTGTCTGCCAGGAGACCTTGCTCCATGATCTCTGCTCTCCCACCTGTCACCCTGCCTGCATCAGTGTCTAAAAGGGATTACAACTTACTGCAGTTTTTTCCAAATGTGTGCGTGTGTCCCCCTGATATTATCATGTCCCAATTTGTATATTTAATCCTTAGGATTTTTAGGCATGGACAGTGGGGCTCAAGGGCTGCAAAAACTTGGCCAGTTAAGGAGACTGGGGAGAGTAGGTTAAAGCTAGAGCCTGCTTGTGAACATATCTGACTGAATGGGGGATCCTGAATGGGAAGTGGTGTGGTAGCTGGGTGTGTGCTGACAGGGGTGTTATGGGCAGGGAGTTCCTGAGGGTTGTAGGCTGTTTCTGTCAAGCTGGAGTGGGGGAGTTGATTCTGCTTTGAGTCAAAGGTGTTTGGAGTTTGGGGGTCATGGTACTCCTGGGTGAAGGTAGTGGCTGTGGTTGTTTGGAGACGCATGGGCCTGGACTTCTTTGGTGGTGGAAGCTATTCAGATAGATGGGCTTTGTTTAGACTGTTCAGACTTTAATAGGAAGCATCCTGGAATCAATGCTGGGATTTTTACCTTTTGCTTGTGCCCCACCTCAGTTCCCGTACCCTTCCCTCCTTGCTCTTTGCCCTGATCCAGCCAATCAGGTCTTGGCTGCTTGATAAGGGGCTGCCACGTCTTAATCTAGAGGTCAAAGTTGTAACTACGGAACCCTGCTTCCATCCTTTCTGCAGCTTGAACCGGGAGATAGGAATCCAGCTGGCAGCTGGGGCTGGGGTTGAGGCCAGCAGGTGTAGGTGGAAGCATGGCATGGGCTACACCGGGCAGGGCTCAGTGCTGCAGGGGCAGCCACCAACCAGGCGAGCTCTGCTGCACAAACTGCCCGCCTCCCCCTCCCTCCCCTCACCCCTGACTGGTCCCCCGGTAGTGCCCCCTGCCACACACACACGAGTGCATGTCCCTTCCACATACCCCCATACACCCCCCACCACACCTCCCCCAAAGGGCAGGGCATGCAGAGAGCAGATCACACCTGTCCTGCTCCTGAACACTGCTCCTCACACATCCAAAGCCCCATAGGGAGTTTTGGTTAGTTGTTGCAGCAGGGGGGCAGGAAGTGCTGACCCGCCAGCTCATCAGCATTTCCTATGTAGCCCTTGGGGCCAAATAATTACCCACCCCTGCTAGAGAGTCATGTGCCATCTTGCCTGTTCTCCTTCTGGCCCTGTGAATACCACACCTTTGATTCCTCAGTGCCCAAGCTCCTACAGGAGGGGGCGGGGAGGCTCACCCAAAATCTTCAATAGCTTGGTGGTTAGAGAACTTTTTGCATAGTAGTAAATATGAGAGCAAAGCCCTTTAACTGGACGAGGACCTAGAAACAAAGTCCCATTCCTTGAGTGAATGCTCTAACCCAGTGCTTCTCAAACTATCTGATGTGGCAGACTGGCAATTTTTTTTCCAGTGGGCCAGGTACCGGTGCCCAGTTCAGCCGGTGGCAGCAACTGCGTGTAACAGTGCTACACAAATGTGCAGTCAGCTGTTTCTTTCTCTTTCCTCACCTCACACAACATGACGTCACCTGGAGTGTTGGAACGTATGAACTGTGGCGCTATGACATATCAACGTTATGCTTCTGAAAATATATTTCTTTCTTTCCTGGCAACTCGCTGCGGACCGGCGACCAGTGGCTTGCAGACCGGCACCGGTTCGCGGACCACCGCTTTGAGAAGCACTGCTCTAACCTATGTGCTATTGTACTAAGGTGTCTGCAACCAGACAGAACAGAGAAACCAGCAGGCAGAGCAGCTAAGAGCAAGGAACACTCAGCTGGAGGGAACGGGCCCTGAGATCTGGTCCTTTCCTCCAGTGGTACAGAATTGTCTCACAGCTGTTCATACAGTGAATAAATGCAAGGTGTAAGACAGCCATGGTGTTGGCTGTGGATTCAGATGCCTTGTTCTGGGGGGGGACACCACCCTCATACTGACCACGACCTTCTCATTCGATAATAGGCAGATTTATTAACACACAGTGATAACAGAAAAGAAACAATACAAGCAAGCAAACAATTCTATATATACCTACTGATTCTAATATTGTCATCAGGGCCAAAGTACACCTGGCCAGGACACAGGATTCACTCTGAAGCTCTTTTTCAGGTGTCAAATGTCAGCCATCTGGAGATGGGATGCCAAGGCCCACATAACCCCTTCAGTGGGGTAGATGAGACTGGCTGGTGGTGTGCCCACTGTCCATGGTGGCCCTGGGGGTTCCTCCCAGGGGACAGGGATGGGGACCCCTCTTGGGGAGGAGGACAGGGAGGGAAGAGGGCCCAGGCAGGATGAAGAGGACAGGGAGGGACCCTTTGTTACTCAAGTCTCTGCTTTTGTGTTCTCCTTCCCTCCTGATGACTTCATCCGTGATTGGTCTCTCCCTCTCTGTTCATCACACTGTCTACATTATGTTTCATCAGTATATTCCCCAGGCCTTTAAATATTATTCTTAAGCCATCAATAGGAATCATTGGGAATTGGAAGTGCCCTGCCCAAGAAGCTATAGAGTCCCATGCCTTCTTGCCTGCTCTCCTTCTGGCTTTGTGAATACCACCTTTGGTTCCTCAGTGCCCCAGCTTCAACGGGATGGAAATGGGGGAGGAGGCTCACCCAGAGTCTTCTATACCTGCTGGATATAGAACTGTTTGGGTAGAGGTAAATTTAAGGGTGAAGCCCTTCAAGAAGAGGGGAACCTAGGAACAAGGTATCTCACTCCCTGAGCAAGTGCTGTAACCTCTGTGCTCTTGTACAAAGGTGTCTGCAGCCAGAAGGAAGAGAGGAACGCAGGCAGAGTGGCTAAGAGGAGGAAACACCCAGCTGCAGGGAAGTGGTGCTCAGGTCTGGCCCTCTCCTCCAGTGGTGCAGAATCATCTCACAGCTGCTCATCCAGTGAATATTAAACGCAAGGTGCAGAACAGCCAAGGGAAGTAGGTCCCTGCTTGTTTCTCCTCCTCCTGGCTCCACAAATGCTTCCTTCTGGGCTGTTAAGTGGCCCAGCTACAAGGGAAGGGTTTTAAGAGGCACTGGGTGATGCCTAACTCAGGGCCATGTCATTACAGCAATTTGGTGTAAAACAGGAGGTGCAGACACTGAAGCCCCTTCTTGCTGTGGGGAACCTTGAAACCAGGTCTCTCACTCTTTCAACAAGTGCCTCTAACCATTAGGCACTGGGATAAAGTTAGAACAATATTCCTCATCCTTCACTTTGCTTCTGAGATACACACCCACCTGGGCCATCTTATTGTGCCCCGGATGGAAACAGAACCCAGACTGTGTCAGTGCTGCAGTCGAGAAGCTCCATAGGCACAGAGGGTGTACTTGTACAAGTGATGATGTGGCCATGTACGTGTGACAAAAAGTCACATAGTCGATATGCTGTCACCTTGAGAGACAAAACAGTGATGAGGTAGTACCTCGCCGCTGAAAAGCAGGTGGCCATAGCCATCATGAAACTGGCCACCCCAGCAAGCCTGAGGTTCATCAGAAAGCTGTTTGGTGTGGCTCCCTGTACAGCAGGGGTGGCAATAAGAGAGGCATGCGAGCTGAGGTTGCAGCAAACCAGTTCATCTGCCTCAGTAACCCCAGGGAAGTTGTTGAAGGATTCAAGGGAATGGAGTTCCCCAACTGCATTGGGGCATTGCACACCATCCCAGAAGAGCTGGTTCCATCAACAGGAAGGGATTTCATTCAGTGATCCTCCAAGCTGTAGTTAACCACTACGAATGATTTACTAACATTTACACTGGCTGGACAGGAAGCATTCATGATGAATGTGTCTTTTGAAACTCACCACTGCCTGGGATGATGGAGAAAGGCCAATATGCAACCGGAGTGGATGATGTTGTGATCCGGGGTGTTTCCATGCCACCGCTCATCATAGTGGATGAGGATTACTTCCTCCTGCCCTGACTCATGAAGCGATATGGCAGCCAAGTGACTGACCATCAAAAGCAGACCTTCAACTATCACCTGAGCAAATACTGCATGAATGTGTTGAATGCGCCTTTGGCCACCCAAAAGCCCAGTGGAGGTCACTGAACTACAATCTTGAGGTAGAGCCAGCAAACACCACCGCTTTCATAGTGGCAGCCTGTGTGGATCCACAATATTTGCAAAGCACAGGGTAAAATTTTTAGTGATTCTTGGGCTCAAGAATTGAGGGAAGTGAAGGAAGCAGCTGCAAGATGCAGACAGGACAAGCAGGGCATGGTGGGGCATTACGCATGCAGGCAAACAGTAGTAGAGGAGCTATTGTGAGAAATTGCTTGGCCACACACATTCTGGCTGCTGCTGCAGATAGAGTGTGTGCTCTGTAGGACAAAGAAAACTTTCCTTCTCAAGTTTTCTGTTAAGATCAAGTGAAGCTTTGTTACGGAGTTTTTCGGGAAATTAAATAAAAGTTTTGGTTCAATCAAAAGTGTCTGATCAGTGCATTTGCTTGGTGGGGGGGGGGGGGGGGGGGGAGAAAGAAGGGAGGGAAGGAAAGGGACATCTGGCCACTCTGGAGACTGTGGCCAGTGGCCATCTGGATGGGCAGGGGTTCCAGCATCTCTGAGAGAGCCTGAGAGACAGCTGGGGGTGGGGGCAGAAGATCATTTAGGTGGCTTTCTGCAGTTTATTTAAATACAAGCCAACAGGAAAATGGGAGGTTTGGAGTGGTGGTGGGTAGTGAAACTGCAGTGGGGAAAAAGTGTGTGCATGGGGGGGAACATTGGAGTCGGGGTTATTGTTGACAGGGGCATTGGGGACAGGAGAGTCTGACCATGTGGGGGAAGGGTGCATGGCCAGGGGCCTCGAGCAGAAGAGCAGTGTAGCAGCAACCTGTGATGGGGAGAACCTGCCTGCAGATACTGATGGCAGCAGTGGCGGGGTGGGGCGGGGGTGGATACTGAGCAAGGGGGAACTGCAGGCAGTCACCCACACATGTCCAACCCTGTAGCAAGCCTAACATGAAATCTGTCTAGCCAGCCCAAGTCTCAAACAAGGCTTTGCAGCAGAAAGGTGTCTGGTCAACAACCCCAAAGTTTGGTCAGTGAAGGCATTACATAGCAAAAAGGGGGTGACCCGCCCCTTGGACCAACACAACCTAGGATGCAACCTCTGAAGGTTTTGAGGGGCAAGATCTTGTGAGGCCATCAGCTAACCTAGTCCCAGATCAAGGTTTGCAGTGGAGTGGTGTTTGGTCAGCACCCCAAAAGTTTTGTCAATGATGGCATTACATGGGAAAAAGGGGGTTACCCATTGGACAAAAAAGCACCCAAACAAACCTGGGATGGAAGCTCTGTAGCTTGTGAGAGAGGGAAAGACTTGTGGGCATAATCCCACATCAGGGCCAGCAGCAGAAAGCTGAATGGTCATTACCCCAAAGATTTTGCAGGTGAAGGCAGGAGAAAAAAAAAAAGGTGTCCAATGAGTGAGTGGGTGGGAAAGGTGGTAAACATGCGGGCTTTGGACACCACACCTTTTGTAAGGGGCTTTCACAGTAACAAATGATCATTCTGGGATACAAATCGGAAAGAGCACGAGCTTTATCCTGCTAATGAACGTAATCAACAGCTCTGTCTAAACAGTGAGCAACTTTGGTGGAGACAACTGCTCTTCC
>NW_005841950.1:2417703-2427507 GCF_000455745.1 Alligator sinensis | reverse complement strand
CCCCCCCCCCCCCCCCCCCCCCCAAACACACTCCTACCTCACTGCCTGGGGCTGCTGTGCAACTGTCAGCTGCAAACAGGGGCTGGTTCAGGTGGGACCCCCAAAATTAAAACACAGACAAACTGTCATACAACATGGGCTGGAAGGCCAGCAATGCAGATTTTGAGCAGCACTCAAAACACCCACAAACTCACTTTGGCCACATGTCTGGTCAAGCACCATGTTCAAAGGAGAAAATAAGTGAGAGCCACACAGTGGATCTGAACAATAAATAAAACTTTACTCAAATTAAAAAAAAAAATTAAAGGATATTAAATTACAAAGTAATTACAACAGTTTAAAAATATAAGGCAAAATGATTAACTTCAAGTCAGAAGACATTGCTTGCAATAAGTGTACCAATCTAAAACAATGATGAAAAACTTAAAAATTACAATTAGGTAAGATACATCACTTAATTAAACTAGATAGCACATACAACATATTGACAGTGCCCTCTGCTGTAATTTAGTACTAAGAGGTCAGCAGGGTAGAATTGTTATGAGGTGCCCTCTGGCATATTTTAATTGTAATAGCATGTGATGGGGGATGCAACTCTCGGGGCTGAGCCTCATGCCGGGCCACCCTGTCTCTATGGGGCAGTTCACCCAGTCTCGTCTGCCATGACTTTGCTGTTCCCATAAACTGGTGGTATAACGTGGGAGCACCCGCCCAATGCCAGGCGGCACTATCTGCAGTTCCAAACCTCCTGTACGCCACAGCTCATGCCTCACAGATGGCACCCAGATTAGTATTACTGAGACCGGAGCAAACCCGGAGCAAAGTTGGGCTTCGCTCACGGATGCATTCACACCGCCTCTCCTCTCACAGGAGGCCTCTTCCACGCCACCCACTTCTCACCGGGGCCTCTGGCATACTGCCCATTACTGGGCCATACTCCACTGCCCTTGCTCCTCCTTGAGTGGCCCCTCTTGGGCCATCAGGCTTTGCTACTTGCATACTGGCCTCGCCACACAGTCCTTCAATTCCTGCGAGTGCCCCTACCCTATGTGGTCCGCCCTTGGGCCAAACCCTGGACTAATTCTGCCCCAATCCCCTCACCGGGAAACTCCGTCTCATGCCTGCAATCAACTTCTCATGGGTCTGACCCTTGCACTGGCCTCCAGGCTTACTCCCACTGCAGCCCTACTCTGTGCATGGCCTCCCAACGCTCTACACACACCCCCTCTGGGGGCTCCAGGATCTGCATCCCTGCTGGGCTCGGGCACCTACACTTGAGCATACCTGACCCCACCACTCTCCCAGCTCTCAGGATTACCCACTAGATGTCGGGGGCTAGGGTTAAGACGCCCCTACTCACCTTTCACCGGCCAACCTTCTCTGGCAGGGTGCAGTTTTAGGTCATGCCCAGCACCAAGAGCCTCCTGCTCTTACTTGTAGTTGTTCCTGCTGTAGCTCAGGCAGGTGATGTTTCTGCCCAGGCTAGCAGTAGCAAACTGCAGCCTTTATATACCTAGTGTTCAAAATGGGTGCTGCCATCAGGCTCCTGGCAGCTGCCTGCCTCTGCCCTTAAAGTGGCCAGCACTCAAAGGTGCCCTGCCACAAAGCACATTAAGCAATTGGGAGTTTTAGGATGTCACATGTAATTACGGGAAACATTTGGGGGACAGAAAGACATGAAGAATAGATTGATTGGGAATAAAAAACAACAAAATACAAAAATACCCAAGCCCTTCCCCCCTCCCCCAAAACCAGGCATGTGTACAAGTGCCCATGAAGGTGAACTAAGCCTTATCCCATTTGTCATATGCAGCCAGCCAAGCACAGTTTCTTTGTCAAAGGAACTGGAAAAATGGAAGGATGGCTCAGCAGGCTGGGGGGGACTTCGGCAGTTTTCAGGAATAAATATTTAGTAGGGCAGCAAAGCTTCTCATTTATGAACCAAAGGTTAGAGGCGCACACTACCTACAGCGATTCCACATCTCATACCCAAACAGGCACAGGGCTTTCACTCATCTAGTCCCTAGCTACCTACCAGTAGGGTGGCCATCATAGAGGACATTCTGGTTTTCTGCTACTTTGTCCTTTGTTGATATGAAACCCAATGCCTTTATCTCCTCTATTTTTCTCTTAGACTCCTGGTCTGACTCTTAGAGAAAAATAGAGAACATAAAGGTGTCTGGTTTCATATCAATAGAGGACTGAGGACAACCAGACTGTCCTCTATGATGGCCACCCTACCTACCAGGTCCTGGATGCTGGCAGGGCTCCATATGGGCCTTAGACCCTCACACTACAAAGGGTTCCTGAGGTACTCCAATTCATGACCCACTTGTACCTATGGTCATCAGCCCCTTAGCCTCAGCTGTGCCTGTGCCTGGGCATCAGCCCCTCAAGTCTGAGGCACAGGCTCTTCTAGGCATCCTCCTCCTGTCAGTCTCGGACAGGCTGCCTTTGCTGGGGCCCATGCCTTCTTAGCCCTTCTCAGCTCACTCCCTTTGCCCCTCTGCATGGCTAAAAATCCAGGATGTACCAGGCACCCTGCTGTGGCCTTCTTCTTTCCATCAGCCAGTCCTCTGGGGCTACACAAACCCTAAATAGTAAGAGAAACAAAACACATCACTTGTCTCAGCATCCACCACACCTGCAAGGCTCCTTCTGCTGCAAGGATCTGGGCCAGTCTGAGCCTTGGGCTCCAGAATCAGGCTTATATGGCCCTTTCTCTTCCCCCATCTGCTAACCTGACCTGCCTTGCTGTTACCAACACCCAGGTGCTGCTAATCCCCTCTTCTGTTGCTTGTAATGTTCAGGCTGAGTCCTTCAGTCCTCTTCATTGGGCTGCACCAGTTTTGCAACTTTGTCCTTACTTATTCCAAGTGATGGGGGAGGCCCCCCCGTTACACATACACAGAAGAAAAAGGCAGTTCTGGATCACATGGATAAATCTGGACAAATGACGGCATATTGTTCAGAAGAAGAAATCAGGCAATGCTCTGTCCCAGATCTTTCTGCAAACTCCTCACTTGTCCTGACATTGCTTGCTGAAGGTGAACTGGGCACCACAGGAGCTGCCTAGCTGCAGCATCCCCTCCACCTAGCTGGCTGTGTGGTACCTGGTACATGTCCTCACAGCTGCCACCGCTGCTTGGAGTGGTGCAGCAAGGGCAGAAGGAGAAGCCACTGGAGGCAAGGGGAGCTGAGCAATACCCCAGTAGCTGCAGCAGCACAGGGAGCAGCCCCACCAGGAAGCTATGCATACTGACCAAGGACAGGGCCGAGGCTGGGGCCAGGACTGTGGCAAAGGATGCTCCAGATGGGTGTGGGTGAGGTCCAGTCCCATGTGGAGTGCCATGGGGGCAGCCTCAGGATGCATGGGGTAGCAGAATGCACTGGCACAGCACCACCTGGGTAAGCTCTGCTGCACGAACCCCATTCCCTCCCCTCCCTTCTGAGACCTAGCATGAGGGCAGCCCTCCATATACCCATCCCACCCCACATACAAACCCACCCCCCACACCCACCCATCCACACATATATCTCACCCTGACCCCACAATAGACAAGAGTAAGATTTTATTTTGAGCTACTCTGCAATCACTTATATATACATGACTCAAAAAACCAAAACAGGACAAAATATTTTTTGAAATAAAATTAAAATAAGTTACAGTAATGTTTGATTTTTAGTACATGATTTGTTTTTTTAACTATTATTTGTTAAAATGATATCTTCTAAAGATTTTATGTGTGCAGCTCTTGACAGATCATGAAAACTCATTAAATGGCCCTCCAGCCGAAATAATTGCCCATCCCTATCTTACATGAAATGCATCAGCCTGAGTCTATAGGGCTATGGAACAAGAAAAGATTTGATGCACCTATCTACCCAACTTGAGATTTTCAGAAACATCCACCTCATTTTGGAGCCCATTGCCTTTTCGTGGGATGTGTACTCCTAACGTATTTCTGAAGCTTTGTGGAAGGTCTATACAGTGAAGGCCGATGGAGTTCCTATCCCAGTCGACTCCAAGCTGATGCCAGTGGGGAGCAAATGGGCTCTTGTGTAAATAATAATGTGACCCAGATTTTTAACTCAAGTTCATTTTAGATGGGTCACTAAGGTACAAGAACTGCAGCAAAGAACAGAAAAGAGGTGTCCATCCTACAGAGGACATCCTACTCACGTGAGCCAGAACATGGGGCAGAACCAGGGCAGTGAGATGCAGGGAGAAAAAGGGGAAATTTAACACCAAGGAGTCAAAGGCATTTAAAAATAAAAAGTGAAGGTGTTTGTTCAAATTTCTGCTTCTGTCAATAGTGCAAGTGTCCAGTGCAGTGGAGCTGTTGTTGACAGAGGAGACTGAGGCAACTACACCTGATGGGATCTGGGGCACTGATGAGATCTGAAAACCCCTACCCAGAAGCCTTGGATGCAGACTGAAACCAACCCAAATTCAAACCAGGTCAGCAGTTCCCCATGGGCAGGTCCTGTCAGGGCTCAGCTCCTCACCCCACACAGCCCTACACATGTCCTGCAGCAGGGGCCTCCCTGACCAGAAGATGCCAAGGGGCACTTTGCAGGGCTTTGCAGAGATCCCATGGGCTGCTATAGACTGGGAGGGAGGGCACAGACTCTCCAGCAGGGGCTTCCAAAAAGAGGGACTGCACGGTCAGCCTTGCTGGAGTCCTCCAGAGTTATAGCATGCAGCAACAAACCAGCCTGGTGACACCGGCTGCAGTGGGACTGTGTATCCAGACTGTGCCCTGTTACCCATTGCAGCTCCAAGAGTGACAGAGGTGCAGCCATGGGGGCTGGGAGAGGGGATCCCCCCTGGGTCACAGACAGCAGGAGGCTGGAGTGGACAAGTCCATCATTCCCTGCGGGACATCTCCCCTGCCCACCCCCATTTCAGTGACACAGTCTGAGCTTGACTTCAACACCACCCAGGCAGAGCCAGGGCCGAATTCTGTCCCCATTGAATGAGGCTGGCTGGAAGACATAGATTGGATCCTCAGTATCAGCATCGAGAAAAGACACACGCCGCCCTGCATAGTCCAGACACACCCGCACCCTACTGGGTGCCTGGCGCAGGGACAGGGGGGTGGGATGAGGGGACATGAGAGCCTGGAACTGACCAAGCCCACGCTGCACAGCCCAGATCCCTTCCTCAGGGCTAATGTGGATCTTTCCCTTCCTCTTCACAGACTCTTTGGCAACCCCCATGGCCCAGAATCCCCATTCCTGCACCTCCACCTCCCAGCAGTGTCTCCCCGAGGTGAATCCTTCACGGCCCAGCACACAACAGTGCCTGTCAAATCTCTCAGGATTATTGGGCAGATGCTGCTGTGTGTCTGCACGTCTCACACTTCTCCAATCCACAGAAAGAACAAGACAGGGATGAGCCGTGTGTGGATCCAGAGTCACCATCACTGCGAGAGAGAGTCATAGCATCAAGGCAGAGCTCAGCCCTGGGGCATTCAGGGCCTATCTGTCACCCTCCCCAGCAACCCTGTCCTGCCTAGGACTGTCCTAAGCCCCAGAAGCTGCCTCGGTCCTGGGCCTCTGAGGCTGAGCAGAGGTGGCCTTGCAGCTCCTTATCCTAGTACCAGGGAGATCCTCTGCCCCAGATGAAAGAGGAAAGATGTGGCAGTAAATCCACAAGCCAAGGCAAGAAAATCCCAGCCCAAACCCCCAGGTCACAAAACAGGGGGGATTCGGTGCTGGACTGTGAGAGAGTTTCTCATGTGAGGGGAGCAAAGGGCTGCAGTGGTACTTTTCTGTGAATACAAACAGATCTTCACTAGCACTTACCCTTGGAGTATGAGCCCTTCTCCAGGTAAGATTGCAGGTTGTCTGGAAAAACAATATGGTCACAGAAGATGTATACAAGGATATTGGTGAAGTAGCCACTAACAGGGATGTGCTTTACAAACTCCTTAATTCTATGGTTGGTGAAGTCAGGACACACCTTGCCACTGTCTGAGAAGTAAAAGAGTTGGCCAAAGGGTAAAAAACACCATAGGTTGAGCTTCATGCAGGGCACTCCCTCTACTCCTGATCTGATCCACCCTGTACCTGTCTCGGCCCTGTGTGTTAATTTGCTTGCTCTGATAGAAGTGAGGCAGGATCAAAGAAAGAAGGAAGGCAGAACCCTATTTCTCTTGACACAGCCATGTGGCAGTCACAGATTTGCGGCTTTTGGCCCTTACTCACAGGTTTCAATCCCATTTCCCAGGTAGTATGAAAACAGAAGGGTCCACATGGCTACCAAATATGTGCAGAAGGTTGTGGCCCAGCAGGGCAGGTCTAGCAGCAGCCCTGGAGGAGGGACTTCCCATGTCTCATCCTGATAACCCTGAAGGTCAGGCATTTGCTCAGGCAGCAGGAGATGAGGACCTTACAGTAGTGTGAAATTGCCTCTGTTTGATTTTTCAGTCCCATGCTCACACCACTATGTGGGGCCAGGAGGAAGACAGAGATCTGAAGGGCACTGCCCAGTGAGCTGTCCGCTGCTCTTGGAAAAAGCAGGTCCTGGGTGTCAGCCTGCAGCCTGGCTCCAATGGGAAAGAAACATCCCTTTTATCCAATGAATGTTAAACACAAGGTGCAGGGGTTAAGCTTTAACAGGAGGGCTGGGGATTGGCCTGGGACACATGTTACCTTTGAGTCCCAGTGGTTTGGTTAGCATCATGGGAAGTGGGGAAAAAATGCACATTCCAATCCCCTCCATTTGAGGGAGCCAGAACATGTGTCTTTTCCTTCCTAAGTCAACACTATAACCACTAGTCTACTAGGCTAAAATGTGCAGATTGGGAGACTTTCTTCTGGGCTTTAAGTGTTGGATTCATGTTTAGCTACTTCTGCATGATGCCACAGAGCTGACTGGCTTGCACACAGCCAGCTGGGTACACACAGTAGCTGTGTGGAAGGTGGAATGGGATGGCAAACTGTGCATAGATGCGAAAGATGACCCTTATGTAGCTGGGTACATGCCATCTTGGGGTGTGACATGAAACAGGATTCTAAGTGCCCAGAGCTTGTCTTCTCCCCACACACAAGGGGACATCCCTTTTATCTCCCAACAACATTATATACTTATAGGCTGGTGGTAGCCTACAAGTATATAAGGGGTGTCATCAGGATCTGGGGGAATGCCTGTTCACCAGAGTGCTCCAAGAGATGACAAGGTCCAATGGTCACAAACACCTCCAAGACCGTTTTAGGCTGGACGTAAGGCAAAACTTCTTTACTGTCCGAGCCCCCAAGGCCTGGAACAGGCTCCCTTCAGAGGTGGTGCAAGCACCTACTCTGGACTCTTAAGAAATGTTTGGATGCTTATCTTGCTGGGATCCTGTGACCCCAGCTGACTTCCTGCCCCTGGAGCAGGGGGCTGGACCTGATGATCTTCTGAGGTCCCTTCCAGACCTAATATCTATGAAATCCCTCCTCAGTACCTTGAAGCAGGCTAAAAGTCTCCCTTAGGTTTAATTCAGACCAGTTATTGAGTCTGGTTTGCAGCTCGGGGGAAATCCCTCCTAGAAGCTGAAATTGCTCCTTCTTGCACCTGGGAAAAAACAATTCAGTGTCATTCCATTTTTTTCTGTAACTCAGCTTCGTGGTAGCAGCCTTTACTAGCTGGACAGACCTGAAGACTGATTCCCTCCTTCTCCCTCAGCCTCGGGACAGGGGCAGCACAGACAGTAACAGCACTGGCTCCCGCCAGAGTGGGGATTAACGTTTTGCAGCTCTGAACTGTCCATAACGCTTCTTGGGATGAGACAGGATCCTTCCCACCCCAGGGAGAATCTCAGAGTTTGTATTGATCTCAGGATGGAACATTATCAAAGGATTGTATTCTAACAATACCAAACCTTTGAAGTTAAATCTGCTCCCATGCAGTGCTGTGGTGCTCCAGGGAGATGTGGCCATATCACAGTGTCCAGGCCCCTGACCACCCTTGGGAGTGAGAAGGGGCCACCTACCTGCTCAATGTGCTTTTGATGTCCTGGAGGGGAGAGAGAAAGAGGGAAGAGAGCGCTCAGTGCCACCTGCCACAACTGGGGTCTCTCCTGTTCCAGGGGCAGGTGTAGTCTGACTGCCTGAGTGTGACACACCAGCATCTAGGTAAATATTTTCCCATTACAACCCCCTCCCCAAGGACCACCATTCAGATCTTCCCCTTTTCCTGTGTGGGCAGGGGGGGACAGCAGGGGGAGGTGGAGATTAATGTGCCTCACCTGCAGGAGATACCTTGACTGCTGCTGGCACTTGCTCTCCATCTCCCTAATCAGGCAGTTGAGATGGGACATCTTATCAGAGAGTTTGGTGACAGTTTCCTCCTGACTCTTCTCAATCTCCCTCTCTAGCTCTGCCAGCCGGGCCAGCAGGAGTTGCTCCTGTTTCTCGAGCATCTGGTGCAGTCGCTTAAATTCAGACACCACCTTCTGCCTCTCGGCCTTTGTCATTTCCTTCAATGAACAGCAAGAAATGAGGGTAGGGGGCTCAGGAGCTTTGGGGAGAGTCAGGCAACACAGAGCAAGGCTTTGTGAGACTGATGATCGGAAGTGTTAGATCCAGCCTGGCCCCTCTGCTTGTGTGTCATGCAGCCGGGGCTATGGTCCCCCAGCTCTGTGGGATAGGCCTGGGGTGGGGCTGGGGCTATCCTGGGGTAGGTATGGGCTCCACACTGCCCCCAGCTGCCCGCCTGCTCCTCTGTCCCATCCCGTCTTGTCCCAGCAGCTCTGGTCCAGTGGCCATGCGCAGATGGCAGAGTGGCAGGGAGGCTGCCCATGGGGCCTCCTAGCAACAGATGGGCTCAGGAAGCCACCACCACTCACACAGAGCCTTATGCCTACCCTCTAGTCTTTAGTCTGGCCCAGTCAGAGGGGAGAAGCACACGCTGTCTGCCCTGGATGCCTGCCTGGGCCATGCTTCCCCTGGCACCCCAGAAGGCCAGTGAATGGTAGGGGCACCTGGGCCTATGCCCCACAGTCCTGTGCATTAATCTGCCCCTGCCAGGAGCACCGACCTGATATTCACCAGGAGCACTGACCTGATATTCTTGGTGTTTCTGACTCTCATTCACTCTCAGGTCTTCAAGCCTTTTTCTCTCTTCCCTCAGGAACTCCAGTGCATCCTGAATTTGCTCCTGGGGGATGGAAAATGCCTTGAGTGGGTTTTTTTTTTTTTTTTTTTGGGGGGGGGGGTGGGTAATAGAGAGACTTGGATGTTTTCCTCACACACAACCAAGATGCCTCCCCTGCTGTGATTTTAAGGGCTGTCACATTGTTATTGGACAGTCCTCATGTGCCTTGTCCTGCTGACCCTGATGAGTTCCTGATTCAGTGATATTCAAATGAATTATGCTGGCCTGTATAAAAGCCAAAAGGAAGGCCTAGACTAGGTGGCAGTTGGCTCCATCCATAAATTGTTGTACTCAAGGGATGAGCTATTGCCCATGGCTGGAATGAAGTGAGTGTCAGACATGAGCAGGGCCAGTTACCAGACACTGCTCCATCTCCTGTATCCCCAGCTCCTGCTGGCTCTGGAGTCCAGGGAGGTCAAAGAGCAAAGGGTGACATCATCTCCTGTATGTTTAGGGTCCCACATGCAGCAGCAACTACAGCAAGCAGCATCCTACAGAGTCCAGACCCTTCCCATTGACAGGTGTCAGCAGATGGGGGATGCTGATCCCAGCACAACCATAGATTGGGGTGTGTTTGATTCTGGAACTGGGAAAGGGAAGGGTATGTTATGTTTTATGGCTCCACAGCAGTGGGGAGATGAGACTAGCTCAGGAAAGAG
>NW_005841950.1:2410139-2417672 GCF_000455745.1 Alligator sinensis | reverse complement strand
ATCTTACAGGACTGGTAACTATTGTCTTGAACAGGAAACACAACTAAAGCAAACGTGGTACGCTGCAGCCGCTCACAGCCTGCACGGGGCTGCCTGTGCCTGCTCAGGACAGCTCCGCGTGGGCTGTGAGCACCTGAAGCAGGGAGCGCAGCCACAGGGCAGGGGAGGGGCCGCTTTTCCCCCCATGCTCTGCATCAGCTCGTCCCCTGCCCTTCCCCCTACCCTTACCTGCGGTTCCCGTGTGGGGCAACCACGGGGTCCCAGGCCAGAAGCCCTTGCTGGGGATTCTGGCTAGGGGGCATGGCTGGGCAGGCCCTGCTGTTGCAGGAGCCCACCAGCCTTCCCCTGGGTCCTACTGCCCATGGTTCCCATCATCTTTGACAGGAACCAAGGACAGATAAATTTTAATTTTCTAAATTTTTTTAGGGGACCCTCAGGCCAGAAAGAATGGCCTCGTTGGCCAGATCTGGCCCATGGACTGTATTTTGCCCATCCCTGACATACAGCCTAAAAATAACTGCCCTGCATCCACTGATGACAGGAAATGGCCAATATTAACTGTAACAGCTGCAAAGCTCACCTGGTTGCAAGCCAAGTGGGTGAGCTGTGCTTAACAGCTCTGCAAGAGAAAGGCAGCAAAACTTTGCAGAGGGTGCATACACTTTACTAGAAGAAGGGTATGCAGTGCACAGTGCATGCTTTTTATTGAAGCTTTTGAATTGTGACCAGAGCCCACACTGCAAACTGGCAGCTCTGATTGACTGCTACTGAGCTGTAAAAGCTGAGGCAGGGAAAAGAGGGGAAAAAAGGGAAAAGACAATGAGAAGCTAGGAAAAGCAGACTCCAGCACCAGAGAGAGGGGGGCGCAGACTCAGCCCAAGCCAGGGGAGATCAAGCTGAAACTTGCCCACAGAGAAGGCATCAGGATGGAGGAGAGCCTGTGTCATCCCATAAGAAGCTGATTCCCTACCAAGTTCGGAGCTGTGCAATCAAGGACACAGGTGCCAGAGAAAGTGTGGGGATGGATTGGTAAGCAAGGCTGGTAGGCTTACAGGGGCTGGAAGAAGCAGCCAAGCCCTTAAAGGGTTAATGACCAGGCTATGAGTGTGTCTGGCTGGGGGGAAATCTGAGCCTGGGAGGCTCTAGCTGCAGAGTCAGAGACCTGCAGAGGGACATCCCTGTCTACAGGTGGGTGTGCTGGGAGGGGGTGACAGCTCTGAGAGGGAGTAGGTAGACAGAAAATAATCCAGGAGGGGTGTGTGAGGGGACACCTAATCAGTAGTGTTTGCAGAAAGTATATTTTCAGGAGGAAACTTCTTAAGAGAACAATCAGCCAAAGGAAACAACAGGGAGGCTATTGTCTGCAGCAGCTGTGTTACCAGGAGGAATTAGAGGAGACCATTTTCCCAGAACAGCAGAAGCCTCACCTCTGCCATCAAGTGGTGGGTCATAGTTATAGCTGTGTTGCCATTTATTGTTATGGGAAGTGGATTATGACCAGAAAGAAATCAACTGGGTTATGGGAGGGCGGGGGAGAGGGCTGTTTTAAAGGGTTATAACAAGGTGAATTTAATTATTGAGGTTGTTTATTACAAGTGGGACCACCCAGTGTGCTGGAATTATCCAACTATTGTTGAAGTTGTAAATTTTATCTAAATTGTTAGTTGTATTATTAACTATTGTTATTATATTTTTGTTTATTTATTTTTTCAGTATATAAATTTGCTGTGTATAATAAAGAATAATGTGTTAATCGGATTCAGCACAAATTCCTGGGCTGTAAGGGTGAGGTACACACCTCTCCATGGGACATCTCTGTCAGCAGTCTGCCTGAGGGGCTCCCAGGGCTACTGGTACCCTGAGAACCCAAAATGTAGCGCATCACATGGCCCTAGTGTGCCAGCACATGTTACATAACTGTTTAACCAAGAATGAAAAAGGTGCGGAAAAACCCTGTAGGACAAGTCCAGTGTTGTATTCTCTATGGCAATGATGGCAGAGCTCTTCCAGGAGCCAACAAAGTGCTGCCTGTCCTGACTGCTCTGCGTAATCTGTGCCTGCAGAAAACTAATGGTGGTTGCATCTAAACAGCTGGAGCCCTGGGCATAGATGCTGATGGCCCATTTATCAATTTGCCTCTGGTGGTAGTCAAGGCTTTTCATTCTCAGTGCCTTGTACCTGGACTTCTCTGGTCTACTCCAGGCTCCTTCTCTCCAGCCCTGGTTTGGTAACACCAGGGACATGTTTTAATTCATCCTCCAAAGGGAGAAAATGCCTTGTGTAAACCTCCAGGGGCAACTCTGTGTCCCCTGCAGTGCAGTGCTGCTGGCCAGGGCAATCCTAGGAGCTAGAGCATCCTGTGTCAGCCCAGAGGGACTCACAGCATACACCAGGATAATTGCTGGGACCAGCCTCTGCTGGGGGAGAGGGAAGAAGCTGGGACATCTGGAAGTACACGTAGCTCAGAGAATCTGTGAAACTCTGATCTAACGAGGAATGGTTTGAAGTAGATGAAACCAGAGTGCTTCCTACCTTGTATTTCTGGGAAGCCTTCTCAATGAGCAGCACCTTGTGAGAACTGTGCTCTGGGGATCTCTCACAAGCCACACACACGGCCACCCCGTCCTCCTCACAGAACAGACTGAGTTCCTTCTTGTGGCTCACACACAGATCCTCCGCTCCAGGAACAAACTCCAAGTGTTTAATGCCTTCTACTACATTTGCCAGCTGCCAGTTTGGACGGAGATTCCCTTTTTGGATCTTGGCCCTGCAGACAGGACACTCCAAGGATTCATGTTCTTCCCATTTCTCACAGTAATCACTGATACAAGCTCGACAGAAGTTGTGCCCACACTCTAGTGTTACTGGGTCTGTCAGATACTCCAGGCAGATGGGACATTTGATTTCCTCTTGGATATCCTGCCCTGGTCTTGGTGAGGCCATGGCTGCTGGTGTCCTCAGGGAACTTCTAGTCACTCCTGTCTATTCTGAATATGGAGAGAACATGAAAAGTATGTAAAGTTTAGTGAAAGCCATATGGAGAGGGAGACAGAAAGACAGGAAGAAAGCAGGTTATGCAGGGAGGACAGCCTGGGTGGGGAATGCTTGTGTGACACATGCAAAGAAAAAGTGAATCCCAGGTTGGTGGCAATAATCAGTGCCTCTATTGTAATACCCACTTCTCTCCTGCAGACCAACTCGTGTCCACACTGTCCCTCTCCATTTGCTAAAAAGAGACTTCTCAGATTGCCTTTCTCTTGGTTGAGAGAATACCACCACCACCCCTGTACACTGCTCAAAGGCACAGCTGTTAATGTTTGGTCCTGCTAGCTAAGCACTGAGGGCTGAAATCACTCATATGCCTGAAATGAGCTTTGTGCCTCGCCTTGGGATGATTCCTTGGAGATCCTCCACACTTCCCAATTTGGAAGGGGGTTGTGTCCTTGAAGCAGAGGTTGTAAAATACACTTCTAAGTGTCATATTGAATGAAATAGTTCGAATGTTTGTAAAGGTTGCCCATTAGCCAGTTTCAGGAAGAAGATAGGATTTATCTCCTTATCTAGCTCATTGTTTCGGGGCTACGTGAAAAATGGCCTGACTTCACTTAAAGCCTTAATTTAAATTGTATTTTTAGAAGTCTTTTACAAAGAAAGCAAATATCCTGAGTTCCGAGACATCAAAGCCTAGGGCTTTAACCAGACTGGTAAAAAAAAAAAGGTATTTACAGTGATATGGAAGAAGTCTCCCCAAGAGTAATTTAAAATGCTCAACAAAGGTAATTTCAAAAGAATGTGTGGAGTAAGATCCGAGCCCAAATTTGGGAGTTGTGACAAATTGAGTAGGAGGAGCCCACTGACGGCAGCTCACTCAATAAAAACCTGTAACTTACTGTCCCAATTTGGAGGTGACTTCACTTGCAGAACAACGAAGGAAGAATCGCAAGTGTAGCCCGGACCAGATTGATCACCTGACCCAACCTCTCCGTGAACACGAATCTCTTAGTTCACGCTGAAGCCGCGGAGCGCCCGAAAGGGACTGAAGGAAGGGGACTTAGTCCTATCACTGCTGAGCCCAGCTCATTGAATCGTATTGCTGAGGCCAGCCTATTAAACCGTACTACTGAGGCGAGCCCATTGAACCGTACTACTGAGGCCAACCCATTAAATCGTACTACTGAGGAATGAAACCATATTTTGGTATTTGGCTTCTCGGAATTCTAGGATTGTAAGTATATTATGAAAAATAATAGTATTGATTCAAATTTAACTTTTAGTTGTAATTGTAGTTGTTTTTGTAACACTAATTCTTATAGCATTGTTTGGGAAGGAAGTGCATTCGGAGCATTGTTTCTGATATATGTAATTATTGTGTCTAAGCAGTGTTATATACGTAGCAAAGAGTTTTAAAATAAAATTGTGTTGTATGAATTAAGTGTGTAATCATTGTGAAATCGTGCAATCAGCTAACTACTCCCCCAGCCAGTGCATCAAAATGAATCAGTAAATTGTGTGGGATTTTCTCTATTCCATAACCCACTAGAGACACTAAGCCTGGTGGATGTGCAGCTAGACGGGACTATCCCATGGGGCTTTTCTGTTCCATGGTCTCTGCTTAACCAGCTGCCACACTGCCTGCACCAGTCTCAAAAAGGAATTAAAATTTATTGCAGTTTTTCAAGTATGTGTGTGTGTACTTGAAGAGGAAGGCTTTACAGGGCACTGGGAAATGCCTAACCTGTGCCCTGGTCATTAGGGCACTTGGTTGCATAAAAGGAGATGCAGATTCATATCCCCTTTTTGCTGTGGGTGACCTAGAATCTGGGTCTCTTGCTCCCATCATAAGGCAACGCTATGTGCTGTTGCCAGGCTTGTCTATTTTCAAGAGACTTGGGTGTAAACTGAGAAAGTCTGGCCCAGCCCTGCCTGAGTGACCATAGCATGAATTTGCAGATGCAACAGCTAGCTAAATCAGCAAAGCAAGAAGAAAGCCATTCATATGTTTAATTGGGCACAATCAAACAGCACAAAGTCTAACAAGAAAAACTATAAAGAAGAACCATGCATCAAATAATCCCAGTGCTTGATATCAAAGCTTCATCTTAAAATAATTAGAAGTAGTAATTAATGTAACCAAATGTATTGAATGTTATTTTGTCTAACAGATTTATTTCTGTTAAATTTTTAGATAAGTTGTAAAAACAAAGCCACCTTGTCAAACCATAAACTCAAGTGGAGAGGTAACAGACCAGTGGTAACAGCATTCAAGGATAGAAAGTGAAAGGAGGTGAGGAATCCTCTCTGCTTTCCCAAGGATGCAAATCTCAACTAATTGACACTAGGGCTGTGCGACACTTTGGGTGCTAATTCGATTTGGAGGAGATTCAGCCCACTTTGGTGGCCAAATCTCCAAATCTGAATCGAATCAGGGGACCAATAAAAAGGTTCAAATCGATTTGAAGCTCTCTGAATTTTCAGAAAAGATTCAGAGAGCTTTGATGATTCAGGAAATCCCTGCCCTCTGCAGCAGGGAGCTGGAGCCAGACTCAGAGATGACAAATAGAGGGCTGGAGGAGCGGGTAGGGGAGGGACACCTGCCAGGCCCCATCCCCAGCTGGGGCTACCCTACCCGCCCCAGCTCTCAGGACGTTAAAAAAAAGCCCTGACTCACCGGGTGCTGCCAGGCAGGGGGCAATCCCTGCTGCCCCCCGCTTCCCCATGCTGCATGGGGGGCTCTGCCATTAGCCCCCCAAATCCCACTCTCCCAGTCCCTGTCCCCCATGGATGCCCCCCACCACCCCAGCTCTGGCCCTTTAAGGAAAAAAACACCCTGAACTCACCGGCTCTTGCAGCGGCCTCAGGACTTCATGGGGGCGCTCGAGCAGAGCCCCTCACGCAGCACAGGGCAGCAGGGATCACCCCCCACCTGGCAGCACCTGCTGAGTTGGGGTTTTTTATTCCCAAGTGCCGGGAGCTGGTGCGGGCAGGGCAGCCATTGCTGGGGCTGGGAGAGCGGGCAGGGGATGGGCCTCAGTGATTCAGAAATTCGGCAGCAGCTGAATCTCTGAATCAGATTTGGCCTAATCAATTCAGGACTGTGATTCGAATCACTGAAGTGAATCACCGTTCCCCAAATCATCCGAATCTGAAGCAAATACTAGCTGCTTTGCACAGGCCTAATTGACACCTTCAGCGTCCACAAAAAATCTAGTTAAATCTTATTAGACAGGGTTCCTTAGGATTTTGGGACCAGCCATCTATAAATATTGGGCACAGACTGGAAGGAAATTTGGACTTCTAGTTTTGGACTTTTAAATTTGAACTTCTCCAAGGCTCAGCAAACTAACTCAAGTCCCCAGGGAAACAGAAGCCAGGCCAGTAGACCTGTTTTCTTCCCTGAATCTGAGGCTACATAAGCATTATCTTTAAAGAATTATATAAGTCTTTGCTCTTGAATATCCTAATAAAGCTTTTGAGTTGTGACTGGAATTGGTGTCACTATATCATCCATTGCACTCTCAACCAGAGTTAAAATTGAATGTAACATCTTGACAAGTGTCCTAACCACTAGGCTGTTCGGGCTAAAAGGCTTGATGGCCTTCCTCACCCTTCACTTCACTTTTTGCACATACACACCTACCTGGGCAAGTTTACTGTGATGAACATGGAACAAGAATCCAGACCCAGGTACATTTCAAAATGGCCATTGGCCAGTTATGTGGGTGCATAAAAGTGAAACAGGATTTACCCCATCATGTGACCTGCACTCAGTCAAACCTAGTTCCTTAGTCAAAGTGGTCTGAACAGCGGAAGAAGGGATGCAGGACAGATGCTCCAACTGTTTTCAGGAGTACCATTTCTTGATGGGCAGTGAAATGGCCTATTTATAAACAATCGATCAGCCATGGACACATTTTGCTACAGCCATCTCTTGCCTTCCTCCCTATGTGAATAACTGCATTTAACATCACATCTAGTAAAAATGGGTATAAAAATGATATCATCATGATTTTGAAGAGCTGTCTCACATAAATATTAAATTGATTTTTTAAAGGGTTTTCTGTTAGGATCAGGGAAGTACAAAAGAGAAATGAACACCACAAATAACCAGCTAAGAATAGTGAGCCAATATCAGCCTCATGCTAAATTTTTAGCACATTTTGGAAAACTACCCCTGCAATGTACTCATTACCAGCCCCTTCACTAATGTGTACTAATATATAACACATGTATCGTGTGTGTTTCCCTGGGTAAACTCCCTTCATCTGTGCAAAAAAAAAAGGGGGTTATCATACAAATGGTCTGAAACTGTGATCCAAGAAAAATATCCATCTCTCCCGTGTCATTTCCTTGCATGTGTGTATGCAATCTCTACCAGGGAAAGAATATTTTCGGATGAGTGAATAACTTATGGCACTGGTTAGAGAGACCTACAGAATTAAGGAGAAATGTAAACAAACAAACAAACAAACAAACCCCATAGCTGTGCAGTCTGAGAAAAGCAAGCAGTTCATTACTTTGTGCTCCTGGGCCGCC
>NW_005841950.1:2404754-2410129 GCF_000455745.1 Alligator sinensis | reverse complement strand
CAGCAGGAACCACAGTGTGAGAGAGGGACGATCTGCAAGTCATACCTCTCAGCCACAGTCAGCTCCACAAGAGTTTCAGAGCCTCCCCTTGTCCCTTTCATGGACACTCCCCTCCTGCTCCTTTGCCTGCTTGCATACTCAGTCATGGGTCTGTTCTCCAATAAATGCCAACTCCCAGCTCTGCCTGGGGTTTCTTTGAGCAAAGGTCTCTGCTTTGAAGGGCAAGGGATATTGGTATCTGACTCCTCCCAATACTGGGCGCAGCTGGCCCAGCAGGGATTGTATGAGTCTGGAAGTACTGGATCTTAGAAGAACCCCAGACCGGCAAAGCCAGTGGAGTCATCTTTGGTACTTTCCATGGTGAATCCTGTAACATTTTGTGCACAGGCAGCAACAGTGTTTTTGGAGGTAAGAACTGAGTTCAGCCACATTGAGACTGTTCTGTTCCCAGCAGGGAAAGCGCTACGTCCCTGATGCTGAAGCATTCCCCGGAGAGCTCCACAGTCCTCAGGCCGGTGCTGCCATTGCTATCAGTGGGGCTGTTCCCAGGAGCACTGTTCAGTGGTGGCTGTGGGATGAGACCCTGAGGGAGCGCTGCCTAAACCAATTCAGTTAGGACAGACAACAAGATGCTCCCCACTATGATAATGCAGATATATTCTTTTTGGAGCCTTAGCTAAAGCTGAAGCCCAGAGCATAGCAGTAGCTGTGCGCTGATTACTGTTGAAAGTCATTTACTCTTGCCTTTTTATTGTCCCTGGAAGTCTTTAATCCTGATGGTCCTTCATTTAATCTTGATGGTCCATCTGTTATGAGTCATTTCATTTTTTGTTCTAGGGCAGAAACCATCTCATCACAGGCTCCAGTGTCAGTTTGACCTCCCAGGGTATAGCTGCAGCGTCTTCAGTAAAAGTTAATGTGTTTTTGCTCTCCAGGTAATTAAGGCCAGAGGACAAAGAGCAAAGGGCACACAGAGTTGCTTTATCATTGTGTTGATCAGGAAGGAAGGAAAAAAACAGCTCTTAGGAAAAGCACAGCCATAAACCACTGTCTTGGCTGACAGACAGGAGGAGGAGCCCCTCCCCTGTCCTGGGGAGCAAAATGTGACACAGATCTGAGGAAACTGATTCCTCTTCCCTACATGACTGTGCCTGGCGGTTCTCCATCTCCACATCTTACCCAGGTTCTGAGTTTTCCTGTTTTTGCTTCATCCAGGCAGCAGGCACAGAACCGAGCCTTCACAGATATTTTCCATATGAAGCGGAGTCAATGTTGATTGGGACGAGATTTCCTGGAATGAGGCCAGCAATTGCCAAGTTCAGCTACAACAAGGATTCCCGACCTTCTGCGCTGTGTAGTAGAGCACCCTGCAATGAGGAACCTGTCCCAGGGACACATCCCCCTTGGTTGGAAGTGACCCAGACCCCCAATCTGTCCACAGGCCCCCACACAGCACCCCTTTGTCAAAGGTACCAATTGCAAGAGGGTGCAGCAATATGGAAGGTACACTTTCATTAGTGTGGTATAAGTGAAGCAGAGACACACATAGTCCATCTTGTGTGTTGTAATCAGCCCCCTTTCCAGAGCTGTCCTAATATAGACCTCTGCTCCTCTCTAGTAAATCTGAAGGCCCAGGGATTTGTTATCACTCCACATCTCTTAAGAAAGACCAAACAAGTCAGAGCTGAGTAGTTCACAGGCCCCAGCATCACCAAGGCTTCTTTTTCCATTTGAGCGTAGCATTGCTTAGTATCTGTAAGACATCTTGATGTAAATGCAACAGGCATCTGTTGTGTCTTTCTCGTGATGTTTGAATGTGTACTGATCCTAAATCATATGAAGATGCACCTGTACATGGGACATGGTAGTCAGGGGTGACTTCAATTACTCAGACATCTCTTGGGAGGAACGCTTAAGTCAGATCAGTCACATTGCTTCCTGACCTGTATCAAACAGCTTTACCTTACTCAGGAAGTGCACGGGGCAACCAGAGATAACACTCTCTTAGACTTGGTCTTGGCCAAAGGAGGTGATCTGGTGAGCAACTTGAATATAGAGGGCAGCCTGGGTGACAGTGACCTTGAAACCGTCACAAGGCAGGCAAATCAGCTAGCAGGGTTGAAGTTTTGGACTTAAAAAAAAAACAAATTTCAACAGGCTCTGGGAAATAATATACGAAGCACTGTGGGACCAGGGGCCAAAGGTGAAAGGAATGCATGAAGAGTGATCGTTTCTCAAGGACACAATCCTTGAAGTAAAAGAGAAGTCCATTCCCATGTGCAGGAAAGGTAACAGAAGGACTGGCAAGCCCTATTGGCTTAATAGGGATATCATGGTCCTCTTGAAAAAGAAAGAGGCATACAAACAATGGAAGCGTGAGACAGCCCCCAAGGAGGACTATACAACAATGACCCACACTTTTAGGGAGCAGATTAGAAAGGCTAAGGTGGCAACTGAATTTAAACTAGCAACAGAAATCAAGGATAATAATAAGTCCTTCTTTAAGTATGTAGGAAACAGGAGGAAAAAAATGGAAGCATGGGGCCATTGCTTAACAACTCAGGACAGCTGGTTACTGACACTCAGGAGAAAACCGAGCAACTGAATGACTACTTTGCTTTGGTATTTCACCAGAATAAGAGGAAAATAATACTAGATAAGGTTCAGAATGGGTATGGTGGGAATGACCACCTTCCTACTGTTGACATTGAGCTGGCGCGTGATTAGTTAGAAAAGTTAGACATTTATAAGTCAGCAGGACTGGATGAACTTCATCTGAGAGTGCTGAAGGAACTGACCAAAGCCATTGCAGGACCTCTGGCAAAACTCTTCCAAAACTTGTGGTGCTCAGGGGAGGTCCCTGAAGACTGGAAGCAGGCCAGTGTTGTGCTCATCTTCAAGAAGGGGAGGAGAGAGGACCTGGGCAACTATAGACCAATTAGCCTAATTTCTATCCTAGGGAAAATACTAGAAAAATTCATCAAGGAGTCTATGTGCGATACGCTTGCAGAAGGTAGGATTCTGAATGACAGCCAGCATGGCTTCATTGTGAACAGGTCTTGTCTTACCAATCTCATCTCCTTCTATGACCAGGTAACTTGCCACCTGGATAAGAGAGAAGAGGTCAACCTTGTATACCTAGATTTCCAAAAGGCTTTTGATCTAGTATCCCATGATGTTCACATTGGAAAATTGGATGATTGCAGGCTTAACTGCTCGACATTTAGGTGGGCAGGAATCTGGCTGTGGAGTAGAACCCAGAGAGTTCTAATGAACAGATCTGTGTCATCCTGGCAAGAAGTGGCCAGTGGTGTCCCTCAGGGGTCAGTGCTTGGTCCAGTGCTTTTCAATATCTTTATCAGTTATTTGGATGTGGGGATGAGGAGCTCACTGGCCATGGTTGCAGATGACACCAGGTTATGGGGAAGCATGGTCACGCTTGAAGACGGGATGCAGATACAGGTGGACCTAGACAGGCTGGCAGGTTGGGCAGATCAGAACCAGATGAAGTTCAACATTGCGAAGTGTAAAGTGCTCCATCTGGGGACGAACAATCCCCAACATAATTACAGGCATGGTGGTGCCAAACTGACTAGCACCACAACTGAAAGGGACTTGGGGTAATAATAGACCATAGTATTAACATGAGCCATCAATGTGATACTGTAGCCAACAGGACAAATAGTACTCTGGCATGCATCAACCGATGCATCTCAAGCAAAATCAAGAAAGTGATTCTTCCACTGTACTCAGCACTAGTGAGACTGCAGCTGGCGTACTACGTCCAGTTCTGGGTGCTGCACTTCAACAAGGATGTGGAAAAGCTTGAGAGAGTCCAGAGACTTGCACAGCAAACCATATGGGGAAAGGCTGAGGGACCTGGGACTCTTCAGCCTAAAAAAGAGAAGGCTGAGGGAGAACTTGGTAGTAGCTTACCACTACATCAAGGGAGTACATCAAGGGCTTGGTGAACAACTGTTCACCAGGGCACCATTGGGGAAAACCAGGAGTAACAACCATTGACTCCTGGAAGGCCATTTCAGGATTAACACTAGGGAAAATTTCTTCACATTTAGGGTGTCCAGACTGTGAAATAAACTCCCTCCAGAGGTGGTGCAATCACCTACCCTGGAAATCTTCAACAGGAGATGGACCGTCGCTGCGCTGGGGTCACTTGAACCCCAGTTGTCTTTCCTGCCTAGTGCAGGGGGGCTGGACCTGATGATCTTGCAAGGTCCCTTTCTGCCTTTTACAGTCTATGATTCTATGAATCTAAGTACGCCAGAATGTCAATGGAGGAACTGGCTCAGAGGGGCCTCCCTTCCTCCAAAGGGCATAAGATAAAGGACCTGGTTAAGTCCCTGTGGGCTAACAATTAAGCCCAGGGACCTCCCGCCCTGGTTCCAGGTGGGAGCAGAGGCCAAGGAGTCCTTTCCCTGGGGTTTCAGAAAGTCCTGCGGAGCTGGAACTGCTCAAGTAGCAGAACCACCTCCAGCCCAAGCGTTGGAAGCCCAAGAGGCAAAGAGTAAGCTGAAGGCTGAGCTATTCCAGTGAGAGTTGGAAGCTGAAGAGGTGCAAAGCAAGTAGGAGACCAAATAAATAAAGGGAGGGGTTGTGCTCTATGTCAATGAGCAATATACATCAACCCTCATCAAGAAGGAATCAAAGGACGAGGAAGTAGAAGGATTATGGGTTAGGCTACATGGGGGGCAAGGAGAAAGGGATTTGGTGGGAGGGGTCTGCTACAGACCCCCACACCAAGGGGAAGAAATAGATTCGGGGCTCCTGAGGCAGCTCTCGGAGACCATAAAAGCTAAAGAGGCGGTAGTCATGGGGGACCTAAACTACCCGGACATCTGCTGGGAGACGCAGACGGCAAAGTCCCACCGTTCACGCAGGTTTCTAACCTGTGTACAGGACCTCCACCTGACACAGGAGGTACATGGTCCCACTAGGGGGAATGCCATACTGGATCTGGTATTGGCAACGGGGGATGACATGGTTGGGGACCTACAGATCAGTAGCCATCTGGGGGACAGTGATCACCTAATAATAGAATTCTTTATAAAACATCGAGTGAGTAAGGTAACTAGTAGGGTGAAAGTGCTAGACTTTAGGAAAGCTGATTTCAATGAACTCAAACGATTAGTCAAAGACGCACTGCAGAGTAGGAGTTTTGAAGTGATGGGAGCCCAAGAAGGGTGGCTGTGCCTTAAGGAAATGATCCTTTGGGCACAAAGCAAGATGATCCCAATGCGAGGGAAAAGACGGAAAGGGGCCAGGAGGCTTCCTTGGCTGACCAGAGAAATCCAGGGCAGCCTAAGGGCCAAAAGGGGAGCACATAAAAAGTGGAAACAGGGAGAGATCACCAAAGA
>NW_005841950.1:2378526-2403438 GCF_000455745.1 Alligator sinensis | reverse complement strand
TTCAAGAGGGATGCGGATAACCTGGAGAGGGTCCAGAGAAGGGCCACTCGTATGGTTAAGGGCCTGAAGACCAAGCCTTACGAGGAGAGACTAGAGAAACTGGACCTTTTCAGCCTCCGCAAGAGAAGGTTGAGAGGCGACCTTGTGGCTGCCTATAAGTTCATCACGGGGGCACAGAAGGGAATTGGCGAGTATTTATTCACCATGGTGCCCCCGGGGGTTACAAGAAATAATGGCCACAAGCTAGGAGAGAGCAGATTTAGATTGGACATTAGGAAGAACTTCTTCACAGTTCGAGTGGCCAAGGTCTGGAACAGGCTCCCAAGGGAGGTGGTGCTCTCCCCTACCCTGGCGCTCTTCAAGAGGAGGTTAGATAAGCATCTAGCTGAGGTCATCTAGACCCAGCACTCTTTCCTGCCTCTGCAGGGGGTCGGACTCGATGATCTATTGAGGTCCCTTCCGACCCTAACATCTATGAATCTATGAAATGGCACAAAGCACAAGGCTGAGCAGTGCAAGCATGAAGCCGAGCAATGGGCCAGAGAGCTAGAAGTCCAGCAATGGCATGAGATTGAGATCCTCCAGATGAAGCAAGAGCTAGAAGCCAAGGAGGCACAGTGCCAGTGCAAGGCTGAGCTGCACCGGACAATGCAAGCTGCACCCCCGAGGGGGACACCAAGGACTTCACCCCATACAAGGATGGATAGGATCCAGAGGTGTTCCTGAGTAAGTTCAAATTTAAAAACAAAATGCACCAGTGGAGCTTGGAAAAAAAGGAGTACATGAGAGATATTGCTGGGCTGGTAACAGGCAGCATGTCTGTTATCCTGAACAGCCTGCCTACCAAGTCGGTGAATGACTATGACATCTTTAAAGAGGCTGTGCATAAGAGGTATACGTTGGGTCCAGATCATTTCAGGAAGAAGTTCTGCACAGCTGCACCACAGCGGGGAAAGTCTATAGTCAAGTTTGTAGACCAGTTGTGGGAGTCATTCCTTAAATGTGTAGAGGGAGCCAAAGCTGACACCAGAGATCCGGTGCTGGACCATACGCTACTAGATCAACTCTATTTCAGGTGCCCCTGGGAGATTAAACACCTAGTCAGGGATAAAGAGCCCAGATCAGCCAGTGAGGGTGCTGACATTGCTGATTAGCTGTTGCTGAATTGAGAGGGGCTGGACAGAAGAGGGCTGGACTTTGGGAAGGACCAGAAAGGGATCCAAAAAGGGGAGAAGGGAGAACCAGTCCTGAAATTGGAGTTTGGGGTCTCCTCTGCAAAGCACAGGGTATCCCCAGATTTGGTGAATCCACCTAGATTGGATAGGAAGGGTTGCTCATCTGCAGGGAGTCTGGCCACTCCAGGGACGTTCTAATAGTGTCTATTTTGGCAGTCACTCATTTCCAATCTAAAGCTCAGTGCCCTGTTGAGACTGCTTTTATTCCCCCTTATGATTCTGACATACTAACTTGAATTGGTACATCTTTTCATGAACAGGAATATTGAAAAAATCGACAGGCTGTATGCCTCTAAAAAGAACATTATTTTATGGCTTCCTCCTATTGTGCTATAGCCACAGATTATTAAGTATTGTCATTCTTTGGCACACCAGGCTGTAAATGGCACGCTAGCCTGCATGAAACAAATTGCCTGGTGGCCAGAACTTTTTGCACAAACTGTTTCATAGATTCATCAATTCATAGATTGTAGAGTTGGAAGGGACTCCGAAGGATCATCGTGTCCAACTCCCTGCCCCAGGTAGGAAAAGGACTAAGGTCAGACGACCCCAGCCAGGTGCCTATCTAGTTTCCATTGGAAGACCTCCAAGTTAGGTGATAGTATCACCTCTCTCAGTAGCCCGTTCCAGATTCTGGCCACCCTTACTGTGAAAAATTTCTTCCTAATGTCTAACTTGAATCTACTCTCCACTACTTTGCACCCATTATTCCTAGTTACTCCTAGGGGTGCCCTGGTAAGTAGCGCATCTCCAACTCTCTGTTGTTCTCCCTTAATAAACTTTTAGGCTGCTACAAGGTATCCCTCAGACATCTCTTGTGAAGGCTGAAGAGATCCAGATCCCTCAACCTCCCCTTGTAGGGTCTTGCATGGAGGCCACTAATCATGCGAGTGGCCTTCCTCTGAATCCTCTCCAGATTCTCCATGTCCCTCTCGATGTGCAGCGCCCAGAACTGGACACAGTACTCCAATTGCAGCCTGACCAAATGCCGCATAGAGGGGGAGCATCACCTCCCTTGATCTGTTGTTCGTACATCTGCTAATGCTAATAAGGTGCAATTGGCTTTGTTGATGGTTTTGTTACACTGCCGGCTCGTGTTAAACACATTGTTACTCATTTACCTTGTGCCCTCAACGATAAAAATCTGTCTTGCCTATAGATCGTTCCAGGGCTGGGGCAGGGGTGGGCTCCCTTAAGTGCCTTGGCCTGCTGGCTTTGCAAAGGTTGCTCAGCGGGCCAGCAGTGGTGGTAGTCCCCCCATCCCATGGTGGGCTTAGTTTAAAGCCCAGTGGAGCAAGTAAGCCAGTCTGGCTGAGAAAAGCCTCCTCCCCAGTGGAGAGAGGTGGAGGCCGTCCTTTCCCAGCAGCTTACTGCCTCTCACCTAAGAGTGGACTGTGGTCACGGAAGCTGAAGCCTTCCCAATGACACCAGCACCGCAGTCTTTGGTTTACTACCTCGATCATCCTCTCCCTCCTCAGCCCATAGCCCAAGACTGGGAAGATCAAGGAAAACACCACCTGCACCCCCAACCCCTTATGCCCCACTCCCAAATCCCTGTAGCACTTCATGACCCTGCTGGATTGCTCTGAGCCATGTCATTCGTGCACACATGGATAAGGAGCATAGGGTAGTGGTCAGTGGGTCGGAGGAGCTTAGGGATCCTCTCTGCAATGTCTCAGATACGGGCTCCCAGGAAGCAGCAGACTTTCCAGGCTAAGGGGTTGGGGTGGCAGATTGCCCCCTCAGTCCACCTCAGGATAGAGTCTGCCACGACAAACACTTTGTGTTTTGTCTTAGGGACAGCAGGGGCAGCAGCTACAGTTGAGCCAGTGCTGGCTATGGGCTGAGGAGGGAGAGGAGGATCGAGATAGTAAGACAAGGGTCCCCAAAGGGACACTTGTGTGCCTGTACACAAATGCCAGGAGCTTGGAGAATAAACAGGAGGAACTTGTCCTTCTGCTTAACACAAATAATTACGATGTCATAGGAATAATGACAGTCCCACCTGGTGGGACTCCACCCATGACTGGGCCACAGGTATGGACAGCTATACCCTGTTCAGGAGAGATCAAGTGGCCAAAAGGGGCGGGGGTTTAGCTCTCTATGTCAAGGAAAGCTACGTGTCCCTGCAAGCCGACATTAGCACCCAGGGTGGATGATTGGAGACCCTCTGAGTTAAAATCCGTGGGGAACACGGCATAGGGGACACAATGGTGGGAGTCTACTACAGACCTCCTACCCAGGATCAAGACCTTGACCAGGAGTTTGCCAGGGAATTGGCTGAGGCCACACGCTCCCGGTGCCTGGTTGTCATGGGAGACTTCAACTACTCAGACATCTCCTGGGAAGAGCACTCGGCCAAATCTGAATGGTCACAAAGCTTTCTCTTATGCTTGGATGAGCTCTATCTGACTCGAGAAGTCTACAGGCTGACAAGAGGTAAAGTGCTGCTCGACCTGGTACTGGCAACGGGGGACAATCTAATCAGCGACCTAACAATCGAAGGGAAGCTGGGTGACAGTGACAATGAGCTGATCACCTTCACCATCCACTGTAAAGCTGGCAAGTCAGTCAGCAATACAGAAGTCCTTGACTTCAGGAAAACTGACTCTGACAAGCTCAGGAGGCTTGTCAGTGAGGCCCTAAGGGACCATGACCCAAAGGGGAGGGGAGTTCAGGATGAGTGGTTGCTCCTTAAGGGAGCAATCCTGGATGCACAAGCAAAGTCTATTCCATCTCGGAGGAAAGGCAGCAAAAGGGCAGAGCATCCCCCTTGGCTCTGCAGGGAACTAGCGAACCTCCTGTGTCTAAAAAGAAAGACCTACAAAGGATGGAGGATGGGATCCACCTCCAAGGAGGAATATTCTGCACTGGTCGGGACCTGCAGGGAGTGAACCAGGAAAGCCAAGGCTGCAACTGAACTCCAACTAGGTGCAAGTATCAGGGACAATAAAAAGTCCTTTTATAGATATGTGGGGAGCTGGAGGAAAAGCAAGGGTAACATTGGACCCCTGCTAAACCAGATGGGACAACTGACAACTGATGCCCAGGAAAAAGCCAACTTGCTAAATGGATACTTTGCGTTGGTTTTTCACCAGTCCCTGCCCACTATGGGATGGGAAAGCCTGGGTGAGGGAGATTCCTTGCCATCCATCAGTGCTGACCTTGTGAAGGAACAGCTTGAGAGGCTGGATACCTTCAAGTCAGCCAGCCCTGACATTTTACACCCCAGGGTATTCAAGGAGCTGGCAAGTATCATAGACCAGTTCCTGGCACGGATCTTCGAGAACTTGTGGCGCTCTGGTGAAGTGCCTGAAGATTGGAAGAAGGCCAATGTGGTGCCTATCTTCAAGGAAGGGAGGAAAACTACAGGATCTGGCAAACTACAGGCCCATCAGCCTGACCTCTATCCTGGGGAAGGTCTTAGAAAAGATTATCAAAGAGACCATTCTTAACAGACTGGCCAATGGCGACATCCTGAGGGATAGCCAGCATGGGTTTGTTGTGGGTAGGTCTTGCTTGACCAATCTTATTTCCTTTTATGACCAGGTGACCTATCACCTGGACAAGGGTGAAGAGATTGATGTCATATATCTTGACTTTAAAAAATCCTTCAATCTGGTATCCCATGATCACTTTTTAGCAAAACTGGCCAACTGCGGTCTTGGCTTCACTACAATCTGCTGGCTGGGGAATTGGCTCTGTGGTTGGACCCAGAGGGTGGTGGTTGATGGAAGTCAATCGTTGTGGTGCGCTGTGACCAGTGGGGTCCCTCAAGGCTCTGTCCTTGGGCCTATACTATTCAACATCTTCATTAATGATGTGGACATTGGTGTCAGAAGTGGACAGGCCAAGTTCACCGACAACACCAAACTTTGGGGTAAAGCATCAAACACCTGAGGACAGGAGAGTGAGTCAGGCTGACCTTGGCAGGCTCAGGTAATGTGTGAATGAGAACCTGATGGTGTTTAGCACCAAAAAATGCAAGGTTCTCCACCTTGGGAAGAAAAACCCGCAGCATGCTTATAGGCTTAACAGTGCTACGCTGGACAACACCAAACTTTGGGGTAAAGCATCAAACACCTGAGGACAGGAGAGTGAGTCAGGCTGACCTTGGCAGGCTCAGGTAATGTGTGAATGAGAACCTGATGGTGTTTAGCACCAAAAAATGCAAGGTTCTCCACCTTGGGAAGAAAAACCCGCAGCATGCTTATAGGCTTAACAGTGCTACGCTGGCTAGCACTATGAACAAATGGGACTTGAGGGTCATGATTGACCACAAGATGAACATGAGCCATCAATGCAATGCTGCAGCTAGTAAAGCGAGCAAAACGCTGGCTTGCATCCATAGATGCTTCTCAAGTAAATCCCAGGATGTCATCCTCCCGCTGTACTCAGCCTTGGTGAGGCCGCAGCTGGAGTACTGCATCCAATTCTGGGCTCCGCAATTCAAGAAGGATGTGGAGAAGCTTGAGAGAGTGCAGAGGAGAGCCACGCGCATGATCAAAGGTCAGGAAAATAGACCTTATGATGAGAGGCTCAGAGCTATGTGACTCTTCAGCCTGGAAAAGCGCAGGCTCAGGGGTGATCTGGTGGCTGCCTATAAGTTTATAAAGGGTGCTCATCAGGATCTGGGGGAATGTCTGTTCACCAGAGCACCCCAAGGGATGACAAGGTTGAATGGTCACAAACTCCTCTATGACTGTTTCAGGCTGGACATAAGGAAGAACTTCTTTACTGTCTGAGCCCCCAAGGCCTGGAATAGACTGCCACCAGAGGTGGTGCAAGCATCTACTTTGAACGCCTTCAAGAGAAAATTGGATGTTTATCTTGCTGGGATCCTATGACCCTGCTGACTTTCTGCCACTGGGGCAGAGGGCTGGACTTAAAGATCTTCCGAGGTCCCTTCCAGCCCTAATGTCTATGAAATCTTTGAAAAACACACAGCTTGCTAAGGCCCCCTTTCAACATCAACCCATAACTGGACTGTGGTCTCGCTTACAAGTTGATTATATGGACAAATTGCCTCATACAGCTCAAAAACACCAGTATTTACTGGTGCTGGTTGACTGCTATTTTGGATAGGTAGAAGCTATACCTACTAGGGCTGTGCAAAGCTTTGGTCCCTGATTCAATTCAGCAGCAATTCGGCCTGATTCGGTAGCCAAATCTCCGAATCCGAATCAAATCAGAGGACCCTTTAATCTCTCCAAATTAAATCAGAACTCTCTGAATCTATTCAGAGAGATTCAGAAAGATTTGGAGATTCAGACATAGACACAGCTTTAAATATTTTTTCTACATACCTCTAGATAGCAGAGGCTTGTGAGTGTTGTGATGGTGGGGCACATAGAGTGTCCCACAGAAGTACGGGGGGCTCTCCAGCATGCTCAGCAGCAGACCCAGAAGTGGACCAAAAGCACTTCTGGTCCACTTCCGGGTCCACCAGAGAGTGTGCAGGGGACCCCCCCCCGCACCTCCCTGGTTCAGCGACTGGTGACTCCTGGGTCTGGGGGGGCACCCAGAGGTTCCCCTGTGGCCGATTGCTGAGCCAGGGGGTGCAGGAGGACCCCAGCGCACTCCCTGGCAGACCCGGAAATGGACCAGAAGTACTTCCAGTCCACTTCCGGGTTCATCGCCGAGCAAATGGGGGCCCCCACACTCCTGTAGGATGCTCCACGAGCCCCAGCATCGCAGTGATCATGAGCCGCGCCTGCTACCTCGAGGTTTAAAAACACTTAAAGCTGTGTCTATGTCCATATCGCTGATTCTCCAAATCAGCATCGAATCTTCAGATTTGGATTTGGCCGAGTCGAATCGGGGACGGTGATCTGAATCAACGAATCAAATCACTGTCCCTGATTCAGGCCAAATCTGAATCTGAATCAAATAGGGCTTGCTTCGCACACCCCTAGTACCTCCCATGATCATACTTAATCACAGCTAAGGTTCTTTTTAATGTTGTCTGTTCTCATTTTGGCCTTCCTGAAACTACTGATTCTGACAATGGTCCCTCTTTTGTAGGGCAAATCATGACCCATTGTGTAAAGTTCTTGGCATTGTGTAGTACTTCCATAACCCATATCATCCTCAAGCTTCAGGACAGGTGGAGCATATGAATCAAACTATTAAAAATTGTCTGCAAAAAGTCACATCAGCTGCTGGAACTGATTGGGATCTTCATCTACCCTTGATTTTAATGACACTCTACAGCTCATGATATCTAGGGTCTCCTTTCTCTTCCTTCCAAATTCTATTTGGACATCCCACGAAAACCCCTGAAGTTTTCCAGTGGGGAAATAACACTGCAGCAGATGCAACTTTACAGGATAATGTAACATGGCATGAGTGGATTTTTAAGATTTAACAGGCACAAACAGAGATACAGAAAATTTGTAATCAAGGCTATGAAAAAGCAAGAGGAAAAATTACTAGAAAATGGGAAAAGAAGTAGAAAATGGAAGAAAAATAGAAAGTCAGAGATAAAGTTGTAAAAAATTCATTGAAGCACACACTGTTTCCCCTTTTTGGGAAGGACCATATTTTGTCACTGACAAAGCAGATCCTTCAGTACATTGTATTAATAAACAGGGATCTCTCACTTGGTTCCATGTCATGCAGTTGAAACAATGGAAGGGTGATTGATGCAGGGAAATAGCCCCATCCTTTTGTTTGCCTTTACAGGAAAAGAACATGGAAAGTCTACACCAACGTGTAATGGAAATGCAGGCATCTGCTTTCATGGACTGGGTGTGGGGTACCTGTCAATTGGAATTTGTTAACGTGAGTATTGATCTAGATCATCCAAGTCCCTATTACATTGGATTCTGGCCCTCTGTGAGGGCGTGAAAGTGAAGCCCGGGCTGGTGAGCGCAGCAATGGAGCAGGGAACCTACCTACCTGATGGCTCCAATCCTGTACACTCAAACACTACTCCTCAATGCTTTTTGAGCTGGTGTTTCCTCTGGATTGGAGGAGGGAACCCTGCACCTTCAAATTTAAGCCATCCCACAGCTTCTCAGACTGGAGAGGACCAGAAGCAAGAAGGCTACAGGGGGCAGCCAGGACCAGAAGCAGCAACCCCAGTGGAGAGAAAGGAACTACTGACAGCCAGGAGATGGAGACCGGGAAGCCATCTCCACGTTGGCAACACTGGGAAAATGTAACCCAGCAGCAATGAGAAGGGCAGCACCAGGAGACAAGGCAGACAGGCTCCTTAACTTGTAACTGCTGAGTGAGTGATGAATGACGGATCTGCAGACCAGGCACCTTGCTGAGTGAGTCCTGGTTTTTTTTTTCTTTCTTCTTTTTTTCCTCTCTTTTGGGTTTATTTTTTTATCACCCAGGTCCCTGGAGGGCCTGGAAAGGTAAGGAAGACTCTGGGCACAGAAGCCTCACCTACTTAGAGGAGACATAGCTCAGGATCTTCTTGATATAGTAAGCCCTCCTGTACTCAGCCAGAGGAGTCCTTTTGTGGGGTGGGGCTTACGTGAAGCCAGAAACATGGTGTTGTGTGCTCAGGGCGTACAGTGTGAATTAAAAATAAGCCAGAATCATATCAGGGGATAAGGCACAATGCCATACTTACTGGAATATAAAACATGCAGCATAAAAAGAATAAAGAACAGTAAATTTATTTGCTTCACTCATTCCCATGCATACTCATTAATTCATTCATTCATTCATACAAAGAAACAAGCACACACACACAGAAAGTTAGACAGTCCTGCAAAGGTTAAGGTGTTACCAAGTTCTTAAAGTTGCTCAAGGTCAGTCTGATGGCTGGCCAGGCTGACCACGATAGCTGGAGTCAGGTCTTGTTGGACGCACCCATAACTCCTTCTTGCAGGTGGAAGAGACCCAAAGCCTTGTCTTTGTGTTCATTCTTTATAGTAATAGTTGTCCATACAAGCCTATGGATTCCACTGAGTCAGGTGTGAAGGCCATCCTCCTTGTTGGCAGGCTGGGATTGGTAGGTCATGATCTTCTGGCTTTGTGGTCTGCAATTTTCAGGAGCTGTGGCTTGCAGTCTTCAGCCATCAAGATGGAGCACGCTTTAGTGTTTGGTAATCCTTCACTGCTGACTCAACGTCTGCTGCAGCCCTTAACCATTAAACAACAGAAGGCTATTTTCACCAGCTGCGAGAGGCCCATCTTCCTCTGTTGCTGTCACATACGTCCATCATTCACTCTTTCGTTACCTCTTTCCACACAAACCAGACATATCTACACATACCAGACATACCACAAACCCTTACACAAGCTTTCTCCTTATACTAAATTTAAGTTCTAAAGTCATGAGTCAATTGTGTCTAAAATTAGGAGACCAATATGTCAAATACATTTATGCTAAGCAATAAGAAATTTAAAATAGATGGCTAATTCCAAGCACTAATAATGACTGATTAAATTATAAAAAGTAAATCATAACAAGGTTAACTTTATCTTAATGGTTTCCTTATATAAAAAGAGAAATAACAAAATAAACAGTCAAAGCAATTACAGTCAATAACAAAATAAGCAATGAAAGCAATTATAACCACTGCAATACTACAGTGGCCCAGTTTTCGAGCATCCCAGAAGGGGAGTGATATCAGAGATGCATACTGGTGTCCCAGAGTGCGCCCAGTAGAGACTCTTTTTTTTTTTCTTTGCACTGTAATGCATCCCAATCAAAGCCATTTTGGACTGTAACCAGCTTCAAGAGACATTGGACTGAACCAGCAGACTCTATAAATCAACGAGGGGTAGCTGACTGTGAAGAGACTGGGACATCGAGGTCTTTGGTTGTGTGCACAGGACAAAAGGTCTGTGCATGGGCACTAGCCTGGGACTATGATAAACATGAGACCAAGGAGCAGAGGTTACTCCACTCAGTATTGAACCGGGTAGCAGAGACCTCTGCCCCACAAGCTGATAGCAACATCGTGATGGCGTGGCAAGGGCAAAGGGTGTAGGGGAAGGAAAAGCTCCCAGTGCATTTGACAGAAGACCACAGGGGTTGTGCCGATCCATATACTCTTCCTCCCTATTAATCAAGTGTTTCATCAAGTCATGGCAGGAAAGAGAGAGAATGCAATACAACAGGAACTACGGATAAGGATGTCCCTGGATCTTTCCACTGACAGCACAGCCAAACAGGACATGAAAGAGGCACAGGCCACAGCCTGTAAACAAATATTAATATGTCTAGGGCTGTGTCCCAGGTGTCAATATCATGATGAGGGTCATGGATGGAGAAGGACCTGAATCCAACAAATGTAATGGGGGATAGCTTCGGGTTGCCTTATTGAAACTCATGCACATCAAAAACATGTACCTATAACTTAGTTACAGGACTCTGCAGAGTCCCAGGGCTCAGGCCTGGAGAATACCCGATAACAGACACATATATGGGAAAGGCATTAAATCATAAAATCATTTTTGAATGGGCACTAAAATATGGGGAAAAAGGACAAAATGAAAAAGTAATTCCCTTGCAAACACAGGCCACTGCCTAGTTGGGAACCCTAGTTTTGGCTAAAAAAGGGAAATATTATCCCACACAATATGGAATATGCCAATTTCTCTAGATCCCTCCAGGACTAGCCCCTCGTGTGTTAAAATGTGTGCATTTAGACAATCTAGTCTATCCAAATCTATAGGCTATGAAGTGTATGCTACATCTTTGTGTCATCTTTGTTGTGCTTTTTATTATCATAGGTAAGCATTTTCCCTGGGGTTTTTTGTTTAGATAATATAGCATTCATTATAACCAATAGATTATATTGGCATTTTCTTTTTTTTTATGGCTACATCTTTCCTTGTACAGGAAACCCTCGCTATTCGCAGGTTCGGCGGGTTGCGGGAGCGGGGAGGGGGGCATTGGGGGAGCGGGGAGGTTGAGGGGGCAGGCAGGGGTCCCCCCACTGTCCCTTCACCCAGCCCCCCCTCCCCCCGCCCCTAGGACCTCCCCGCTCGCCCCCCCCCCCCCGCCCCTAGTACTTACCAGCTCGGAGTGGCTGCAGCTTCCTGCTGCAGCCACCAAGGACTGCCCGAATCATCAAAGCGCTCCGAATCTTTGCCAAAGATTTGGAGAGCTTTGAATCAATTCGGACTTTTAAATTGGTCCCCTGATTCAATTTGGATTTGGAGATTCAGCCACCAAATCAGGCCGAATCTCCTCCAAATTGAATCACCACCTGAAGCTTCGCACAGCCCTAGTAGCTACGTGACTAGAGGGCTAAAAATATCACTACCTGAACAAAAGAAATCTCCTTTTTCTCCACCCCAACAGCACCTAAGAACTTAAGATATCTGATCTCTTTTCAAGGAAACTTGCCCACTCTAGAAGCCTGTCCAGCTCACAAGTTGTATATAACTAGAACCGGTAATGTAGAATTATTTGCTTGCTAAGATTGTATCTTGCCAAGATTATTGAAACTGCTGAGATTATATTTATATGCATGCTTACAACTAATACTTTATAATTCTCAATAAAATTGATTAATTAAAGAGTTAACTGCTAGGGGTGTGTGAAGCGGGCCCTATTCAATTCAGATTCGGCCAGAATCAGGGACAGTGATGTGATTAGTTGAATTGGATCACTCTCCCTGATTCGATTCGGCTGAATCCAAATCTGAAGAATTGATGCTGATTCGGGGAATCAGAGATTTAGACATAGACACAGCTTTAAAAGTTTTTTCTACATACCTTGAAGTAGCAGCACGGCTCATGATTGCTGCAATGCTGGGGTGCCTGGAGCGTCCCACAGGAGTGCAGGGGTGCCCTCCACATGCTCAGCCGTGAACCCGGAAATGGACCGGAAGTACTTCTAGTCCACTTCTGGGTCTGCCAAGGAGCGTGCAAGGGGGGCTCCCTGTGCCCCTCCGGGCTCAGCAATCGGCCACAGGGGGACCCCAGGTGCCCCCCGCAGACCCAGGAGGCACCAGTTGCCAAGTCTGCTACCTAGGTGTATGTAGAAAAGACATTTAAAGCTGTGTCTATGTCTGAATCTCTGAATCTCTCCAAATTGATTCAGAGGGTTCTGATTCAATTCAGAGAAATTCAAGGGTCCTCTGATTCGGTTTGGATTCAGAGATTCGTCCACCAAATTGGGCTGAATCTCTGCTGAATCGAATTAGGGACTGAAGCCTCGCACAGCCCTATTAACTGGGTCCCCATTTGGCAAAAATAAATAGATTCTCATTTGGAGAAAACTGAAGTATACTTTAAGGAAATATTGATCTTGTTGTTTGCTCTCTCTTCATTTGGGAAGACAGCCAGATACCCCCTGGTTCTTAGGGCAACAAAAGGACAAACTCCTGTGATACAGCCTGTTAGTAACATAACCTTACTTTATGGTGGCAGATTCTAACTGCTTGTCATGTCCATGCCTGGAGATCACCCTTAGATGTTGGGGGTTAATTATCAATTTAATCTCTAATTATCTGAACCCACTCAAACAGCGGCTCTCTGTCAATTAACCCTCCAAAAGGTGGGGTGGTTCTTTGCCGGAAGCATATCTAATCACCGCTTGTATTAAATAAATTGGCATCAGTTTTGCCAAGGCAAAGAAGTTGAAGGTGTGCTGCAAGCTGTTCAGTGATGCTGACTGGTTTTGGGAGCCCACTGACTAACATGCACTTACCAGAAGGAACTCCCAGATGTCCGTGCAGGGAACAAACAACTCCAATAAACTGTGCTGTGTTGCTTATCTCAGGAAGGACAGGAGGATACTGGGTAGTCCATCCTCCTGTACAAGACCTCTGAGGAGATGTACCAGCCCATTGAGACTGACAGCCCATATGCCATCAACATCAAGATATTGAGGTCTCCCCATGTACCCATCCTGTTGACAACCCTGCTGAGCATCTTCCACCATCCCTGCTGATAACCCAGTACATCCTTTCAGTCGCTGGGGCTCAATTCCCTGAAGGCAATGCCTAAGGCTGTCCACCAAACCAGCTGGTGAGTGTCAGTGCACCAACACTCTGCCTGCATCGTTACAACTGCTGCATCTCATCAGACAGTTAGTAGTTACTTGTGGCCCAAACCTGTGGAATGGAAATGCTCCCACAACACCTGGTCTGAGGCAATGGGTTAGGTGAACCTGAAAGGAGAATTCATAGCCATTCAGAGGTATGAGGCCACATAAGCCCCAAAGATGATTTTTAGAGGTTTCATAGGCTCATTCAGGTACCAGGGAGATGATTACAGATGTCCCCTTGCCTCTTGGGTTCCTTGGTGGGGGCATGTATTGGTGCATCACCTCAAGGGCTTCCAGTTCTTCTGGACAGACTCGTTCATCACTCTCTTTCCCCACACAGTGTTAACCCTCTGCTGTTTCGCTCCCCACAGGTGATCATGTTCTACCAGGATGCTGTTCATCCTCACATCCCACTATGACCGCCTGTTGACATTGATCTTCCTAAGGTGGTGAGTCCCTTTGAATACCTTCTGGCAGGGATGGGCAAAATACAGCCCAGGGGCTGAATCCAGCACACCAACTGATTGGATCTGGCCCATAGGCAGGCACCCACCAATTGATTGTATTCAGCCTGGGGTAGCCCATGCCACACTCCCACCTGCACCCCACAATGGCCCTGGCTAGTGTGCACAGCCACCCAGCAGGGCTGCTCCAGGTGTGACTGCAGCTGCCCAGGTATTGCTCAGCTCCTGCCACTTCCAGAGGCTCCTTGTCCTCCTCCTGACCCTGCTGCACCACTCCAGGCAGCAGGTAGCATAGGGAAGACCTCAATCACAGGAATGCATGCCAGGCACCACACACCTAGGCCAGCAGGGATGAAGCTGCAGCCAGGCGGCTCCAGCCCCAGCATGTGGGGCTCCAGCAGCAACTCCTGGCCACCTTCCATCCACTCTGGCATGGATGAGCAGCCACCTGCAGGTGGGTGAGTGGATCTGGAGCCAGGAGCTGGAGCCAGTCACTGGGCAGGAACCACCTAGGTGCAGTTTCCCTCCCCTCCCTTCCCTGCCCCCCCCATCTGGCTGTTTGGTGCCCAGCACATGTTGTCATGGCTGTTGCTGCTCCTTTCCTGCACTACCTGCTGCCCAGAGTGGTGAACTAGGGGCAGGGGGAGAAAGAGCTGCTGGAGGCAGGAGTAGCTGATCAGTACCCAGGCAGCTACAGTAGCACATGGAGCAGTCCCGCAAGGAAGCTTGTGTGCACACTGACCAGGCCTGGGGCCAGGGCTTGGAGCACAGTGTGGGATCCTAAAGGCAGAAGTGGGAAGGGCTCAACCCCACGTGGAGAGCCATAGGGACAACTGTGGGCCAAACTGGGGGGACAGAATGCACCTGCACTGCACCACCTAGGTGAACTACACTGCACAAGCCCCCTGTTCCCCACCCAGCTCCCACTATCTAGCACTTGACCAGCCCCTGACACACATGTGCACACCCACCCCCCCGCACCCACAGCCCCAACTCCCAATACCTACCCCCCACCCCACAGTATACAAGAGTAAGACTTTATTTTCAGCCATCGTGAAATCACATATATATAACACTACACACACACAAAAAACGTAATTCAGGACTGAAAAAACTAATTCAAAAAATATCTTTGAAATAACATTAAAATGTATTACAGTAGATGTCTGATTTTTAATATGTGATTTGTTTTTAGCTATAATTTGTTAAAATGATATCTTCTGAAAGATATCTAAAAGATAATTGCCCAAGTCTGCCTTACGGCAACATGAAATGTATCAGCCTGAGTCTATAGCTATTGAATAAGAGATTTGATACACCTGTCTACCCAAGGTGAGATTTTCAGAAACTTCCACCTGATTTTGGATCCCACTACCCTTTCATGCGATTTGTACTCCTAAGGTATTTCTCCAGCTCTGTAGAAGGTCTATAAAGTGAAGAACAATGGAGTTCCCACCCCAATCAGTACCCAAGTTGCTGCCAGTGGGGAGCAGAGGGGCTCTTGTGTGAATAATAATGTGAACCCCAGTTTTTCATGTAAGTTCCTTTTAGATGGGAAAAGGCTGAGGTGCACAGGCTGCTGCAAAGAACAGAAAAGAGGTGCCCATCCTACAGGGGACATCCTGCCAGAATGAACCAGAACATGGGGCAGAACCAGGGCAGGTGAAATACAGGGAGAGAAAAGGAAGATTTAAGACCAAGGGACCAAAGTCATTAAAAAAAGAAAAAAGAAAAAGTGAAGGCTTTTATTCAAATGTCCAGTGCAGTGGAGCTGGTATCGACAGGGGAGGTTGAGGGAGGGAGGCAACTACCCCTGATAGGATCCATAGCACTTCAGCCTATGAAACTCCTTGCCAAGAAGCCTCAGCTGCATGTTTAAACCAACCCAAATTCAACCCAGGTCAGCAATTCCCCATGCGCAGCCCCCTGTCAGTGCTCAGGTTCCAGCCCCACACACATGTCCTGCAGCAGGGCCTTCCTGATCAGAGGATACCAAAGGGCACTTTGCAAGGCTTGGCAGAGATCCCATGTGCTGCTCTAGATTTGGAGGGAAGCACTGACTCCCCAGCTGGGGGCTTCCTAAAGGAGAGACTGCATGGCCAGCCCTGCTGGAGCCCTCCAGAGTCATAGTACACAGAGGGGTGAACTGGCCTGGTGCTCCCAGCTGCAGTGGGCTCACGTATCCAGACTGAGTCCTTTTATCTACTGCAGCTCCAAGAGTGACAGAGGTGCAGCCATGGGGGCTGGGAGAGGGGATCCCCCCTGGGGCACAGAGAGCAGGAAGCTGGAGTAGACGATCTCATCATTCCCTGTGGGACATCTCCCCTGCCCGCCCCCCATTTCAGTTGCACAGTCTGAATTCAGCTCCAGGGCCAGACAGGTAGAACCAGGGCTGGATTCTGTCCCCAGCAAACAAAGCCGGTGGGAAGGTGAAGATCGGGGCCTTGGTATTAGCATTGAGAATTGACACCTGCCCTCCTGCATAGTCCAGGCACACCTGGACCCTGCTGGGCACCCAGTGCAGGGGCGTGGGATGAGGTGACGTAAGCGCCTGAAATTGACCATACCAGTCTCCCAAAGCCCAGACCCCCTCCTCCGGGCTAACGTGGATCCATCCCTTCCTCTTCACAGACTCTCTGGCAACACCCACGGCCCAGATATTCCCTTTCCGCACTTCAACTTCCCAGCAGTGTCTCCCCGAGGTGAATCCTTCATGGCCCAGCACGCAGCAGCGCATGTCAAATCTCTCAGAATTCTTGGACAGAAGCTGCCGCATGTCTTCCCATCTCGCCCAACTTCGATCCTCAGACAGGATGAGCTGGGGATTTGCCGAGTCTGGATCAAGAGTCACCTTCACTGTGGGAGAAAAATCACAGCGTCAGGGCAGAATTCAGGTTGGGGCAGGCATAGGTCATTCCTCGCCTTCCCCGTCAACTACTGCCAGAGGGTGGTAGTTGGCAGAACTGAATCAACAGGCACTTGGTGACCACCGGTGTCCTCCAAGGCTCCGCTCTTGGACCTGTACTCCTTAACGTCTTTATAAACAATCTGGATTCTAGTGTTAGAAGTGGGCTGGCTAAGTTCACTGACAACACCAAACTTTGAGGAACAGGGGCCACACTTGAGGATAGGCTGGTTATCCAGGCTGACCTTGATAGGCTTGCAAGGTGGGTAGATGAAAACCTGATGGCATTCAATACAGAGAAATGCAAGGCGTTCCACCTTGGGTGGGAGGGGGGACCCACATTACACTTATAGGCCCGGCAGTGCTACACTCACTAGCACCACGGCCAAAAAAGACTTGGAGGTCACGACTGACCACAAGATGAACATGAGCCTCCAATGTAATACCACAGCCAGTTAAGCAAACAAAACTCTGGTTTGCATCCATTGGTGCTTCTTGATAGGGCTGTGTGAAGCTTCGGTCCCTGATTTGATTCGGTGGAGATTTGGCCCGACTCAGTGGCCAAATCTCTGAATCTAAATCGAATCAGGAGACCTTTTAATCTCTCCAAATCGAATAAGAACCTTCCGAAAAGATTCGGAGAGATTCGGAAAGATTCGGTGATTCGGACATAGACACAGCTTTAACTGTTTTTTCTACATACCTCTAGGTAGCAGGTGGCTCACGAATGCTGTGATGCTGCGGTACATGGAGTGTCCCACAGGAGCGCGCTCAACAGCAGATGTGGAAGTGGACCAGAAGCACTTCTGATCCACTTCTGGGTCTGCCAGGGAGTGCACTGGGGGCCCCCCCATGCCTCCCCGGCTTGGCAACTGGTGCCTTCTGGGTCTGGAGGGACACCCGGTGTCCCCCCGCGATCAATCGCCAAGCTGGGGAGGCACGGGGGGACCCCCCCGCACTCTCCCTGGCAGACCTGGAAGTGGACCAGAGGTCCACTTCCATGTTCACTGCCGAGCACACAGAGTGCATCCCCCTGCACTCCTGTGGGATGCTCCATCTGCCCCAGCATTGCAGCATTCATGAGCCATGCCTGGTACCTCAAGGTATGTAGAAAAAACATTTAAAGCTATGTCTATGTCCGAATCGCTGATTTTCTGAATCAGCATTCATAGTTTCATAGTAGCTAGGGTCAGGAGGGACCTGAACATAAAGTTGGTTCCAGATTTTGGCCACCCTAACTGTAAAATATTGCCTTCTGATCTCTAACCTAAACCTATTCTCCATCAGCTTAATACCATTGTTCCTTGTCACCCCAGGTGGTGCTGGGGAGAAAAGGGCTCTGCCTATTTGCTGTTGATCTCCCCTGATGAGTTTGTAGGCAGCCACCAGGTCCCCCCTCAGCCTCCTCCTGCTGAGGCTGAACAGGTTCATGTCCCTCAGTCTTTCCTTGTAGGGCCTGTCCTGCTGCCTTCTCACCAAGTGGGTGGCCCTCCTCTGAACCCTCTCCAGGCTGGCAACATCCCTTTTGAAGTGCGGCGCCCAGTACTGGACCCAGTACTCCAACTGTGGCCTGACCAAACTTGCATAGAGGGGGAGTATCATCTTTCTGGACCGTCTTGAGATGCACCTTTGGATGCATGACAAGGTATGGCTGGCCTTGCTGGCTGCGGTCTGGCATTGGCGGCTCATGTTCATCTTGGAGTCAATAATGGAGTCACTGAATCTTCAGATTCGGATTCAGCTGAATCAAGTCAGGGACAGTGATCCAAATCAACTAATTGAATCACTGTCCCCAATTTGGGCCAAGTCCAAATTGAATACAGCCTGCTTCGCACACCCCTACTTCTCGAGCAAGTCCCAGGATGTCACCCTTCTGTTGTACTCAGCCTTTGTGAGGCCACAGCTGGAGTACTGCATCCAGTTCTGGGCTCCACAATTAAAAAAGGACATGGAGAAGCTTGAGAGAGAGCAGGGGAAAGCCATGCACATGATCTCAGGGCAAGAGAACAGGCCCTACGAGGAGAGTCTGAGAGCCATGGGACTCTTCAACCTGGAGAAGCGAAGGCTCAGGGATGATTTGGTGGCAACCTATAAGTACTTAAGGGGTGTGCATCAGGACCTGGGGGAATGCCTGTTCACTAGAGTACCCCAAGGGATGACAAAGTCCAACTGTCACAAACTCCTCCAAGACTGTTTTAGGCTGGACATAAGGAAAAACTTCTTTACTGTGCAAGCTCCTAATGCCTGGAATAGATTCTCCCCAGAGGGGGTGCAAGCACCTACTCTGGTCTCTTTCAAGAAACATTTGGATGCTTATCTTGCTGGGATCCTTTGATCCTAGCTGACTTTCTGCTTCTGGGGCAGGGGGCTGGACCCGATGATCTTCCAAGGTCCCTTCCAGCCCTAATGTCTATGAAATCTATGAAAGGCAAAAAAATCCCAGATCAACCCCCCAGGTCACAGCACAGGCAGTTTTGGTGCTGGGCTGTGAGAGTGTTTCTCATCTGAGGGGAGGGAAGCACTGCAGTGGGATTTTTCTGTGAATGCAACCAGATCTTCACTAGCACTTACCCTTGGAGTATGAGTCCTTCTCCAGATAAGATTGCAGAGTGTCTGGAAAAAGAAAATGGTCACAGAGGTTTTACACAGGGGTATTCATGGGGTAGCCACTGGCAGGAATGTGCTTTACAAAACTACTTTATCATACAGTTGGTGGGGTCAGGGCACACCTTGGCACTGTCTAGGGAAGTCAAAGATTTGGCCAAACTTGCCCCTCTGCTCTAGTGACCCTTAGTAGAGCCTTGCAAGGGTAAATATAACATAGCTTGAGCTCCATGGAAGGCACTCCCTCTATGCTTGATCTGACACCTGTCAGCACTGTGTGTTAATTTTCTTGCTCTGGTAAAAGTGAAGCAGCATCAAAGAATGAATGAAGGCATAACCCTATTTGCCTTGATTTATCCAGGTGACAGTTTTCCAGTCACAGAACTGCAGCTCTTGGCCCCTATCCACAAGTGACAATCCCATTTCCAGGTTGCATGGACACAAAAGGGTCTAGATGGTTACCAAGCACACACAGTAAGTTGCCCCCAGCAGGGCAGGTACTCAACTTGGTCTGTGTGTACCTATGCCTTGCGGCTCCACAGTGGTGGGGAGATGGGACTAGCTCAGGAGAGAGAGTGCAGCACACAGCTTACAGGGCTCGTAACTTTATTGTTCTGACCAGAAAACAACGGAAGCAAGTGTGGTCCCTAGAGAGGCACACAGTGTAGCAACACGTAAAGAAACAGTGCCATATATAATGGCTAATGCACAATACATCACAGGACAAGGCACTGATTGCATCTAAATCACTGAACTGTCATCTCCAGCCCTGGAGACCAGAGGAACCTTGGAAATTAGAATAAAATAGCAGCGATTGGCTTTAGGACCAAACAGGGGGGCCTGGGAATCCCTGTGGTTTTAAAATAAGTTCTATCCTCTTGTTTCAAATAAAATCCCCAAGAAGAATCAAAACTCTCTGAGATCCACAATTGTGTCTCCTAGAACCATACACAAAATTTTCTATTGTGCCTAATAAAGGCTTCCAGGGAGAGGAGAACCAAGTTTTAAACGTACAGAAAACAGCGGGGAATGCAGAGGCATAACAAGCTCTCTGAGCTCCTGGGGCGAGCAAGTGAGCTACAACTGCTGCTGCTCACCTTAGAAGCATGGGCTGGGGGGCTGAGCAAAAGGAGAGGCAGTGGCACAGGCTGTCCAGAGGGCTGCTCCTGGTGCCACATTCATACCACTCTGCTCCCTGGGGAAAGGTCACACATCCCACAGCCAAGCCTTGGAGGGAAGATGGGGAGGGGGTTGGTGTCTTTCTCACCCTGCCCCAGCTATGCTATGGGGGAAAGTGAGGGATTTAGGGAGAAAAGCACAAAAAAAGGACACTGAATTGCTAGTCCAAAATCCTTCAAAGGAAGCAATGTGGAGATATGCCTGGAGCTCCCTGTAGATGTACCCTAATGAAGGAAGAAGGCAGAGAGAAGCATCTCTAATACCATGTGTCCTGTCTTATAATTCACTCTCTACCATGCTCCCAGTGAGAAAGCCAAAGAGTACAGAGTCCAAAGATAATTGTCCTGCCCTCCACCCACAACAGAGGATTGCCAATGTAACTTTTTAATCAAAGATGAAAAAGGCACAGATGTAGGTGCTGGAAAACTCTGTGGGACTCCAGTTGTTAAATGCCTTTGACTACATTTGTCAGCTGCCAATTTGGATTCTGTTTCTGGATCTTGGCTCTGCAGACAGGGACACTTCAAAGGTTCATTTTCTTCCCATTTCTCACAGTAGTCAATGATGCAAGCTTGGCAGAATTTGTGCCCACACACTAGTGCCCCTGGCTCACCAGGTGCTGCTGGGAAGTGGGGGGATCCCTACTGCCCCCCACTGCCCCACGCTGAGTGGGGGGCTCTCTATGAGCCCCCCCCCCCGACTCCTCCCCCATGGCTGCTCAGGCCCTTTAAGGGAAAAAAACCAAAAAGAGAGTCATCAAAGCTCTCCAAATCTTTTCCGAAGCTTTGGAGAGCTTTGAATCGATTCAGACCTTTTTATTGCCTTGCTTCAGACACTGAGCCTGCTCTGGCTCTGTCTTGGGCCCTGGCCCATCTCACCCTACTCTAAGCTATAGCTCCATAACCCTGTCAGTCTGCAGCACTGGTCCCTGACCTTCAGTCCCCTAGACCCAGTCCCCTAGGCTCCACTCCTAGGCCAGTCTAGACCACGAGCACCCCTGGCCCTACCTCAGCCCTGCTCTGGGTACTGAGCCTGCTGCAGCTCCATCTCCTCTGGGTCCCCTGGCCCTATCTGGCTTCAGTGGTATTCAGCTGCAGTCCTTGCCTAGGCTGCCACCCTATCAGGCTCAAGCCCAGTCTGTCTCTCAAGCCCCCAGCCCCCGGCAAGGCTCTAGACATTCTCATGCCTTCAGGCATGACTGGCACCTCTGTACCACCCCTGCTAGTCCCAAAGCCAGATCAGATTGCCAGTTGTAAGCTATAATAAGAAATTAACCTGCTGTAGGTGTAGCCAATGGCAGCAACAGGTTGCTGTCCTGCAGCAAGGCTTCCCCTCACCTACAGGCTGTGCTCCTAAGACACCAGTATTCAACGGGCAGGTCTTAGAGCAGCTCTGCAGTCCTCCGGGCCCAGAGCTCTTCATCCAGCAGCCTGCAGGGCTCAACTGTCTGACCAGCTCAGGCCCCGGGTTTATAGTCCTCAAGCCCCGCCCCTTCTGGTCATGTGCTTCCCAGACCACCAATAGGGGTGCCTCCTCAGGACCTAGTGCCATGGTGACACAGACTGCTGCTCTATCGGCCTCCTGCTGCTGAGTTAGGCTTTTCCCCTGTTGGGTTATCGTGGGCTGCCAGGCCTATAGTTAGCAGTGATAGCCACTGGTCTCCAGGGGCATTTTCACGTGTGATTCTGATGCAGTGCCAGGCACTTTTAATTAGCGAGCCGCACTAATTAAAAGTGCCTGGTGCTGCATTGGCAACACATTTATCAGCAGCACAGTGCACCTCCTCGCTGAGAAAATGGTTCACTTTGAACTAAAGCATGTTGACTGTGTTTTAGTTCAAAGCCCACCACCACCATTTTCTCAGTGCAGAGGCCTGCTGCACCAGACACACGTGAGATGTGAGGCTGCCAGAGCACGTCACTTTATGTGCTCCAGCAGACTTGATTAATTGAGTGTGCTCCAACACGCTGCATTTCCAGCACGTCAGAGCAGGCTCCCTGCATGTAAGTGCCCCAGCTGTCCATCTCCTTGCAGTCAGATCACCCTGCGCAGGGAGCTCCTGACTGACAACGGGGGCAACCGTTTATCCTGATGGGCCTCTCCCCAGCCTCGGCAGCAGGGTTTTGCCATTGCCTGCTTCTCTGACTGTGGTTTTTCTCCTTAAAGTAACAGGAGCCTCAAGCTCTCTGTCTCAGAGACGTACAGAGTTAAGGAGAAATATAACTAAAACATTGGTGTACAGTCTGAGAAAAGCAAGTGGTTCATTACCTGGGCAGCCTCCTCTGCAGGAACCACCGTTCCTCTCAGCCATGTTCAGATCCACAAAACAGATTTAGAGCCTCTCCTTTTTCTCCTCATGCCCAATCCCCTCCTGCTCCTTTGCCTGCCTGAGCACCCAGCTATGGTCTGTTTTTCAATGCTCACCAACTTTCTGTTCTGCCTGAGGTTCCCCTGGGCAAAGGTCTCTGCTTCCAAGGTCAAGAGATATCAGTATCTGACTCCTCCCAACACTGGGTGCAGCTGGCTCAGCAGGGATTGTGCCCAAAGTCTGGAAGACCTGTATCTTAAAGAATCCCAGACTGGCAAAGCCAGCGGAGTCACCTCTGGTACTTTCCATGGTCAATCCTGTAACATTTTGTGCACATGCAGTGACAGTGTTTCCAGAGGTAAGAACTGAGTGCAGCCATAGGGAAGATGACAAACAGTTGTTCCCTGCAGGGAAAGCGCTAAGGCCCTGATGCTGAACACAATCCCTGGAGAGCCCCACATTCCTCAGGCCAGTCCTGCACTTGCTTTCAATGGGGCTGTTCCCAGGAGCACTGTTCAGACCTGGTTGTGGGATGAGGCCCTGAGGGAGTGCTGCCTAAACCAATTCAGCCAGGACAGCCACCAAGCTGCTCCCCACTGTGCTAATACAAAAATACTCTTGCTGGGGCCTTAGCCAAAGCTGAAGCCTAGAGCATAGCAGTAGCTCTGTCCTGGTTTCCATTGTAAGTCTTTAATATTCTCTTTCTCTTGCCCCTGGAAGTTGTTGATCATGATAGTCCTTCTCTTATTAATCGTTTCATTTTTCATTCTAGGCAGAAGCCCTCTCATCACAGGCTCCAGTGTCAGTTTGACCTCCCCTTGTTTCCCAGGCATTTAGGGCTCCATGAGAAGGAGCAAAGGGCACACAGAACTGGTCTATGATTGTGTTGGCCAGGAAGGAAAGAAACACCTTTTCCGAAAAGCACAGCTATAACCACCCCCTTATCTGATAGCCAGGAGAAGAAGCCCCTCCCCTGTCCTTAAAATGCTTCTGATGCTGAAAGTGAAAGTTAGAAGGGGGAGGGGGAATGGGGGAGAGGAACCGAGGGGGGAAACTAACATGTGTAGGTGGCCAGTGAGAAGGATTTCTCTCTGGCTGCCTTTCCAATGACAGAGGCGGGGGGGGGGGACCTAGAAACAGCATAGTCTGAGGGGAGGGACCTAGAAACAGCATACAAGCCTCTGTTTGGAGGTGTGCTGTCCTTTTGCTGGCTTGTTCCCACTCAGGAACGGAGTGAGAAAGGTATCCTAGCCAATTCAAGCATCTCAGCTTGGTTACTTTACTCAGTAGTTGAACTTTCCTGCTCCTTTTTGTTGTTAGAAAGGATTGGGTAGGATTTAGCTTACCTTATCTTAGCTATTCAATTACGATTATTATCCATTTCTTTCAATTTATATTTGCTCTTTTTTTTTTTGGCATACTTTGAAAAAAGAAAGCTGTGTTTTCCCTGCCAGCGTGATCCATCCCTGTGCAGGGAGACGCACAGCTTGCACACACACACACACACAAATATAAATAAGAAAAATCAGATATTCATAGGAGAAGAAGACAGACAGCACACAATTTTTACATAACTCTTAACACTGGTGTCCAGTGCCCGCACGCAACAGAGGGAATAAAACACACAATACAAAAGGACTGACATACATAAAGAGACCTTTTGCAGTACAGGAAAGATTAATATGAAGCGTGCTGGAAAGGCAGGTGCCAGGTCTTCTGGCAGGGGAGGAAGAGGGGGCAGGGGGACAGCTAGAGCTGCAAGCCGCCCCCCCCGACACAGATGCATTCTCTTCCCAAGCAGCCATGACATCAGTGCTGCCAGCGGAAGTGAGGAGGTGGGAGCAGTGTCTGCACCTGACATCCCTGCACCTGCGCCACCTCCCTTCAGTCCAGAAGTAGGCAGTGGAATCACTGTCTCCTCCACCTCAGTGTCAGCTCTCAACGTGAGCCTCCCACTGCCAGAGGAGGAGCTGGAACTAGAACCAGGGATGCTGCACATGCTGGCTCAAGCAATTCTGGGGACTGAAGGGAAATCAGAGTTTGTGCTCCATACCTCTCAAATTTCCCCTAGACCCAGCACCAGCACCAGCACCAGCCAGTCTCCTGTATGCCAGCCACTGCCAATGTGGGCCATGGGCATGGCTTCAATGCTGGGGTCCAAATGCACCAGACCCCAACCTCGGGCAGGTAGCAACTGAGGCTTCGGTGGCTACCTATCTCCTTGAGGATATGGAGCCACTGGCCTACCA
>NW_005841950.1:2375346-2375578 GCF_000455745.1 Alligator sinensis | reverse complement strand
GCTGGTCAGACCGCAGTTGGAGTACTGCGTGCAATTCTGGGGGCCGCACTTCAAGAGGGATGCGGATAACCTGGAGAGAGTCCAGAGAAGGGCCAGTTGTATGGTTAAGGGCCTACAGACCAAGCCTTACGAGGAGAGACTAGAGAAACTGGATCTATTCCGCCTCCGCAAGAGAAGGTTGAGAGGCGACCTTGTGGCTGCCTATAAGGTCATCCAGGGGGCACAGAAGGAA
>NW_005841950.1:2370602-2375280 GCF_000455745.1 Alligator sinensis | reverse complement strand
AACCTGGACCTTTTCAGCCTCCGCAAGAGAAGGTTGAGAGGCGACCTTGTGGCAGACCTATAAGTTCATCACGGGGGCACAGAAGGGAATTGGTGAGTATTTATTCACCAAGGCGCCCCCGGGGGTTACAAGAAATAATGGCCACAAGCTAGCAGAGAGCAGATTTAGATTGGACATGAGGAAGAACTTCTTCACACTTAGAGTGGCCAGGGTCTGGAACGGGCTCCCAAGGGAGGTGGTGCTCTCCCCTACCCTGGGGGTCTTCAAGAGGAGGTTAGATGAGTATCTAGCTGGGGTCAGAGTCCATGAGTTTCTGTACATACTACCTAGGAGGCTGATGAAGTGCAGTTCATAGGCCCTGGTTGTCTTTTATAGATTCTGTTGTGCAGTTTGTGGGGGTACTGGAGATAGCTGGCAGGTTTTGTGGTTTGAGCTGTAGGAAGTTGGCTTCAGTTCTGGTGATGAGGTTAGGTGCTTGTTTGAATATACAAACCTCTTTCTCCTCCCTGTTCAATGGAGAAATCTTCTACTTTTCATTGTCCCCAATGACTTCATAAGGTGCTATACCTCAGGAAGAACTGGCTGCTGTTGTCTTCTGCTTATCCTGTGACAGGTTAGGGTGTTATGTCAGGATTTTCTGTGCAGTATTATCAGTTAGATAACAGTTTTATATAGAATGATTTATATAGGGATGATCCGGCCTCTGGCAGAGAGTGGATGTCCACAGATCTTTTCTATCCTTACTTTTCTATGATTCTTTGACTCTATATAAGTGAGGAGTCACCTTTCACGAGGCTACTGTTGACGCTGGATTTATGACCCAGGTACCTTGTTCTGAGCAGACCCAAAACCTTCAGACTGACCATGACCATTCCTTTTGATAATATGTAATTTTTATTGATACACAGCAAAAGAAGATGAGAATAATGCAAACATTCTATGTCTACCAATTCCAGGGTTCACAGAGTCAAGGTAGATCTGGCTAATATGTGAGCTTCACTCTGAGGTTCTTTCTTGAATGTCAGATGTCAGCAGCCTGGAGGTTGGAGGGCGAGACCCCCCCTTCCCCCCCCCAGTGGGGTGGGTGAGAGAGGCTGGTGGTATTCCCTCGATCCATGGTGGCCTCGGGTTCCTCTCTCAGAGACCCTTCGCTGCTCTGAAATCCCTCCTGTGGTATTCTTTCTCTCTTCTGATGACTCTTCATCTTTGGGCATCATTGATTGGTTTCCCTGTGGTTGTCATACTGTCCACAGTCTCTCCTGTCAACATATTCCTTTGTTTCAGAAACCCATCAAATGCATACATTGTCTATTGGGCTTTTCCAGTTTCTCCTAATTTGTTGCATTTACCAAAACTGGAAATGTAAAGGGCCCTGCAGCTGGGCACTGTGACCTGGCCAATGTGGCAGAGTCCCTTATCTCTGTTATGGAACAGTGTGGTACATGTCTTCAATTTCCCACCCTGTGTGTCTGCTTGCTGCTTGCATGTGTCAGGCACAGTGGGCCTTGAAGGAAACTTTTTCACAAACAGGCTTTTAGAAATGAATTTTCCCTTGCCATTGCCCTGAACCAGCTTTAATGAGGATATTGTTGGCACTGGGTTTATGACCCAGGTACCTTGTTCTGGGTGGACCTAAACCCTCAGAGCAACCACACCCTTTCTATTTGATAATAAGTTATTTTTATTGATATACAGTGATAGAAGATAAGAATAATGTAAACAATTCTATTTCTACCAGTAACAAGGGTTCATAGAGCGCAGGTAGATCTGGCCAACACGTCAGCTTCACTCTGAGGTTCTTTCTTGAATGTCAGATGTCAGCAGCCTGGAGGTTGGAGGCCGAGGCCCACCCCCACAGTGGGGTGGGTGAGACGGGCTGGTGGTATGCCCTCTGTCCACGGTGGCCTCAGGTTCCCCTCTCAGGGACCCTTTGCTGCTCTGAAATCCCTCCTCTGGTATTCTCTCTCTCTTCTGGTGATGACACTTCATCTTTGAGCATCGTTAATTGGTTTCTCTGTGGTCATCATACTGTCTACTGTCTGTCCTGTCAGCATATGACTTGGTTTCATAAAGCTGTCACATGCACACATCGTAATTTGGACTTTTCTGGTTTCTCTTAATTTGGTCCATTTACCAAAACTGGAAACCTTAAAAGCCCTGTAGCTGGGCACTGTGACCTAGCCAATGTGGCAGAGTCCCTTATCTCAGTTATAGAACAATTTGGTACACATCTTCCATTTCCCACCCAGTGTGTCTGCTTGCTGCTTGCCTGTGTCAGACACAGTAGGCCTTGAAGGAAACTTTTTCATAAACAGGCTTTTAGAAATCCATTAACCCATGCCATTGCCCTGGACCATTGTTCTAATACATTTCTACTTTACCTACAAGCCAATTCCCAAAAAGCAAACCTCTAAATAGCATTTTCTATCCCTCAGCTACTACCTTTTGTGCCCATATTTTGCCATCATAGATCCATAAATCATCACATAGCAGCAAAAATATGTGCTCCTCTATCATAACACCTCTTTTGTTTTTCTCTTGGTGTCTATGGAGATTTCTATTAGTAACATGAACCATATCTCTGCTGAAGTAGTTCATATTCTGTTTCTAAGCCTTCTGTTGAACACTAATTCAGGTGAGAATCCTTGTTGCAATGTATTGCAAGGCATTGCTTTTTGCTAGGCCTGTGTGAAGCTTCAATTTCTGATTTGATTTGGGGGAGATTTGGCCTGATTCGGTGGCTGAATCTCCGAATCTAAATCGAATTAGAGGACCCTTTAATCTCTCCGAATTGAATGGAACCCTCCAAATTGATTCGGAGAGATTCAGAAAGATTCAGCAATTCAGACACAGCTTTAAATGTTTTTTCTACATAACTCTAGGTAGCAGGCAGCTCATGAATGCTGTGATGCTGGGGCGCATGGAGTGTCCCACAGAAGTGTGGGGGGCTCCCCAGCATGCTCAGCAGCAAACCCAGAAGTGGGCCAGAAGCACTTCCAGTCCACTTCTGGGTCCACTGGGGAGTGTACTTGGGGGCCCCCCACAGGCCTCCAATTCAGCGACTGGTGTCTCCTGGGTCTGGGGGGACACATGGGGTCCCCCTGCAGCCAATCACCAAGAAGGGGGGGCCCCTGGCACACTCCCTGATGGACCCAGAAGTGGACCGGAAGTACTTCCAGGTTCTCTGCCGAGGACATGGAGGGCCCCCCTCACTCCTGTGCAATGCTCCATCTGCCCCAACATCGCAGCATTCACAAGCCGTGCTGGTACCTCGAGGTATATAGAAAAATCTTTTAAAGCTGTGTCTGTGTCTGAATTGTTGATTCTCCAAATCAGTATAGAATCTTCAGATTCGGATTTGGCTGAATCGGATCACAGACAGTGATCCGAATCAATAAATCAAACTACTGTCCCCTGATTTAGGCCAAATCTGAATCCGAATTGAATAGGGCCTGCTTTGCACACCCCTACTTTCTGCACAAATATCGAAGGGAGAAAAAAGACTATTGACCCCTAGATGGCAGCCAATCAGAGCTCATTGTATGAGCACTGTCTCTGGATGGGCATGGCCAACATGGCTTAAGTGCAGGAGGGAGAAGCAATTTACTAAACCAAGCACTGTACATTCAGGGGCTAATAGAATTGGGTTTGACTTGAATGTCTTAATAGCCTGTTTCTGAACCTCCTAAATCAGATGGCCAGGTGAGCAGCTAACTACTTGGCTGCATCCATCTTACCAGCTCCTGGGAGATGTCTGCTTCTCACCAGGCTCCTTTGTCTAAAATGGTACTGTGCAGTGCTGGCATCCTGGGCTGACTTGTGCACTAACACAGTTTTCTGAGTGGAGAGGCATGTCTGTGTTAGTATGTGGTTCTCACTGTCTTCTGTGTTACCTTGCAATGCAGTCCCTCACATTCCTCCTCCCTGGGCCTCACTGGTGAAGTGGCTGGTCTGTGGGTTCCTGCCTGTAGCCACTACTGGGGCAATGACTGTCAGGTCAGTTCTGCTGCACTGCCTAGCCCTGGACTCCATGCCCCTCCAATGCCATTTTGTTGTGAACCCCTGGAAGGGTTCCCTTCAGCACTGGGAGTTGATCCAAGGCACTGGGTACACTAGGCTGTCAGAGAGTGTTGGATCATGTCTTTACCTGTGCCAAAGCCTTACTTTGCAGAATATAAGTTCTTTGGGTGTCAATTATCTGTTTACTGCTCAGCCTCCAAGCTGCTCTAATTTCTTGCCATGAAGACTAATAACATGGAAGCAGATTATTTTTGGTCTTGTGACTTCTTCCAGTAATTCATTATTATTATCATCTGGATTTATATCACATTAAAGGCTCAGAGCAATAAATGACAAACAACAACAATAAATTGCCCAATGTGGAAAACATATCTGGAGATCACTGTATCTGATAAGCTATTTCAGAGCCACTATAGGAATACATTTTTACAGGTCATTTTAAACCACAGGCAAACTGTACTTAACCTTTAGACTTTGCTGTAATAAAGATAATATACTTTTTAAAACCTTACTATGTTAGCAATATAAAGGTTGATTCTTAGTTATCTATTAACTGAGGAGGGTTTTACTATTTTCAGGATGAGAGAAAGAGGGTAATTTTTTTATTATATAAGGTATTTCAAGGTTTAGAAGAGCATGAATAAGAATCGCGTCCAAA
>NW_005841950.1:2363996-2370571 GCF_000455745.1 Alligator sinensis | reverse complement strand
ACTCTTTCCTGCTTATGCAGGGGGTCGGACTCGATGATCTATTGAGGTGCCTTCCAACCCTAACATCTATGAATCTATGAATCTATGAATGTGCATTAAGGGTGCACATCTACATGTGTGTGCCCTAAATGAACATTTAAAATGGTGAATTTAGGCTATTCACACCTAAATTTGATACCTGCAAATTCAGGTATCAAATTTAGCTGCGACTAGTGAATCAAACCTCCACTTGATTCAGGAGGTGCACAGTCCCACCAGAGGAGATGCCCTGCTGGACCTGGTCCTGGCCGCAGGCGACGACCTGGTAAGAGGCCTCCAGGTTCTTGACCACCTGGGCAATAGTGATCATCGCGTGCTGGAATTCACCATCCAGCGTAGAGTGTCAAGGGCCCGCAGCAAGGTGGTAGCCCTAGACTTCAGGAGGGCCAACTTCAGTGAGATGAGGAGATTAGTGGGAGAGGAACTGGGGTCCTTGAGGGCAGAGGAACTCAGCGTCCAAGAGGAGTGGTCGTTCCTTAAGGAAACAATACTCGGGGGGGCTGTTAGGAAGGCCAAGGCGGAGATAGAGCTCGGATTAGCGTCCAGGATTAAGGATAACAAAAAGTCCTTTTTCAAATATATTGGGAGGATGAAGAAGGCGCCGGGTAATGTGGGGCCCCTGCAGGATATGCGGGGCAATCTGGTGGTTGCGTCAGAGGATAAAGCGGACCTCTTTAACCAATTCTTCACCTCCGTTTTCTTGTGCAGGGACCGGGACTTCCCTGCTGTGATAGAAGCCGGACGCGAGGGGATCGCCTTCAGACCTCAGGTTGGGGAGGACCGGGTTAGAGAGCTTCTGGAGGGGCTGGACGCGTTCAAGTCAGCGGGTCCGGATGCTCTCCACCCCAGGGTGCTGAGGGAGCTGGCTGGGGTTATTGCAGGGCCCCTGGCACGGCTCTACGAGCGATCGTGGTGCTTGGGCCAGGTGCCAGACGATTGGAAGGTAGCTAATGTGGTCCCCATCTTCAAAAAAGGGAAAAGGGAGGACCCGGGCAATTATAGGCCCGTCAGTCTTACCTCAATCCTGGGGAAGCTCTTTGAGAAGATCATCAAGGAGCACATTTGTGATGGGCCGGCATCCGAGATGATGCTCAGGGGCAATCAGCATGGATTTATTAGGGGGAGATCATGTCAGACCAACCTGATTGCCTTTTATGATCAGGTCACAAAGGCCATGGACGCAGGTGTCGCGGTGGATGTAGTCTTTCTGGACTTCAGCAAGGCCTTTGACACCGTCTCTCACCCCATCCTAATTAATAAACTAGGCGACTGTGGCATAGATGCCTACACGGTCAGATGGATTGCAGATTGGCTGAAGGGTCGCACTCAGAGGGTGGTGGTGGATGGATCATACTCGACTTGGGGGGAGGTGGGTAGTGGAGTCCCCCAGGGCTCGGTCCTGGGGCCTGCGCTGTTCAATTTCTTCATCAGCGATCTTGATGTTGGGGTGGAAAGCAACCTGTTTAAATTCGCTGATGACACCAAAATTTGGGGGGAGGTGAGCACGCTAGCAGGGAGAGAGAGATTGCAGAAGGATCTGGATAGGTTACAGGGGTGGGCAAACAGGAACAGGATGTGTTTCAATACGGACAAGTGCAGGGTGCTGCACTTGGGTAGTAGGAACCAGCAGCACACTTATACGATGGGGAACTCCCTACTTGAGAGCACGGAGGCGGAAAGGGATCTTGGTGTCATTATTGACTCCAAGATGAACATGGGCCGACAATGCGAGGTCATGGTTGGCAGGGCTAACCGGACCTTGTCGTGCATCCACAGGTGCATCTCGAGTAGAGCCAGGGAGGTGATCCTCCCCCTCTATGCGACGCTGGTCAGGCCGCAGCTGGAGTATTGTGTCCAGTTCTGTGCGCCCCATTTCAGGAGGGATGTGGACAACATGGAGAGGGTCCAGAGGAGGGCCACCCGCATGATCCGGGGACAACAGGGCAGACCCTACAGTGAGAGACTGCGGGACCTGAACCTATTCAGCCTCCACAAGAGAAGGCTGAGGGGGGACCTGGTGACCGTCTATAAACTCACTAGGGGGAACCAGAAGGGTTTGGGGGAGACGCTGTTTCCCCTAGCCCCTGCTGGCATAACAAGGAATAATGGGCACAAGTTGATGGAGAGGAGGTACAGATTGGACATCCGAAAAAACTACTTCACAGTTAGGGCGGCTAGGAGCTGGAACCAACTTCCAAGGGAGGTGGTGCTGGCCCCTACCCTGGGGATCTTTAAGAAGAGGCTGGATACCTACCTGGCTGGACTCATTTGAGTCCCGTTTTTTGTTTAGGGTTCTTTTGTTGTTCTCCCGCCCTGGCGGGGGGTCGGGCTAGAAGATCTATTAGGTCCCTTCCGACCCTAAAACTATGAAACTATGAAACTAGTTAAAGTGCATTAACACGTATACATGCATTAAAGCACGTAAATACTGTGTGTGTGGACTATCTTGGGACAAACTTTAGTCCCAAGACAGTCTACACATAGGGTTGATGTGCTTTAATGCCTGCACAAGTAAACACCTGCCTAAGCCTACTTAATATGCATAAAAACTAAAGTGCATTAAATTTAGGCACATTTAAATGAAAATGTAAACAGCTGCCCCCCACTACCACAGCTAAGTGGATTTGCAAGGGCTGCCTGTGTGCACCTGTCACCATGGTGCCATGCACAGTCATAAAACAGCACAGCATTCCATCAGACACACATAAAGATATCCACTTCTTCCCCTGTCCCCAGTTCAGTGGTAATGAACACTCACCTGACACTCATGATGCCTTTAATTTTCACTCGCTTTAAGCTCTTCCATCCTTTTTCTCTCTTTCCTTAGGGTCTCCAATAGGATCTGAATTTGCTCCTGATGGAAGGAAAATTCTTTGGCTGAGCTTTCCATCAGGGAGGGATTTTTTGTTATGGATTAAAAAACACAGAAACACATTCCTATTGCCCCTTCCCCAAGCGGGGCAGAAACTATCCCCTAGCTGTTCAGCCATTTAATTGAAAAATATTAATGAAAGGTGTAGAAGAGCCGTTGGAGGCTGGGACCTACCTTTTACTTACTGTCTTCCTCTTGGCCACATATCTTTCCCTCACGTTCGCTCATTGGGACAGCTTGAAGAGAGGCTTTAGAGGGCACTGGGCAATGCTCATCTTATGGCCATTAGGTCACTTTGTTGCAAAGAAGGAGAAACAGATTTAAACCCTCTTAGGTCATGGGAGACCTCAAACTTGTAGGCTCAGAAAAGTGAAATAAGATTAAGCCCTTTGTTCCACATGCAGCTAATTAAACTCAGTTTCTTCATCAAAGAGGTTTAATAACTGGAAGGACTGAAGGGGGAACACTTCTGCAGTTGTCAGGAATACAATTTCTGGCTAGGCAGTGAAAATTCCCATTTATGGGCGCATCCAGATGAGTGCGCACATGTCTCTGGCCCCATCTCAAACCGCTTTGAAGCGGGGCTAGAGGCATGTGCAGGAATGAAAAAATATCCAAGGGTCAAACAAAAACCCAGGGGAAAAAAACAGGTCAGTGCACAGTCCCAGACCGTGTCCGGGGCAGCAGGAGGTTCAGTCTTTCAGAGACGCTCTGGCAGAGTTCCAGACTGTCTCTAGGATTGGCCCTTTCCCCGCTCCTGAAGCACGCTGACTACCCGTGCTGGGCAAGCAGCGGTGCAAGCTGCAGGGACCTGGACCTGGACCCAGCTTTTGCCAGGTAAGCAGGGGGTTGGGGGACTTGAGGAGCGGGGAGGGGACCTTGGGAGGCTGGAGCCAGCAGGGGAATGAGCAGGGGGCTAGATACAACCCCAGAGGCATTCCCCTGCTGTCCTCTGCTCTCCCAAGGCTGGAGGCAGCAGGGGAATGTCTCTGTGGCTGTCTCCAGCCCCCTGCTTCTTCCCCTGCTTGTCTCCAGCCTCAGGGGAGAAAGGGAAGGAGCAGGGGGCTGGAGCCAGCAGGGGAATGTCTCCAGGGAAAGTCTCAGCCTCCTGCTCCCTCCCAAGGCTGGAGACAAGCAGGGGAAGGAGCAGGAGCCTGGAGACAAGCAGGAGGCTGGAGACAAGCCCCTGGACATAAGCTGGAGACTTCCCCTGCTCTCTCCAGCCTCCTGCTCATTCACTGCTACTGCCGGTGAGTGTTGGGGGGGACTGGGAGAGCAAGTGGGGAGCTGGGAGAATGAACAAAGGGTGGGGGGAATGAATGGGGGCAGAGAGAATGAGTGGGGAACAGGCGAATAAATGGGGAGCAGGGGGAATGAACAGGGGGCATGGGGAATGAATGGTGGATAGGGGGAATAAATGGGGAGCAGGGAAACGAATGGGGAGCTGGGGAAACCAACGGGGTGGGGGGAATGAGCCTCCTGTTCGTTCTCCTATTCCCTCCAGCCTCCTGATTGTTCTCCTGCTCATCTCCAGCCTCCAGAGGCTGGAGAAGTGCAGGGGAATGAGCAGGGGGCTGGAGACCGGAGTGGGGGCGGAGCTGTCACCCCTGCGGGAGGCCTGGGACCCTGCAGGCAGGGTAGTCCATGTGCTGTGGGGGGGGCTCTGCCCTGTGGGGGGCAGGGGACCATTGGCGATGCATAGGAGGTGCACATGCACTCCCTGAGCATAGCAGTGCACCCCCTCAAAAAAGGTGCTGCCAATACTGTCGGTGGTGCCTGTAGATGGTTGCCGCTTGCCATCCCCCACCACCAGTGCTGTCTGTGGGCAGTCAGTGATAGCCGCTGGCCATAGTGGTGTCTGTGGGTGCTCGCCTCTCACCACCCCTCCCCCTGCTGCCGACAGTGCCAGCGGCATCTGTGGGAGCTCCCCACTTACTACTGCCACCACGCTCCCACCACCGCCAGCGCCGCCATGCCCTGCCAGCCGCTGGGGGCATACGGCATTCATGCAGCGGACCCACCCTTCCTAAGCAGCCCCCACACCCACAGTCCCCCGACACCTACCCACACAATGACTCACATTCCCCACATCCCTCCACATCCTGCAAACCCCACATCCCCACATCAAACACCCACCATGTGATAAGGAAACCCAAAGCAAACATTAAAACATATAGCTATTTAGGATTTATTTTATTATGATGCTAAAGACGCTGATAGGCTTCCAAACTTATTTAACATTGTAAATATAACAATTGCCCATCTGATCAGTCCCCCTTTCTCTCTCTCTTTTGTTCTAACTGTGGAAGAATGTGGATTTTGGGCTATTTTAGAAAGTTAATTTGGGATGCTGCCTCAGCAGTCTAGCTGACACAAGGGGCTATTGTCCCCAGATACCAATTGCCTGGGCCCCAGAAGCTCCTGAAGTCAAGTAACCCAGAGCTTCCGGCCAGGGCAGGTTTTTGTACTGCTGGAGCCAGAACAGGTGCTGGCCCCGGGCTCTAGCTCCCTCTGGCTGCAAATCTGGGAGGAGCCAGGCAGGGTTATTTTGCCCCAAGTGGCACAATTTGCTCCACAACAAAGTGCATGTCCGAGCACATGCGCTGAGGCAAAAAGCCCCAGCTCAAATTTGCACCGCTTTTATGGACGCGCCCTAGGAGTAAATAGTCAGCCATCCATTACCTACAGCTGTTTCATGCCTACTTCCTTATATGAACAATTGTGTTTAACAGCTAATATAGTGTTATATATTTCAGTGAAAATTACTTTGAAGGACTGTCTACAAAATAATAGCCTTTTTATTATTAAGAAGGCCTTTGAAGAAGGATCTGGGAAGTAGAAAAAGAAAGAACCACTACAAATAACAACTAGGGAATAAGGGACCAACTTCAGCCTCATGTTCCATTTTTAGCACATTTTAGAGTGCCCCCCTGCAGTGGAGTCATCACCAGGCCTTTCACCAATGTAGTACATGTTTTCCTGTGTAAACTCTCCTCAGTCCAACAAAAAAGGGCTTATAATACAAATGCTTTAATGCTATCATTACCCAAATATACCTATCTCCTTCCTAATTTTCTTGCATACATGTCTGTGGTCTCTTCCATGGCAATAATATTTTGGGTTGAGTAGTACTTAATGGGACACACCAAGTTAAAGGGAGATTTAAAACAAACACAGGTGCACAGTCTGAGAATAGCGAGGAATTCATTACCTTGTTCCCCCTGGCAGTTTCCTTTATGGCAGCCAGTGTGAGCTTGAGATTCTCAACAGATATCACACAGGAATTTTTTATCTATTCCACAAAGAAGTTTCAGAGTTTCCCCATGCTCTTCACATGCCTGTGCCCCTTCTGCTCCTTTGGCTACTTACACACTCAGCCACTTGTTTATTTTTCTAATATTCTCCTGCTATTTTTTCTCCCTGGATACAGGTGTCTGCTTACTGAAGGTAGAAGATGCTCCATCTGACCCCTTCCCCGCAGGCCCAGCAAGAAGTGTTCCTGCAGTTTAGAGCTCCAGCTTGGCAAAGGAAGTAGTCACCTTTGAGACTTTCTATAGTGAATTCTGGATGCATCTACACATGCATTAGATTCATAGATTCATAGATGTTAGGGTCGGAAGGGACCTCAATAGATCATCGAGTCCGACCCCCTGCATAAGCAGGA
>NW_005841950.1:2355618-2362885 GCF_000455745.1 Alligator sinensis | reverse complement strand
TTTGCCAAGGATGGAGGTGAGACTGACTGGCCTATAGTTGCCCGGGTCCTCCTTCCTCCCCTTCTTGAAAATGGGGACCACATTGGCCCTTTTCCAGTCCTCCGGGACTTGGCCTGTGCGCCACGAGCATTCAAATATTCCCACCAGTGGCTCTGCAATGATGTTGGCCAGTGCCTTCAGCACCCTCGGATGGAGCTCATCCAGGCCTGCCGACTTAAAGGCATCCAGTTCTTCCAAGTGACTCTGCACCATCTCAGGGTCTACGCATGGAAGTCTGGCGCCTTGCTGCTGCCTCTCTACAACCCCTTTACAGCATTAAATCTGTTACTTCCAGGAAAAGTGCTAAGATTCTGAGTCTACAAATATTTCCCTATCGGCTTCACTTTCATCAGGCCAGTCCTGTCAGTGAAGTCAATGAAACTATTTACAGGGCCTAAGTATAGAAGGTGAATGACTAGTTACAGAAGGAGGACCTAAGAGAGTGCTGCAAGTACCAGTTCCATATGGACAGTGAAAAAATGTTTGCCGGGGGGCTAATGCACTGAGATTTTTGGTGAGGCCTCAGCCAAAGCCTAGAGGAAATCTTCTCTTAGTGTACACCAGCAATGCTCTTAGTGTACACCGGGAATGCCAGTCAGAATCTATGTCACCCGTGCCCTTCCAAGAACATTGAGTAGGTTACAGTCAAGGCTTTCAAGACCAAGAAATGACTAATTAAACATCTCCCACACATAAACTGTAACCTTAACTCCACCACCTGGAACTAGCAATAGCCACAGGGAATGGTTCAGTATAGATGTTTTAACAAGCAGACCTGGAGGACAACTGTTAGAAGGTGCCATGAAGTTGAATTCAGCATTTTTGCACAGCTAGCAATGTTCATTGTACTAGGGAATCTGTGCTGGATGGTGAATCCATTAGTTGGAACAGCATAACCACAAATCATAGTTACTCGAGAATGGGGGGCGGGGTGTTGAGGAATTGTTTCATTGCATTGCATTCTCTCCCCATTTTTCATTTCTCTCTCTGCCCAGCATAATCTGGTCCTCTGTCCTTAATCCTCCTTGCTAAGAAATGGACAGGGGCTTTCCTGAGTGAAAAGGCCAGGAGGGCAAAAAGTAGGAAAAGGCAGTGGGGGATGCATAGAAATGAGTGAAGAGATAGATACATCTCTTCTCAACAGTTAGATTCTTCAGGTGCTTCTGCAATGCAGAGAGATAATAGTAATGTTAAAGTTTGCATATCTCAAAATCAGAAGTATTCAACAGATGAAGAAAAGCAGGAACAGTGCATTCTATGAGGAACAGACAGTGTAGAGTGCTGAAAGCCATGCATAAGATGTAGAACAAAACTGCAATTTCATTGTCTGAACCGAATCATAGTAATGAATATGATAAAACAGGGTTAATTCAGGGGTAATTCCTTTAGAGATTAGACAACTCATACTAGAGGAAGCTATGGAAATTGAAAGCCAATTACTTGACTGGTGGAAATTGGTACACTTTTCATATGATACGGATAAAAGATTGATGACTGCAATATTCACTATTGTAAAAGCAGAGGGGATCAAAATATTCCCAGTAATACCTATAGCGTTAAGAGTAAATGGGCTTGTCTACAAGTGGCCCATTTATGTAGGATTAACCTAAAATTGCCATTTTTAAAGCACATTAGGGTGACATGGCCACATGTGAGCCCTTAATGCACCTTAAAAATGGTGATTTTAGGCTAATCTATCCTAAATTTGATACCTGCTTAAAGCAAGTACCAAATTTATGTGTGGTTAGCTTAGTCACATTAGCCCACATATAGATACTTAATGTCCATTAATTCGGTGTGCATCAATAGGTGCACACTGCATTAATGCACATTAGCTTGGCTACATGTGGGCTGTGAGTTAGCTATGTGAGCTTAAACTTAATGTGCCTTAATGTGCATTAGTGTGTCTACATGTAGATGCGCATCTAAATTGTCTTAATGCACCTTAAACAAAGGCACATTAAGTTTAAGTGCACATAACTACGCTCATCGGGGGAAGGGGAAAATGAGGACAGAGGGAGCCACGCAACACTGAACCAAGAGCCACCCACAAGAACAGCCCAGCCAAGACAGGCAATGAGCACAAGAAATACCCAGGTAAGTGACAGGGGCCCAGATAGTCCTGGGATTAGGGGGGCGGTGCACACACCTCCAGAAGGCCTTAAATGCCTCTACACTAATGCTTGTAGTATGGGGAACAAGCAGGAGGAACTTGCCCTCCTGCTAGCTATCGCAAACCCGGACATAGTGAGGCTCACTGAAACTTGGTGGGACCCAGCGCATGACTGGGCAGTAAACATCAAGGGCTATAGGCTATACAGGAGAGATAGAACAGGGAGGAAAGGTTGGGGTGTGGTGCTCTACATCAAAGAGCAATACACATCCTCAACAAACAGCACTGGGTCAGAAGAGGGGCAGACTGAAGTGCTCTGGGTTACAATACAAGGGGCTCAGGGGGAAAGGGACTTAACGGTGGGGGTTTACTACAGGCCACCCAACCAGGGGGAAGAGCTGGACCGGGAATTCTCAGGTCAGTTCATGGAGGCAGTTAAGTTCAGGGATGTGGTCATCATGGGTGACCTAAACTATCCAGACATCTGCTGGGACAAGCAGTCAGCCAGGTCTGACCACTCATGTAGGTTCCTAGCCAAGTTATAGGACCTCCATCTAACTCAGGAGGTGCACAGTCCCACCAGGGGAAATGCCTTGTTGGACCTGGTCATGGCCATGGGAGATGACCTGGTGAGTGGACTGCAGGTTCTCGACCACCTGGGCAACAGCAATCATCGCCTGCTGGAATTCACCATCCAGCGCAGAGTGTTAAAGGCCTGCAGCAAGGCAACAGCCCTAGACTTCAGGAGGGCGGATTTTAATGAGGTAAGGAGACTAGTCGGGAAGGCACTGAGGTCCCAGAGGGGTGGGGAGTTGGGAGTCCAGGAAGAGTGGTTGTTTCTTAAGGAGACGATCCTCCAAGCCCAAAGGGTGACAATCCCAATGCAGATCAAAGGGGGCAAGAGTACTCAAAAGCCCCCATGGCTCACCAAAAGCATCCAGGAACGTCTCAAAGCTAAAAAGAAGGCATACACCCAATGGAACGGGGGAGCCATCACCAAAGAGGACTGTACCTCCATTGCTCAAGACTGCAGGGGGGCTGTTAGGAAGGCTAAGGTGGAGATGGAACTGGGACTAGCGACCCGGATCAAGGATAACAAGAAGTCCTTTTATAAATACATAGAGGGTAAAAAGAAGGTACCGGGTAACATAGGGCCTCTGCAGGACACGCTAGGAAATCTTGTGGTTACACCAGATGACAAAGCTAACCTCTTTAACAATTTCTTTGCCTCCGTTTTTTTGAGCAGGCACTGGGGCAACCCCTGCACTGGGATCCCAGATGGACCCAGGGGAGGCGCTGCCAGGCCCAGGGTCAGTGAGGATCTAGTCTGGGAACTTCTGGTGGGTCTAGACGTGTTCAAATCAGCACGTCCTGACGATCTCCACCCCAGAGTGCTGAGGGAATTAGCAGAGGTCATTGTGGGACCCCTGGCACAGCTTGAGCACTCATGGTGCTCTGGTGAGGTGCCAAAGGACTGGAAAGGGCCAATGTGGTCCCTATTTTCAAAAAAGGGAGGAAACTACACTGATAATCCTTATGTATCAACAAGTATCCTTCTAAGTGCATGTATCAAGTGATAGAGGAAAATACTTTCAACTGTTCTATAGTAAGACAAGTAGATGAAAGTTGTGTATGTCAACACAGGTTGTTCACATGTTTTGGTAAATGATTGGTTTAAATTTAAAGTGAATTGGTTTAATACTACCTTTTGTGTATACAATGTTACAGTTAGGAAAGATTGTGGCTTGCAAGGGAAGTGGTGCTCACTCCTACCCTGGGGGTCTTTAAAAGGAGGCTGGACATTCACCTAGCCGAGGTCGTTTGACCCCAGCATTCTTTCCTGCCCATGGCAGGGGGCGGACTTGATGATCTCATTAGGTCCCTTCTGATGCTACCAACTATGAAACTATGAAACTATGAATTGGTCTCCTGATTCGATTCAGATTTGGCGATTCGGCCACCAAATTGGGCCAAATCTCCTCCGAACTAATCAGGGACTGAAGCTTCGCAGAGCCCTAGTGTGTACGTGTGAGAAGTGAAGTGAAGGCTGAGGAAGACCATTCCACCTTTTAGGCCAAAGAGCTTAGTAGTTAGGGCACTGGTCAAGGGAGTGAGAGACATAGGTTCTAGTTCACCCCAGAACAAAAAGGGGGATATGAATCTACATGTCCTTTTGTGCAACCAAGTGCCTTAATGACCAGGGCATGGGTTAGGCATTGCCCGGTGCCCTGTAAAGCCCTCCTCTTGAAGCTGCCCATTAAACAGCAGGAAGAACAGGTATATGGAGCCAAGAGAAGGAAAGGAAGAAAGAGGATGGTCCTCACTCCAAAGGGCAGTTCTGCCCCTTGCATTTGATATTCATTCAATAACATGGATTAACAACTATTGGAAAGTTTCTGTGCCATTAGAGGGAAGGACCAGGTCCTTGAGGGGATTGAAACTCACATTTCCAACATTTCCCAAATAACAATGGAGTTCTCTAACCCCCAGATATAGCAGCCCACCCAGGCAACAAAGTGCCCCAAGGGGCACCACTGCTGTGGAGGGAAATACCAGCAACTCAGGAACAGCTCAGCCCACCAGCAGCTGGCCCACCGACAGCTTGCCCCCAAGCTGTGGAAGAGGTGGGTAGGCTCTGCCAAAAAGAAAGAAAAGGATCAGGCCCCTTGCCACTAATGCATTCAGCAGGCGCCTGCTGAGAGCAAAAGTGGCAAGGGGTCCAGTCTTTTTTTCTGTGAAGCTTGCCTACCTCTCCTGCAGCCAGAAGGCAGTTAGGGGAGCAGCTGTCTAATAGCTGCAACAGATCATTGCAAACTAAACTACATTGGGATATAGTTTAATTTGCAATTATGCAAACTCATTTAAAACCCCCAAAACTCTTACGTATGTATAGTGTGATGCCATTAAGACACACAAAGTGACATTTTCATCACATGTACATGGTAATGGCATCACATGTACAAGTGCCCCCTGATTGAGGCTGTTTATACAGAACCGAATTCCTAATACTTTTACTGAGGTCCCACCTAACCATATCCATGTGGGTTCTTACCTTAGCAAGCAGTTGTTTGTTCCGGTCAAGGTGTTTTCAACAGCATTCCTTCAGGCCCTGATCCTGTACAGGACAATCACTGATTGCAATGGCAAGCTGAGCAAAAGTGAGGCAGTGTTGGGCTTTGGGATTCTTATAACAGAACCTGTTGTCCTATTAGCTGTGGCTTAAACCAGTTTTTCTCTGTGAATTGATGATTGCTGTCTGTAGGCAAAGAGTTAAGAGTTTTCATTAGCAATTCCAGAGCGAAACTGAAACCATGGACTACTGCCAAGCCAGCAGAAAACAAGCCTCAGATTCAGGAAGGGAAACACCTTTTTATCTGCTTCAGGTTTATAGGTTTCATAGATTTCATAGACATTAGGGCTGGAAGGGACGTCAAAGATCAAGTCCAGCCCCCTGTCCCAAGGGCAGGAAGTCAACTAGGGTCAAAGGACCCCAGCAAGATAACCATCCAAGTGTTTCTTGAATAAGTCCAGAGTAGGTGCCCATACCATCTCTGAGCAGAGTCTATTCCAGGTCTTGGGGGCTCAGACAGTAAAGGAATTTTTTCTAATGTCCAGCCTAAAACAGTCTTGGAGGAGTTCATGACCATTGGTCCTTGTTTTTCCTTGTGGCGCTCTGGGGAACAGACGTTCTCCCAGATCCTGATGGACACCCCTTGTGTGCTTATAGGTAGCCACCAAGTCCCCCCTGAGCCTGTGCTTTTCCAGACTGAAGAGTCCCATGGCTCTCAGCCTCTCTTCATAGGGCCTATTCTCTTGCCCTCTGATCATGCATGTGGCTCTCCTCTGGACTCTCTCAAGCTTCTCAACATCTTTCTTGAATTGTGGAGCCCAGAACTGGATGCAGTACTCCAGCTGTGGCCTCACCAAGGCCAAGTATAGCAGGAGGATGACACCCTGAGATTTACTTGAGAAGCATCTATAGATACAAGCCAGGGTTTTGTTTTCTTTACCAGCTGCAACATTGCATTGGTGGCTTATGTTCATCTTGTGGTCAATCATGACCCCCAAGTCTCTTTCAGCAGTGGTGCTAGCAAGCATCGTGCTGCTTAGCCTATAAGTATGCTGTAGGGTTTTTTTCCCCGAGGTGGAGTATTTTGCATTTATCAGTATTGAACATCATTAGGTTTGTGTCCGCCCACTTACTAAGTTTATCCAAGTCATCCTGGATGTCCTCAGGTGTGGACGCTATGCCTCAAAGTTTAGTGTCATTGGCGAACTTAACCAGTGTGCTTCTGACACCAACGTCCACATCATTGATAAAGATGTTGAAGAGAACTGGTCCAAGGACAGAGCCTTGGGGGACACCACTGGTCACTGAGTGCCGTAATGACTTGCTGCCATCAACCAATACTCTCTGGGTCCAACCTCGGAACCAATTCCCCAGCCATCGGACTGTGGTGTAGCCAAGGCCACTTTTGGCCAATTTTTCCATGAGGAGGTCATGGGACACCAGATCAAAGGCGTTTTTAAAGTCCAGGTACATGACATCAATCTCTTCTCCCCTGTCCAGGTGATATGTCACCTGGTCATAGAAGGAGATGAGCTTGGTCAAGCAAGACCTACCCACGACAAGCCTGTGCTGGCTGTCCCTCAGGATGTTGCCCCCAGCCAGCTTGTCCAGAAGGGTCTCCTTGATAATTTTCTCAAGAATCTTACCAGGGATTGAGGTCAAGCTGATTGGCCTGTAATTCCCGGGATCTACTTTCTGCCCTTTCTTAAAGAGGGGTACCACATTGGCCTTCTTCCAGTCTTCAGGTACTTTACCTGAGTGCCACTAATTTTAGAATATTTTTGCCAATGGTTCAGCTATGCAACCTGCAAGCCCCTTGAGTACCCTATGGTGCAGTCTGTCAGGACCAGCTGACTTGAAATTGTCCAGCCTCTCAAGGTGATCCTTTACTAGACCAACACCGCTGCTGGGTATAAATACACCCTCACCCTGGCTGTCCTGTGTCTTGCTAGGTAGGGTGGTCCCATTTGACGGATGAAAGACCGATGCAAAGTACCCATTAAGCAAGTTGGCCTTTTCCTGGGCGTCACTTATCAACTGTCCCG
>NW_005841950.1:2345590-2355587 GCF_000455745.1 Alligator sinensis | reverse complement strand
TTCAGCAGAGGTCCAATGTTACCCTTGCTTTTTTTCCCCGACTCCCTACATATCTGAAAAAGGACTTTTTGTTATCCTTGATATGTGAACCCAGATGGAGCTCAGTTGCAGCCTTGGCTAAGCTTGGTTGCAGCCTTGGCTAGCTCAGTTGCAGCCTTAGCTAGCTTGGTTTAGCAGATTTCTGAACTGAGGAGGGCAAAACTAACCCAGTTGGACTACCCCTCTGAGCCATGGCCACAAGGAGCCCTGTAGAAAATCTCGAGGATGACACAACCTGTTTCATCTGCCTGGGGTTCTTCAAGGACCCAGTGATGATCATGGGCTGTGGGTACAGCTTCTGCCCCGGCTGCATCAGCCAGTGCTGGGAGAGAATGGAAAAATATGTCTCCGGCCCTCAGTGCAGACTGATCTTTCCACAAAGGAACCTGGGCCCAAACAAGGTGCTGGCAAATGTTGTCAGTATAGCCTAGCAGCTGCATGCACCAGCATCCAATGGAGCAGAAAGGGAGTGGGTAGGTAAGAAACATGGGGAGGCCTTGAATTTTTTTGGCAAGCAAGATCAAATCCTCCTCTATCTAGTGTGACAAATTCCAGGCTCGCTGAGCTCACACTGTGGTTCCCATAAAGGAGGCTGTCCAGGAACAAAAAGGTAGGCGATTGGTATCTGGGCTAATGCATAATGGTTTTGTCAGACAAGGTTCTTTGGGTAAACATGACTTTGGAACGTCGTACAAGGGTAAATTTGTCATGTGTTCTCTGGCACACTCCATTTCTCTCTTATTCCACTGTTGGTGGCACTGCTCTTTGAAACCTTCCTTGTATGACAGATGCTGCTCAATGTTTATATCACTACTGGTTTCTATTGCAATACCATATAACTATTTCCATTGCAATATTCACTATTAAGCCCCTGCATCTCAGAAGACCCTACAGAACTTAAGCAAGATCCCATCTTGATTGTGCTCGGCCATGTATAGCAGTTACCTTTGCACTTTACAGTTTGACCAGACAAAAGAAACAGAGGGGTAGGGACTTGTCTAAGTCACAAAGCAAGTCGGAGGCAGAGGTAAAACAGGTCCCAGGTGTCCCAAGCCCCACTAGATCTTGCTGTCTCCCAAGAACAGCACCTAATGCTGAGAAAGCCCTTACAATTAGGAGGGAAAGACACCTAGAAAAGATCCTCAAGCCCAGTGGGGACATGCAGTTTCCCGCAGGGGCTTTTAAAGTCAGTTGTTGCTTGCGTGATTTAGCTCCAGTGACTCACTTGCAACATAGAGCAAACCCATTGATTCTTGCACAGTGCATCAGCTCTATTCAACATATATGTTCCTGCCAAATGCTGCTTTGACTAGGCTTGACCACAGAGAAAGTAATTCCAGGGGATATTAAGGCAAGCCAGGTTGCACTGTTACCATGCACTTAACCAAAGGACTTGCCAGACCAGTTTAATTCACATCTCCCCTGTTGCTCCATAACACAACCTTAGGGATGTCCCAGAATGCAGTTCTCCTGGCAGTCTTGGAAAAATCACTGAAGGAGGTCCCCAGAGAACACTACAGCTGGAAGAGCTTGGGGCATTAACAGGGGTAGCCATTCCCAGCACCCATCAGCATTGCTAGTGGTTCTTCACATGTTATGTCAGTTCAGTCCACCCAGTACAGTTACTACAAGGGTCCAGAATAAGGTTCAAGGGCAGATGAAAGTCAACATAGAGGCATGCTCAGGGTGCATAGGTTCTGGGAGTGAGTCCCTTCTCACTTGACAAATATCTGTAATGGGGGAAGGAAAGCGGCAGCATCTTGCTGATCATGATGCTCGAGGCACACCTGAACTACGATGGCATGGGAGGCAAGTCAGGGCTTCTCTGAAATCTCTGTAGATGCCTGGATTCCTATTTAGGTCGCAGGTACATGTGCCTGCCAACTGAGACAGATTTCATAGACATTTGGGCTGGAAGAGACCCCGGAGGATCATCTAGTCCAGCCCCCTGCCCCAGGGGCAGGAAGTCAGCAGGGATCATAGGATCCCAGCAAGATAAGCATCTAAATGTGTCTTAAAGGGGTTCAAAGTGGGTGTTTGAACCTCCTCCGGCAGCAGTCTATTCCAAACCTTGGGGGCTCGGACAGTGAAGAAGTTCTTTCTTATGTCCAGCCTGAATTGGTCATGGCGGAGTTTGTGACCGTTCGATCTTGTCATCCCTTGGGGTGCTCTGGTGAACAGATGTTCCCCCAGATCCTGGTGAGCACCCCTGATACTTATAGGTGGCCACCAGGTCCCCCCTGAGCCTGCACTTTTGCAGGCTGAAGAGTCCCATGGCTCTCAGCCTCTCATCATAAGGTCTGTTTTCCTGCCCTCTGATCATGCCTGTGGCTCTCCTCTGCACCCTCTCAAGCTTTTCCACAACCTTTTTGAATTGTGGAGCCCAAAACTGGATGCAGTACTCCAGCTGCGGCCTCACCAAGGCCAAGTACAACGGGAGAATGACGTTCCGGGATTTGCTTGAGAAGCATCTATGGATGCAAGCCAGCGTTTTGCTCGCTTTACTAGCCGCAGCATCACACTGAAGGCTCATGTTCATCTTGTGGTCAACCATAACCACCAAGTCCCTTTCATCTGTAGTGCTAACCAACGTAGCACTACCAAGCCTATAAGCATGCTGCAGGTTTTTTCTCCCAAAGTGGAGAACCTTGCATTTTTTGATGTTGAACACCATCAGGCTCTTGTCCGCCCATTTCATGAGTCTGTCCAGATCTGCCTGGATCACCTTCCTTTCCTCAGGTGTGGATGCTTTACCGCAGAGTTCGGTGTCGTCAGCGAACTCGGCCAGTCCGCTTCTGACACCAATGTCTGCATCATTGATGAAGACGTTAAATAGTATAGGCCCTAGGACAGAGCCTTGTGGGACCCCACTGCTCACAGTGCACCACGGCAATTGGCTCCTGTCAACCACCACCCTCTGGGTCCTACCGCAGAGCCAGTTCCCCAGCCAGCGTATCAAGGTGACGTCAAGGCCATAGTACACTGCACATACGACACTATGGGTCCACACACACACACACACACACACACACACACACACACAAACATGCAGTTCAGTGCCTGTGTGTTAACACTAGAGGGCACTTGGGGGTAATTGGGGTGCTTGGTAACTAGGGGCCACTTGGGGCCCTGGGTGGAGAGGCGGTAGAGGCAGGACTGGGAGAGCCAGCTGTAGAGCTGAGAGAGCAGAGGCAGGAAGCTTGTGGGGGGGAAAGAGCTGGCAGAGAAGCCAGAGAGGCACCAGGGAAAGCTGGGGTAGAGAGCCAGGAGATGGAAGCAGGTAAGAACTGGGGAAAGAAAGCTGAAAGCCAGGAGGTGGAGGTGATGGAGCAGTGGGGAGCTGGGGGAGCAGGAAGCCTGCAGAGAAGCCGGGAGGCCAGGAGAGGTGCAGGGTTAGAGATTGGAGCAGAGCCGGGACTGCAGTAAGACAAACCCCAATTCAGGGATCCAAATAATAGGTTTATTAAACAGGCAACACACTATACAGCCCACTAAGTTATTGGTTCCCCCACACACTCACACAATGGTAGCAGGGAGATCCTACCCTAAGCAGCTCCCATGCCACTTCCAGAGAGAGGCAAAGAGGCTCTTGCATAAATGAAACCATGCTCCAGGTTATTAACTAAAGTTCCTTTTAGGTGGGTAAAAGCAGGTCACTCTCCCAGCTGCCTTATCAAGAGCACTCAGTTCTGCGTTTAGGATTTCCAGATAGTTTTATGTTACATGGGGCAACCTTGACCCTGTAGTAAACAAAACGAGCAAGTGGGCAAACCACAAACCAAACCACACCAAAGCTTTCTGTCTTCCTTCAGACCTTGAGAAAGAAGCACAGAGCCTGGGTTGCCTTCCTCAGCACCACACACCCCTCACTTCTCTCCCCCTCGCAGCCTGCTCCTGGAGCTCTTGACCCGCTCTGTGGCTCTCCATTCACTTACCCATCAGTTGTGCCTGATCCCCAGCCTTACAGCCAGGCTATTAACTGTGGCATACCTGCAGCTGGGGTTTCCGTTCCCTGAAGGCTGAACACCTCCTCATATTGGTTAATGGCTAGGGGCGCTGTTACACATTACCTTTAAGGCATTTTAAATCTGTGGCATGTTGTGCCATCAGTCTAATATAATAAAAGGCTTAGTCTGTATGTCTGTCTGTCTGTAATGCTTCTGGCCAACTGCACATGTGCTGCCAAGAGGGCAGGCGGCGATTGGCTGGGCAGCCTGGGCTGCATGGGACCAAGTTTGTGCTGCTGCCAGGGAAGTTTGGTGGCAGGAAACATGCCCTGGCTGCTAGAGCAATGGGGCTTTTCCCTGCCTCCCTGCCAGAGGGCAAAGGGGGGGATCATGGTGGCATTGTCTCCCCCCTGCCCAGCCCAGATGCCTGCCAGGACAGCCGGCAGGGAGCAGGGTCAAACCTGAAGCGGGGTGGGGGGGAAAGCAGGGGAGGAATGGGGCCAGACCCAACGTGATGGGAGGAGGTGGGGGGTAAGCAGGGCCAAATGAGCATGGGGGAGGGGCAGTAAAGGGAGAGTGCAGGGCCAGATGTGGGGCTTCATCCCTGCAGCTCCCCCCGCCCCCATCATTATTGATGGGCAATTTGCTAGTAAATTTAGAATAGTTTCAGAGCAATCCCAGGTTAAAGCTTAAGGCAGTCTCAGACCTGCACCACTGTGACTTTCCACTAGACCCATCTAGCAGAAGCCTGGACAGGAGCCAGGACTCTCTCCTGCCTCCTCTCTCACCCCAGAGAAGGAGTTGTGCCATGTAACTTGGAGGTGAAGAAACCACTACGGGGCTGTGGCTTCCCTCACTCCACAGTTAGCAGGGGCCAGCCAGAGTCACATGCAAGAAGGAAAAAGTCTTGAAAAAAAGCTCTTTGAAGTGATTGATCAGAGAGGAGAAGTGAAGAGAGGACAGCGTGTAGCAGGTTGCCACCTCAGGCTCTTTCAACAAGGCTTTGTCCCTTCCTTGAGCATCTCTGAGCAGCCTTACTATAATGGACCCTGGTCCTGCTGGCCTTTGCTGCCTGCAGTACCTCTGAACCTGTCCCAGATACAAACAGTCCTTCACAAATAGAAAACACATCATTTGGGTCCCTGAGATGGGTCCACTATAACCACAGCCTTCCTTCCCATGCGTGCCCTCAAAGCACAACCATACCCTACCTCTGGGGCTTCTCCCCACTCCAGCTCTGCCTGCTAGGTTTCTTGATTCCCAGGAAACCACAGCCTCCTTAGCCTTCCCCCAGCTGCAGCCCTTCAGTCTAATTAGCTGCCTTCTCTTAAGGGAACAAGCCATGCTATTACACAGTGAAAGAAGGAATGAAAAGGGCCAAAATCCAGCATGTTTCACTGGATTGGGCTTGGGCTGGATGGGAATTGGGTTAGTGCTCACCCCAGGGCAGAGTTGAGACCCAGCAAGCTCACTACATGCATGTCATACTGGGTCAGAGTTCATGGGCTTCATGGAGGTAGGTATTAGGATTGCTCTTGCTATGGGCACAGGTGTGCTACAGCAAGTAGCGAACTGCTGAGCTGCACCGAGTGCTCAGGGTGGGTTGGGACAGGGTGTTGGCTTCAGGCCAGCATCATGCCCCTGGGTAGCTGAATTCAGAAGGTTGAAAGCTTGCCCATAGAGCAAAGTGAGGAGGACTAGGAATCGTGCATCCTGGGCTACTGAAGGAAAGAAATTGAGCTCCCCCCCCAAAAAGAGAGATTAACAATACCCTCAGTGACTTGCGTAAAATGGAAAAAAAGATAACCCTTGCCTGAATCAGCATAACTTTAAAATGTTTAAAGTCCTTACCACAGGTTAACACCCTGCAATGGATGAATGATCCTGTTTTAAGGGCACTTATGATGGTTTAAAGATAACTATGACACCAAAGAAAATGGTTGTCCATCCCACAGGGGACATCCTGCCCACTTCAGCCAGGACATGGGAGAGAACCAGGGCAGGTGAGATACAGGGAGAGAAAAGGTAGATTTAAGACGAAGGGGCCAAAGTATTAAGAAAAAAAAAAAGATGATCTCAGTGGTGTCAGATGACAGGACAAGGAGCAGTGGTCTCAAGTTGCAGCAAGGGAAGTTTAAGTTAGATACTAGGAAAAAAATTCTCACTAGGAGGGTAGTAAAGCACTGGAACAGGTTACGCAGAGAGGTAGTGAACTGTCTCCTTGAAGGTTTTTAAGACCTGGCTAAGCAAAGCCTTGGCTGAGATGATTTAGTTGGGGATGGTCCTGCTTTGAGCAGGAGGTTGGACTAGATGACCTCCTAGAGTCCCTTCCAACCCTAATTTTCTATGATTCTAAGTTAAAAACATTTATACAAATATCTGCTGTTGTAAATAGTTCAAGTCCCCAATGGAGCTGGTATTGACAGAGGAACCAGAGCCAGAGGAGGGAGGCACCTGCCCCTGAATGGGATCTCAGGCATTTCAGGCTCTGGGAAACCCCCTGCCCAGGGGACGTGGCTCCTGATTTAAATATGTCCTACCACGGGGGCCTCCCTGCCCAGTGGATGCCAAGGGGCACTTTGCAGAGCTTTGCAGAGATCCAGCAGGCTGCCCTAGACTGGGAGCAGGACACTGATTCCTCATTCAGCGGCTTCCTGCAGGGGAGACTGCATAGCCAGTTCTGCAGGAGGCCTCTAGAGCCACAGCATGCAGGGAAAACTTGACCTTGTGACACCTGCTGCAATGGGCTTTTATATCCAGGCTCTGCCCTTTTGTCTATTGCTGCTCCAAGAGAGACAAAGGTAGACATGGGAGCTGGTAGAGGGGATCCCACGTGGGCCAGACAGCAGGAAGCTGGAGTGCACGATTCCATCATTCCCCATGGGACATCTCCTCCCACCCTTCGTCCCATGACTCAGTGGTGCAGCTTGAGCTCAGATCCAACCGACCACAGCCAGAACCAGGGCTGGATTCTGGCCCCAGCAAAGGAGGCTGGTGGGAAGGTGAAGATCAGGGCCTCAGTCTCAGCATCGATAAATGACACCTGCCCCCCTGCATAGTCCAGACGCACACGGATCCTGCTGGGCACCTGGCGAAGGGACAGGGCGGTGCGGTCAGGGGCAGTGAGAGCCTCAAACTTAGCAAACCCACGCCTCACAGCCCAGATCCCCTCCTCAGGGCTAAAGCAGATCTCTCCCTTTCTCTTCACAGACTCTTTGGCGACCCCCATGGCGCAGAATGCCCCTTCCCGCACCTCCACCTCCCAGCAGCATCTCCCCGAGGTGAATCTCTCACAGCCCAGGACACTTGGCTGAGTGTCAAATTTCTCAGGACTATTGAGCAGACGCTGCCGTGTGTCTCCATATCTCACACTTCTCCGATCCACAGAAACGAAAAGGCAGGGATGAGCCGTGTCTGGATCCAGAGTCACCGTCGCTGGGAGAGAGAATCAGTGTCAGGCTGGGATGGGGAGAAGGCCGGGGCCATTCCTCACCCTCCCCAGTAGCCCTGTTCTGCCTGGGACTGTCCTGGGCCCCTGGAGCTGCCTTAGCCCTGCACCCCCGAGGCTGGGCAGAGATGCCCCTGCAGTTCTTCAGCCTGGTACTGAGGGAAGCCCCTGTCCCAAGTGAAAGCAGGAGAATGCTTTCCACATCCATAAGCCAAGTCAGGAAAATCCCAGCTAAACCCCCCAGGTCACAGCATATGGGGTTTGGGCATTGGGCTACAAGAGTGTTTCACATGTGAGGGGCAGTGGAGTGCTGCAGTGGGACTTTTCTGGGAATGCAAACAGATCTTCACTTGCACTTACCCTTGGAGTATAAGCCCTTCTCCAGAGGAGATTGCGGAGTCTCTGAAAGAACAAATGGTCATAGAGGATGTACACAGGAATACTGGTGGGGTAGCTGACAAGGATGTGCTTTACAAACTCCTTTATCCCATGGTTAAAGGGGTCAGGACACACCTTGGCACGGTCTGGAGAAGTCAAGGAGTTGTTGGCCAACTTACCCCTCTGCTCTAGTGACCCTTACAAGGATTAAAAACAGCAGAGGTTGAGCTTCCTTCAAGGCACTCCCTCTATCCCTTGTCTGACCTTACCTCACCATCCTTGGCCCTCTATCTTAATTTTCTTGCTCTGATAGAAGCAAAGAATGAACGAAGACAAAACCATATTTGCCTTGATGCATCCTTGTGGCCATCACAGAACTGAAGCTTTTGGCCTTTACCCACAGGTGACAATCCCATTTCTCAGGTAGCATGGACACAGAAGGGTCCACGTGCTACCTAGCATGCACAGTAGGTTGCGGCCCAGGAGGCCAGATACGCAGCTTTGTCTGCATGTACCTAGGTGAGCGTACAGCTTGCCATTCTAGCCAGGCAAAAACCAGTTTCTAGCAGCAGCCCTGGAGGAGGGACCTCCTGTCTCATCGCGGTAACCGAGAAGTTTAGGTACATGCTCAGGTAAGAGGTGACATGGACTCTCCAGCTTACAGTAGTGTAAAATGGTCTGTCTGATTCCTCAGCCCCATGCTCACACCACTACATGACAGGTTGGCTGCCAAGTAGGCTCCTCTCCAAGAGAGACAGAGGTGCAGTCATGGAGACTGGGAGAGGGGATCCTGTCTGGGTCAGAGAGCAGGAAGCTGGAGTGCACGATTCCATCACTCCCAATGACTCCATGGTGCAGTTTGAGCTCAGATCCAAGCACCCACAGCCAGGACCAGGATCGGATTCTGTCCCCAGGAAATGAGGCTGGCAGGAAGGCGAAGTTCGGGGCTTTTGGAGTTAGCTTCAAGAGCAGCCAAGGAGAAACGTGGGGCCAGGAGGAAGACAGATCCAGAAGGCGACTGGCACAGTAAGCTGCCTGCCGACCTTAAAAAACGCAGGTCCTGGGTTCAGCCAGGAGCCTGGCTCCAATGGGAAAGAAACGTCCCTGCTGCTCTGCGTCCCTTTTATCCAATGACTGTTAAAGGAGAGGTGCAGGGGCTCAGCTTCAAGAGGAGGGCTTGAGATTATATGAAAAGGTGTAACCTTTGTGGCCTGGTGGCTCTAGCAGTGATCTGGGAAATTAAAAAATGCTCATTAAATCCCCTCAATATGGAGGGGGCTGGAACATGTATCTTCTGCTTCCTAGGACAGCGCCACAATCACTAGGCTACTAGGCTAAAATGTGCAGTTTGGGAGACTTCCTTCTGGACTTCAAGTGTTGGTTTCACATTTAGCAACATCAACATGGAGCCAGAGAGCTGAATGGCCAGCAGGCAGCCCCCTGGGCATGCACAGCAGCTCTGTGGAAGGTGCAACAGGATTGTAAACTGTGCATAAGTGCCAAAATTAACCCCAGTGTGGATGGGTACGTGTCCTTTGGGGGCATATGTGCAGCAGGGTTCTAACTGCCCACGGCTTGTCTTCTCCCCACACACAGGAGCACATCCCTTTGATCCCCTAATGTCCCTCCCCAGTACCTGGCAATGGGCTAGCCGTCTTCTTTATGGTTTGTTCAGACAAGCTGTTGAGTATTTTTTGCAGCTCAGGGGAAATCCCCTTTGGCAGCTGGAACTGCTCCTTCTTGCACCTGGGAAAGATGATTCAGTGTCATTCTCTTTTCCTTCTGTAATTCAGATTTGTGGTAGCAGTCTTTATTAGCTGGACAGACCTAGGGACTGATTCCCTTGCTGTACCTCAGCCCCAGGAAATGGGCATGCACAGACAGTAACAGCACAAACTCCATCCATAGCAGAGATTCATGTTTTGCAGCTCTGAAGCATCTAGAGCTTCTCTGGGGATCAGACAGGATCCTTCCCACCCCAGGAAGAATCTCAGAGTTTGTATTAAATGATCTCAAGATGGAACTTCAAAGATCTGTATCCCAACGGTGACCCTGCCCTGCATGTGGCACTGTGGTGCCCCAGGAGATGTGGCCATGTCAGTGTCCAGGCCCCTGCCCACCTGTGGGAGTGAGAAGGAGCCACGCACCTGCTCAGCATGCTTCTGACATCCTAGAAGGGCAAGAG